>NC_135330.1:82724065-83051727 GCF_023851605.1 Tamandua tetradactyla
AGAAAGGAAGAAATAAAACTCTTATTATTTGCAGATGACATGATACTATACTTAGAAGATCCTGAGAAATATACAGCAAAGTCACTGGAGCTAATAAACAAACGCAGCAAGGTGGTGGGATATAAAATTAACATGCAAAAATCAGTAACATTTCTATACACAAGCAATGACCTAGCTGAGGAGTCAGTTAAAGGGAAAAAATCCATTCAAAACAGCAACTAAAAGAATCAAGTACTTAAGAATGAACTTAACTAGGGATGTAAAGGACTTGTACACAGAAAACTACATAAAAGAAATCAAAGGATATTTAAACGGGTGGAAAGACAGTCCCTGCTCATGGATAGGAAGACTAAATATACTTAAGATGTAAATTCTCCCAAAATTGATTTCAGGTTCAACACAGTACCAATCAGAATCCAACAACCTACTTTGAAGATTTGGAAAAGCTAATTACCAAATTCATCTGGAAGGGAAAGAGATCCCGAATAGCTAAAAGCATCCTAAAACAGAACGAAGAGGGAGGATTAACACACTCTGACTTTAAAACCTATTATAAAGCCACAGTGGTCAAAACACCATGGTACTAGCACAAAGACAGAAGCATTGACCAAAGGAATAGAATTGAGAGTGCAGAAATAGACCACCAAATCTACGGTCAACTGATTTTTCACAAGGCCCCCAAATCCACTGAACTGGGACAAAATAGTCTTTTCAGTAATTGGGCATGGAAAACCTGGATATCAATAGCCAAGAGAATGAAAAAGGACCCCTATCTTACACCCTATACAAAAATTGGCTCAAAATGGATCAAACACGTGAATATAAGAACTAGCACCATAAAGATTCTAGAGGAAAATGTAGGGAAACGTCTTCAAAACCTATAATAGGAGGTAGCTTCTGAAACTTTGCACCCAAAGCATAAGTAACAAAAGAAAAAATACATAAATCGGAACACCTCAAAATCAAATGCTTCTGCACCTCAAAATACTTGTCAAAAAGGTGAAGAGGTAATCAACTCATTGGGAGAAAATATTTGGAAATCACATATTGGACAAAGGTTTAATTTCTGTATATACAAAGAAATCATACAACTCAACAACAAGAACAAACAATTATAAAATAGGCTAAAAATATGAATACATATTTTTATATGTATTTTTATACATATTTTCTGAAGAGTAAATACAGATGGCTCAAAAGCATATGAAGAGATGCTCATTTTCATTGGCTATAAAGGAAATACAGATCAAAACTACAATGAGATACCACTTCATACCTATATGAATGGCTGCTATTAAACAAACAGGAAACTATAAATGTTGGAGAGGATGTGGAGAAACTGGGACACTTATGCACTGCTGGTGGGAATGTACAATGGGGCAGCCGCTATGGAAGACTATTTGGCGGTTCCTTAGGAAACTAAATATTGAGTTGCCCTATGACCCAGCAATAGCACCACTTGGTATATACCCAAAAGAGCTGAAAGCAATGACACAAACAGACATTTGCACATCAATGTTCACAGCAGCATTATTCACAATCGCCAAAAGATGGAAACAAACCAAATGCCCATCAACAGACTAGTAGAACAACAAAATGTGGTATATACGTATGATAGCTGTACTGCTACAAAAAGGAACAAAATCATGAGGCATGTAACAATGTGAATGAACATGCAGGACATTTTGTGAGACAAAAAAGCCAGAAACAAAAGAACAAAACTGGTATGGTCACCTTTAGAAAATGCTTATAAGAAAACAGGGGCTTAGACCGTAAGCTTTTAGAGCCGACACGTTACATTCAGAGTACTGACTATTATTTCTGGATTTTGAGAGGCTGTTTATATTTTAACATGATATTTAGAGATAAGAAAGAAAACAAACAGTTTGGGGTTAAAGTAATTCAGAACATAGGGGTAAGGAAGGCAGTGTCTATATTTTAGAACCACACATACTCTTTGAGACCAATGGAAGAAAGGTTTATTTGGTCTGGAACTGAAATTTCCAGTTGAATTAGATTATGCACATAATCTAATGCACATAATCTAATTCAATTTATATGTCTAGCTCATTGAACAGTTGAAACACAGGGAGCACAGAAAAGAAAGAGGTCCTTTTATCCTGTATAGATTCTTGTAATGCTTGGATGCATCCTAGTATATTACGCAGCTATTCAAAAAGTATTGGCAAAGTCCCCTGAGGGAGGGGAGAAAAAATATGGAACTATTAAACCTTATCATCAAGGAATCCCCTGATACTGTGCCAAACTTTAGGGACACCCAAATCAACAGGCCATGCCCTCAATCATGAGGCTTACATTTGTGAAGCTTACATAGGTAGTGGAGAGCCTTAGACTACCTATAGGCATGCCTAAGAGTTACTTCTGGAGGACCTCTGTTGTTGCTCAGATGTGGCCTCAGTCTCTCTAGGCCCAACTCTGCAAGTGAAATCATTGCCCTCCCCCCTATGTGGGACATGACATCCAGGGGTGAAAGTCTCCCTGGCGACATGGGAAATGACTCCCAGGGATGAATCCAGACCTGGCACCGTGGGATTAACAATTTCATCCTGACCAAGAGGGGGAAAAGAAGTATAATTAATAATGTATCAGTGGCTGAGAGAGTTCAAATAGAGTCGAGACGCTACTCTGGAGGTTGCTCTTACATAAGCTTCAGGTAGACCTTGCTACCTATCATAACCTGCCAACCCCCAACCAGGACTATTCCAGCCCATCCTAAAGAACACCCAAGGGTTCCAGGCACTAGAGTAACCTGCCAGAAACCTATAACCCCCAGATAGCCCAAATACCCCTAAAGAGTGAGAGAAAGACAAAAGTAATGGTGGAGTTATACAGGGAAGAGAAGATAGGATTAACAAATGAATATGAATGCTGAATCATTAATTGATACCTTTTAGTCTCCAGTATTTTAGAGCAGCTAGAAGTAAAAACCTAAAATTCTGAAATTGTAATCCATGTCAAACCCTGAAATATGTTCTACAACTAACTGTGGCGCTGTGGTTTGAAATTTATAGCTTTTTTTGTATGTATGTTACTTTTCACAAAAAGAGAAGGAAAAAAGCCGATTCTGATGATTAAAAAAAAAAATATTTAAGCCCTCGAGCCTCCTATATTCTGGAGCAGCTAGAAGGAAAAATATGAGAGCATGGTATTGTAGCCCATGACAAACTCTGGGATCTGTCCTGTAACTACTTGTTGAAGAGTGCTTTAAAAACTATTGCTTTTTTATTTCTTTGCTTTGTATATATATTATACTACACAATAAAAAAGTTAAAAATAAAAAATAAAAAAACATAAGTTCCCTTATTGCTTATGCCACTGTTAGTTGGGTACTCTGATAAATGTAGCTTAAAGTAGTCCTTTGTTTCCTTCACCATGTACAGTTAATGGAACCTCTATTATGATCAGTGTCTCGGTAGCACTTATTACAATGTGCAATTATCTTTCTTACTTGTTTATTTCAGCATATATTAGCCATTTCCTTTCCAGTACCAAGTCTGACTGACTGACTTACTACTCTAGCCCCAATGTCTAGAAAATTATCTGGTACACAATAGGGGTTTAACAAATCATCATTTCTGAATGAGGGCAAGTTGGAAGAAATATTGGTGCTTGGAGTTTTGGGATACAGAGGGACATTATTGAACGATCTATTTGTAGTTGGAAAGCCAGCTCTATGAATGCAGGAGAAGTCTTTTATGATAAGTCAGAACTGGCAGGAATGAGTTGAGTGGGGTGACAGCCTGCTGGCTGCCCAGAGATTGGGATGACCCCCATCCCCCCCACCCATTCGGGCAACAGGTATTCTGAGGAACTCTGGATGCCTGTGTTAAAGACTGATGTGATGATGCACTTCCCCAGAGCTGGGTAGAGCTAGGGACCATTTGCTGGTCCCTTGGGATGTCTCAGTCTAAGGCAGAATTTAGGTCTAATCTTTACTTGCCAATGATAGCCTGCCATGTCAACCCCTTCCATTGCTCCTAGGGGGCTGAGCCAGCTGAAGATAACCTGATGATGCCACAGACATCCAGAAAGTGGCAGGATCCAGTGGAGTGGACAATTTAGGTCACTCACAGGCACCACGAAGGTGGCGACAATTCATTCTGGGAGCATTTGGCTCCTCAGTCCGCCAAGATGGTGACTGAAAATGGATTTGGGGCGAGTCCACAGGCCTCACAGATGGTCTCCAACCCCTTGGTGTGTATATTTACAGACCTCACATGGCAAACCTTTGTTACAAACATGTGGCTTACTTTTATCTATAGAACCAATGCCCAAATCAGAAAAACTCAAGAAACTTTTGAAGAAATCACTAATCATCTCAATCTGAAAGCATGATCTTCCATGGACATTATCAGGGTCACAAGATCTTGGTTGAGCAGGCCTGGGCAGCTTTTCCCAATCCATGTGATTGGAGGATATATAAGCAAATGTGTAACAAGTTTGGAATGTCACCACACACTAACTGCACAGTAAGGTTTAAACCACAGTCTGAGGCAGGTGTACAATTACTGGAGCCATAATGGGTATCACCCCATAGGTGGAGATATTTACAACCTGGTCAAAATGTCTTTCACAAAGCAGACAACAAGCGAGGTCATCCATGTAGACTTCGTCAAGCAGGATGCCTCAAACATGGATGGTACTGGTAGACCTTCATCTTTGAACATCACATGGGTTTATTCAACCAGAGAGTGAGAGGCTAAACAACAGTTTCAGGACCTGTGTGGGTGATCCCTGGGACCCAAGTTCAGACAAGAACACATATTCTTGGGACCAGCAGAGTATTCGATGCCCAGAAGGAGTTCTTGGCTAACCTGGAAGACACCGTCTCCTCCCCAGTGGTTTTCTTCTTGGACATCAATGTTATTAGGATGTGATGCAGGACACCGGGTGCAAGGTAGGCTTTGCCTTTGGAATCAGCCTATCTGTTATCCTAAGCTACATGCTACTGTGCACTGGGCAGGTGGCAATGAGATCATCGCTTCTGAGGGCCAAAGTCTTGGCTTGAACACTTGGGTCAATCTGTCAGATGCCCCACAAGGCACACAATGGGAGAAATGTGTCTGGTAGAGCCACAAGAGCCACACACAAGAACATTTTCTGGAAACATGTCACAGGGGATGCATCTGGCACAGCCACAAAAACCATCACAACAGACCCCCAGCTATAGCTTCTATGAACAAGTGACTGAAACAAAATAACTACCCTTTTAGTGGGCAGGTCACTGCCAGCCTACTAATGCTTTGACTTCTTTGTTGATGCCACCATTTACAGCCATTCTTGTGCTGCTAAGAGAAGTCCTATAACTGTGAGGACCACAGCTCACAGGTTTTGAGCCAACCATCCAGCCATTCTTGTGAGAAGGGTGAGAAGCCAGGAAGTGATATAGCCTATATTTCCCAGAAAGTGCAACTGGTTTTCTAGCCAGTTTGGCAACAGAGCTTCCAAGGACCTTCATATGTTTTTTTCACCCATTCTTCTAGGTCACCCTTCTCTGATTTTGTTGGAGGAAGAAGAGACTGGTCACCCCCAGCAAGTGCCAGCACCAGGATCAAAATCAGCATTCCAATCACTAAAAGGATGGGTGTGTTCATGACCCCTTGCTTGCATAAAAGGATGTAGATGCACTTGGCAAGCTTTGTATTTTCATTGAGAATTTGGTTAACTATCCCTCAGATTAAGTTGATCCAGGAGAAGTGAGCTGCTCTGTTTGTCAGAGCTGCCTCCAGGCAGATGGCTCCTTCATCTTCTGGGTTGCACAAATGTTCTACAATGCAGCATCTGGTGATATCATCCAGCTACCCTGCTTCTTGTGGCAGTTTCCTCCTTTTCAGGATGATGTGCTAATCCAGCTCAGACAGTTTGGCCAGGATTTCATGTACTCACTTTGGATTGCCTGCATTGTCTTGTTGAGTCCCCTGAGCTAGCGGAGAGTTAGTGAAGGGTTGCCCAAGTTCTAAGGTCTCATCTATATTGGCATCTATCAATCTGGTCTCCAGTTCATGAACTGTATCTGAGGTTTCATTTGCAGCCTGCCCTGGGTCCTAAAGTTGGGTATTCTCTACCGCAGAGGCCACTCCACCCAGTCTAATATTAACTTCCTGGAGGGCTTTAGCTTCCTTAGGTGGCAGCTTATTTTTCAGACCCAGCTGCCAGTCTTAAACCCTAGTTCATCACAGATGACACTTCACTGAGTGTTCCTAATAGTCACTAGCTTGAGGGATTTACTGGTGTGAGAGTCTATAAAATCAAATCTGGAGAAGGCGTTCAACCATAGCCACCTGCTAAAAACTCAAACTTTGAATAATCCCAGTCACAGGATGGTGTCTCTTTTCTGTCCAAGGCATTGTAATAGCCCTCAATGACTGTCTTGAGGAACTGTTGTTGCAGTGATGCCAATCCCTCAATGGACTCTACAGCCACACCAATACCATCTCTTACATGAACAGATGGGTAAATGAGGTTAGTCTCTTCTTCAGCCAATTCAGTGTTGGGCCTCTGTGTGACCTCACCAAGTTTACTTAGCTCAAAGTCTGCCATGATGCTTTTATGTATTGAGGAATCAGTGATCAGTTCCATACAGCATCCACACCATGGCTTCCAGTTAATATGATTGCAAACTTAACCCAAACCATTGTCTCCACAATTCCCTTGGGATCAAAGGAGTGTACCAATCAGTTGTGACAATAAATTATCCAAACACAATCCACCAGAACCAGCAGCTTCTGGTCTATTTCCCTAATCTTCATGCCATGACATTATTTTTCTAAGACTGGGTGCCGAACATTCACAGTCTCCCTAAACTTGACTGATGCCAAAAGCAGTTTGGTGCAAAATCTAGGCTGAGCTGTGGTGAAAACAGCAATCAAGATCAGCAATAATCAGGTTATTAATATCTATGAATCTGACTTCTACCACTGTTATGACAACCTCTGGAAAACTTCCAGAAACAAACCAAATGCCCAGTATCAGGGCACTGAGACTTCAGTGGATAAAATCTCCACCAAGGTGTGAGTGGGTTCTGGAAACAGCACAGCAAGTGCAATAGACACTGTGATTACGGACACAGGTGGGCACCATTTCTACATCCTAATAGGCTGGAGAGCCACAAGCTCTTCTACCAGAGTACCATGGGCAATAGGCTCAAGTACAAGCTAACCTCTAACGACTATAGCCACGTGGTCCTTGCCACTGACATGGGAATGCCAAACTCACCACTGACACCACCATGGAATATGACATGGTCACACAGCCAGAGCTGGCCTGAATGATATATGGCCAGTAGGTAGGGTGCCTTACTACCGTGTACAACTGGGTCCTGAAGCATTATAATATTGTAGTCAACAAAAGCAAAGCTCTGTGAAACTTCAGCCTGAACATGCCAGCCCTCAGCATGAGGAAATCCCAGTGTTGTTCAAAGCCCCTGCTACAGCCTTTGCTCGAGATTCAGAAACCTTCTACAACCTGAAGTCACCAAAGTCAAGGTGACCATTGACGGTATCCCCAATTAGCTATATTCTCAGGGTACCCATCCCTGAGTTCTGGGCCCAGGTCAAAATGTTCCTCATAGCCTCTTCCAGCAGCAAACAATATCCTGAGACGGTGACACTCACAAAAGACCCAGCACTGGCAGATGTCTCTCAGAGACAGTTATTCACCAGCAAGTGTTCCCTTTGGCTCAACTTCAGGACAACTGACAATGACCAGCTTCATGGCAGAACAAAGTACACTGAGAATGCCTCAGAGGGCAACATAATCTAGATGACAAAAACTTCAGAGAATGCTGGCACTTTAGGCCTACACATCATTATGGTTGTCCAACTTAACATAGAAAACTTCCTCTTGTCAGCGTATCATATTAGTCAAGACAACATATTCCCCAAGGACCCACACTAAGCCATCACCTACAGCCAGAATGATGTGAAAAACAGTTTTCATTCTATGTCTTCTGGAAGGACTCTACTGGGGTGTCTTCAAAGACATTGTGATTCTCTATACTACTGTGCCATACAACAAAACATACTATATGGTCAATAGTTATGGGCTACCCCTGAGGTTTACATCAACAACCCAGGTGAGTGGTTGCATGATCATCTCCAAACCATATGTTTGCTTTGCAGGAGCCCACCCTACACAAGATTGATGGCTGCTTGGTCATGACCAAAAAGAGAGGCATGCTCTCAGAGTTGGACTTCTCCAGCCACCGCAGGCATCAAAGCATCCAAGTCTTAACACAACAGTGCAACTCGGTCCTGAAGAACAACCACAAGCAGATGTGGTTACATACCCTCCTCTACCGCAAGGACTATGACTCCTTTAAGGAGTGCCTTTGAGAAAATGGCATGATTCCCACATGGGAAGGGCATACTATAGTCCACCAGTGGCTGGCAGAGTCAGAGCACAGCAAGCAGCTGTTAAAGACTGATCAGCCTACTGCTTATAAAATGCTATAGCATATGGGGCACACTCTTGTTTATCACACAGTTCTTAATCTTTGGTATCTTCATGTAAGAGGGGTAGGGGATATGAGTTTATTAGACTTAAATAGCAGATAGCTATAGTTGCCAACAGAATGGCAAGACTTTTTTGGCCTGATTGCTCAAACTCAAATGGAATACAATAATCTCATCAACTGCTGCTGACAAATACCACAGATGTTGATCTACAGCCTTGACTGGGCAAGAGGCCACCTCAACAGAGTAGACACCATGCTTTAGCATAGCACACAAGCAAGAAAGGCCAGCTATGCTAACTGCCAGTAGGCAGGCCGGCTAGATAATAACTGGTGAAGCCCTTGACCATTGACCAGATTGATGCCATGGGTGATGAGGCGGTTGAGAATCTCTATGCTCATTGTAAGGCACAACTCAGGATGGCCATGACAAAGCCTCTTGGGCAAGCTGTGCTGCAGCTTCATGTTGTAGTTGCTGGCATGGTTTTGCTGATCCCCCCCAGAAAATCAACCAAAGCTGGTTGCTGATCTCAAGACTGACCCGTTTGTCAGACATGCACTGAGTAGTGTCACATCCAAGCTGTTCCACCAGTACAGCATGTGCTTAGTTCCATTCATGACAGTCTTGACAACCACTAATTATCACCAGTTTGGGCAAACTCCACCCCACTTTATAGAAGACAGGCACACTGATGACAAAGATGAGACCCCTCAGTTGTAATAACTGTGTTGCTGCAAGAGCTGGAACCACAGACTACTAAAGGCACCACACAAGCAACCAAGAATAAAGTGGCCACAAAGAGTGCCGGAACCATCACCAGAAAGGCCAAGCTTCTAGAGAATGAGGCTAACTTACACCAAAATCACTGGGGAAAAAAAGAACAGCCACCCACCACCTCGGCATTGAGAGTGAGAGATAGAGACATCCATGGACAATCCCTTGTATCACTGGGGGTCTTGGGTTGGTGAGCGCAGTGTGGGTGCTGTGTTCACTTGCAACAAGAGCAAACCAACAGCCCATGGCTGGCTCACAGGCATAGCAGGAGATGATATCTATCCCACCTTCCCCTACTGCTGCTAAACAGCTGGTCACTGCTGAGCAATTAAAGCCATCTCTGCACTTTCAATATGGTAGACCCTTTCTACATGCAGTGAGTACTACATGCAACATGTCTTCTCCTAATTCTGACAGAAAAGTGCCAGTCAACATGCTGTAGCACAGCAACATTTTGACCAGCCTGCAATGGGCTACTCTCACCTGGGCAAGATGGTAAATGGTGGCCAGCGCCCCATGCTGTTTGAATCTGAGGTGTACCCCAGAACAGCCATATCTTTTAATCTTCATTCAATATTGCTTGGTGGGAGCTTTTTGATTATCCATGAAAATGTGACCCATCCAATTGTGGATGGTAACCTTTGATTAGATGGGTTCCATGGAGATGTGTCTCCACTGATTCAAGGTGGGGTAGCTTACCTAGAGCCCATTTTGGAAAAGGGATTCATTTTGCGAAAAGCTTCGGAGCCATGAAAGTCCAAGCATCCAGAGATCTTGGGAAATGAAGAAGGGAAATGGTCCCGAGGGAGTTTCATGAAACAAGAAACCTGAAAAGAAAGCTAGAAGATGTCACCATGTTCACCATGTACCTTTCCAGTTGAGAGAGAATCCCTGAACTTCATCAGTCTTCCTGAACCAAAGTATCTTTCCCTGGATGTCTTCCATTGGACATTTCTATAGCCTTGCTTAAATTTGGACATTTTTACAGCCTTAAAACTGTAAACTAGCAACTTAATAAATTCCCCCTTTTTGAAAGCCATGCTATTTCTGGTATATTACATTCTGGCAGCTTGCAAACTAGACAACCCCCCAAGATCGACTTCGTTACCTGTGATGCTGGCATGGTTGTTGTTGATATTATTCTGGCCATGGCAACAAAGGACATGCTAATTAAACAGGAAACCATTTCTGTAGACATTATGAAGTAAAATGGCCTCAATTGAACTGCTCATTGGGGCACCATTGTGAACACCCTAGACATCACTGGAAGCAACAATTTCTTCTTGACACTGCAAAACTCAGAGACCAATGGAGAATGTGAATGCCATAACAAAGTTCTCAAACAACTACAAACCACACAAGCCGAATGGTCTCAAAAATAAACCGAACACCTCAATTGGATTAACAAGGACCTCTGCCACTGAGTCCACGTCATGCAAACTTTCCAAAACATTGATATCATGCTCCACTACTACACTTTGGCCAGAGGCAAAACACTAGACCTCCTTGGCCATGAATCTCTGCCATCAAACTATTATATGCTGTCAGAAGGCCAAAAGAATCACAAGATTGCCTTCATTGTCGCAGGGATGACTGCAATGGGCCTTGTCACTTACAAACTCACCAAGTAATCCAAAATGACCGTGCTTCATCCCTGACTGGGTTGGAGCAACAGTGTCGACATGACCTGAGTAATGAGGCTTGAGTTTTCAATTTGGGGACTTTTTTTGTATGCCTATGTATAGCATCATGAGGATCCCTGAAAAACTATATTATGCAATGTTAGAAGTCAAGTACTACATGTGGAGGCAAAAAAAAATGTCTAGACATCTGGCTCACACAATGATCAACAAGGCTTAGAAATCTCTGGAATTATGACACCAAGAAGAGCATGTGGCAGTCTACTTTGCAGCTATGGTACTCTCAGATCCAACCAACTTACACACAAACCATGGGCAGCTGCTGGAGGACTGTGCACAAACCTGTTGGAAGTTTATAACCTTGATGGAGTACATCTATCATTCTGGCAATGGAACAGAAGTTATCTCAAATACACTCCTACCCCCAAAGATACTGGTAGAGCATTTCAGCCATCAAGAAACTGGCAGTGGCTGCCAAGGACTCTGAAGATGTGGCTCAGGCTTAGTTGCGAAGGCAGGCCATCTGGCAGATCTATCTGCTGGCCCTAAGGCATGTTCCATGACCAAAGTTTGATTATCTATGTCAAATGAGGCCCACCAGCCAATATACTGCTTCTGACACATAATTATTTGCCTCACAGCCACAGGACCTGTAAAGATTCCCTCACAGTGTCAAAACATGGCCCCCCACCTCAAAGAGACAGAATCCCTGGCCATGAAAGAGGCAAGTGAGGTTGCAGTTACCCTCAAAGGATCTACAAGTGGGGCCCCATTAGTGGTCTTATCTGCTAGAGGCAGACCCTAGACACAAGTTCACGGGAGAAGTCTTAAGTAGGAGCAAAGCATGGTGTCTCAGTCAGACACAGTTGTGTGGATGGATGTCGCTGTGTGGAGACCAGGTTATCATGGAATATTTCAACTGTACCCTTGCCTAAAGGTTGTCTGGGCACCAGTGCACCCATGAATTGAGGCTTACTGAGGGCCAGAGATAGAACAAAGGGGTTGCCTGGCTACCTGCCATTGTATCAGCTCTGACTGATGAGGTGACTTACCTGACCAGTGAAAAGCCATCTAATGCTATCAAAGTCAAGGTTGGCTCACAAAAGCCCTCTCTGCTCTGCTGTCAGCTTTCAGGGCAAAACTCCTTTCTGATATTGGGGTGAGATACTTGTACCTGTCAGGTTAATTGGAGGGGGATCACCACCATGTTACTGATCCTATGTGTTCCCTCCAGGTTTACAGGCTGGGAAGATCAGTTACAAAGGCTGATGAGCCTGTCCTATATGGTTTCAGGATGGACCAGCTCATGGCTTTGTTCAATAAGAGCTGCTTGCAGCCCTTCCCAATACTCAGCTGCTGCCAAATGGTGTGCTCACTTATTCAGAGCAGTAGCTCCTCATTTTTGGTTACACTCTAGGCAAGAAAGACACACATTGCACTTTCAGTGTCCTTTATTGTTGTCCATGTGGGTAGTTAATGCTGAACTGCTGTATGTCCTTGGGCTGTAGGCCCAGAGCATTTTGATGTTACACACCACACAGTGGTCCTGTTGGCTTACTTTGAGCTGTAGGGTATAGTCAACCTTGAGATTAAATCCTAGGAATCTGTCGGCCTGGTCCTGGTGCTTATAAGCTACAGGCTTTTCCTAGATGGCCTTCCAGAGCTGCTGCTAGGTGGGCTGACTGACCTTAGTACCCTCTATTGGTGGACAGGTCACCTGTTGGAGCTGGTGTATGTACTCAACCCTAGAGACAAGTTAGACAAGGTTTGACTACTGGAGGTAGTCCTCTATAATCCTGTAGGTTGTGGACTGTGAGGCCATGGGAGGGATGGACTGTGAGGATACATCCAAGATGCCAGCCATCATTCTAGATGGCCTGTGCTGCAGTCTCATGGTGACTTCATTAGGAACCAGTTCTTCCTTCCAGTCAGTGCAAGGGATAGGCATCGTAATGTTTTCTTTCCAGCTGTCCTTTGAGAAGTAGAAGAGTGGAACTGGAATATAATGTTCTTTGTACATCTGGAAGAACTCTTGTGTTTTATCCTGGATTTTCTGGGGGCTGTTGAGGATTAAACCAACAGGATCTTACTACATTACAAACTTTTCCCAGCTGTCAGTGTCTTTCTCATTTCTTGGTTCTGGACCTTATGGTATTGCATGTGAATTTGGCACGGAGGACCATCAACTCTTCCTCCTTGGCTCTATGGTCATCCTCAATCTCTTCATAGTAGTCAACGTGCTCTCAGGGCCAATCACGGGACATCTTACCTGCTGTAGGTGAGGGCTGGCCTTGGTCACTGCAGCAGACTATTTGGACTTTGCATTGCTTCTGCAGGCAAGGAAGGCTTTTAGCAACTCATGGTTCACTGGGTATCTGAACCAAGGGAGGAGAGGCCTGGATGTCCAGGTCCATAAAATGCATTCATCAAGCTTCACTTGCCACTGAGCAATAAACCACTCAATATATATTTGTCCATCATCACCATACACAAAGGATTAAACCAAGGTAATATCTTTCTCCAAATCGAAGGTAGGGTCACCAGCAACTCACCAAGAACACACACAAATTGTTTTATACCCACTTCTAAGTATACTGGAGATTTTATGTGGTCCTATGATAGCCATAGCCTTGCATTCCTGTAGCTAGGACTGTGCTCTTACCTCACACCCACAACCAGGCACTGGTGTGATGGCGCGATGCTACACATAATGCTTGTTGGCACAGTTCCTGTCACAGCTCATCATCTGCCCCACCAGCAGCCAGAAGCCCCGATTGCTAGTGATGAACATTTTTCTCCACTGTAATTTTTAACCTATAGCACATGTACGAACCCATATTAGGAAACATCTAAATGGGCATCTAGCACCCAATGGAGAGCCTGGGGCAGCAAGTGTCATAGACATGCACAAATGTGTACAGTCTTGAGGCAGATACTTTTTTATGACTAGATTTATACTAGTCATGAGGAGCGCTCGGCATCTAGCATTAATTGCTCTGTTCACCCACCCACCCTACTGCCGGGATATATGGAAACTGTATTTTCTGCATGATTTTTCTGTGAATTTACAACTTCTCTAATAAGTAGATAGATTTTTTGCCACTTAATTTTATTTGTGAATGTTTCTAATAACCTCTTACTAGATTTACATTTGAGTCCCTCTGTCATCATCTTCCTTTTAAAATTGGCTTTTTTAAAAAAAAAAAAGGAAGGGCTGAGGGCCCTAAAATTGCTTTTCCCAGGGGTATGAATTTTATTTGCTTTAAATTACGCTGCAAAGTTTAAAAATAAGGTATTTTTAGTTCCATTGAACTAATTCCTATATAATCCCCATAAAGGGTATTAATCTTAGGGCAGCACTGAGACACATTTCAACAAGTGCCATACTAGAAAGATGAGGCATCAGAGCTGCAGAAGAGATGATGGGATCGCAGCTTTGGTGTGGAGGTGGGGAAATAGATACTGCTTTCTATTTTTATACCTATGGTGAAGAAACAAAAAACCTCAAAATCTGCCCATTTAAATGTAAATCAGATGCTGTTACCCTACTATAAGGCAATCATCATGATGAATGCTAACTTTGGGTATTTTCTACACTAATTTTCAATTTTACTAAATTTAAGAACACATGAAACTTAAAGCAAATGGAGCAGGGTGTTAACAACCAGTGACTCCAGGTGCAGGATTTCAGGTGTCCTTTGAACTATTTAGAGACTATGAATGAAGATTTAGGGGGAAAAAAAAAGGCACACAAAGTATATCACTGATTTCAGAGCTTTCAAAAATGCCCTCTATTCTATGTAAAACCTTCCTGCTGAAAGAGAACATGGGAGAAATTTCATGTGCATTGAAAGAAAAAACTGAGGCTTAGAAGCCAGGAGGATATATAATGCACTATGCATATAATAACTTTCGCAACATCATCTATTGAGTTTTAAAAGTAAAAAAATGTGTTTCTCTGGGTCTATCACAGGCTGCCATGACAGACATGCAAAAATCCAGCAGTCCACTGACTTGTACTTCTACAAACAATAAAGGTTTAAAAAACGACATGAAATTCCATTAAATATGGCCAGTATAACAAACCTCAATAAAATGAAAACATTTTCTGGCTTTGAGAAATGAAAACTGTTTTCTCATTTGAATGCCTGAGAATTGTCTGGTATTATGAATTTCTAACGTACTGGGTTTTAAATTGGCTACATTTTGATAGTAAAGTACATGGTTTTGATTCTTGTTAAAAGTTTAATGTTAACTCTTCACATTTTCTGTTAGATTTGTGGTTGAACAGTACCAGCTTATCAAAACAAGAATTTGGGGGGAAAAGATTTACTTTGAGATAAGAGAGCCTGATTACATGATTTGGGAATCACGTCTTTAGGTGAAAACAGAGAGAGTGATGATGAAAAAAATATTTAAGCCCTTGAGCCTCCTATATTCTGGAGCAGCTAGAAGGAAAAATATGAGAGCATGGTATGGTAGCCCATGACAAACTCTGGGATCTGCCTGTAACTACTTGTTGAAAAGTGCACTGAAAATTGTTGCTTTTTTGTTTCTCATATATATATATATATATATATATATCATACAATTTTAAAATTTTTTAATTTTTTTTAAAAAGGGGAATTTATTAAGTTGCAAGTTTACAGTTCTAAGGCCGTGAAAATGTCCAAATTAAGGCAAGGCTATTAAAAATGTCCAGACTTCCTGGAAGATGGCGGCTTAGTAAGACGCGCGGATCTTAGTTTCTTCTCCAGGACACCTACTAGGGGAGTAGAAACGATACAGAAAGCGCCCAAAGCCACAACAGAGATAAAAAAGACAGCGTACCCCATCCTGGAACGGCTGGCTGGCTGAGAGAAGCAGCTCGGGTGAGATCGCCGAGGCGCGCGGGCCTTACCGGGCGGGGTGGCAAGCGGCCGGAGTTACTCCCTTCCCCCTTCCCGGGCCGGCTGGGAGAATTGGAGAGGCGGTCCCCTGAAACAAAGACGGCTGGCGCCCACACCACGCGCAGCCCCCGGACCAACTGAGAGAATTGAATTGGATCGGAAACCCCCAGGCCGCGGAGAACGGTGACGGGTGGGGGAGGCCCCTTCCAAACCCGTGACTCCCGGGGAATGTGCACTCTCTCGGGCGGGCCGCTGCCGCTGGCGCCCTCCCGCCACGCTTGTTGCCCAGGGCCGACTAGGAAATTCGGACGGGCTCTTTCCCGGGCTGCGGCGACCAGCAACCCTCCCTGCGTTCGGACCGAGGGCCGGCTCAAGCCGCTTCGGCTAGCGAACCCCCAGGACGGCGAGAGTTTTCCAAAGTTTAAGGTCCCACAGCACCTTTTACTGGTGGGACCCGCAGACAAACGTGTGCCACGAGCGCCACCTACTGGGCAGGATAAGAAAAACAGAACCCAGAGATTTCACAGAAAAATATTACAACCTTGCTGGGTCCAACACCAAGAGAAATCTGAATAAATGCCCAGACGCCAGCAGCAGAAGATAACTGTCCACGCTCAAAAGATTGAGAATATGGCTCAGTCAAAGGAACAAACCAATAGCTCAAATGAGACACAAGAGCTGAGACAACTAATCCTGAATATACGAACAGAAATGGAAAACCTCTTCAAAAATGAAATCGATAAATTGAGGGAGGACATGAAGAGGACATGGGCTGAACATAAAGAAGAAATAGAAAAACTGAAAAAACAAATCGCAGAACTTATGGAAGTGAAGGATAAAGTAGCAAACATAGAAAAAATAATGGATAGTTACAATGATAGATTTAAAGAGACAGAAGATAGAATTAGTGATTTGGAGGATGGAACATCTGAATTCCAAAAAGAAACAGAAACTATAGGGAAAAGAATGGAAAAATTTGAACAGGGTATCAGGGAACTCAAGGACAATATGAACCGCACAAATATACGTGTTGTGGGTGTCCCAGAAGGAGAAGAGAAGGGAAAAGGAGGAGAAAAACTAATGGAAGAAATTTTCACTGAAAATTTCCCAACTCTTATGAAAGACCTAAAATTACAGATCCAAGAAGTGCAGCGCACCCCAAAGAGATTAGACCCAAATAGGCGTTCTCCAAGACACTTACTAGTTAGAATGTCAGAGGTCAAAGAGAAAGAGAAGATCTTGAAAGCAGCAAGAGAAAAACAATCCATTACATACAAGGGAAACCCAATAAGACTTTGTGTAGATTTCTCAGCAGAAACCATGGAAGCTAGAAGACAGTGGGATGATATATTTAAAATACTAAAAGAGAAAAACTGCCAACCAAGACTCCTATATCCAGCAAAATTATCCTTCAAAAATGAGGGAGAAATTAAAACATTCTCAGACAAAAAGTCACTGAAAGAATTTGTGACCAAGAGACCAGCTCTGCAAGAAATACTAAAGGGAGCACTAGAGTCAGATACAAAAAGACAGAAGAGAGAGATATGGAAAAGAGTGTAGAAAGAAGGAAAATCAGATATGATATATATAATACAAAAGGCAAAATGTTAGAGGAAAATATTATCCAAACAGTAATAACACTAAATGTCAATGGACTGAATTCCCCAATCAAAAGACATAGATTGGCAGAATGGATTAAAAAACAGGATCCTTCTATATGCTGTCTACAGGAAACACATCTTAGACCCAAAGATAAACATAGGTTGAAAGTGAAAGGTTGGGAAAAGATATTTCATGCAAATAACAACCAGAAAAGAGCAGGAGTGGCTATACTAATATCCAACAAATTAGACTTCAAATGTAAAACAGTTAAAAGAGACAAAGAAGGACACTATATACTAATAAAAGGAACAATTAAACAAGAAGACATAACAATCATAAATATTTACGCACCGAATCAGAATGCCCCAAAATACGTGAGGAATATACTGCAAACACTGAAAAGGGAAATAGACTCATATACCATAATAGTTGGAGACTTCAACTCACCACTCTCATCAAGGGACAGAACATCTAGACAGAGGATCAACAAAGAAATAGAGAATCTGAATATTACTATAAATGAACTAGACTTAATAGATATTTATAGGACATTACATCCCACAACAGCAGGATACACCTTTTTCTCAAGTGCTCATGGATCATTCTCAAAGATAGACCATATGCTGGGTCACAAAGCAAGTCTCAACAAATTTAAAAAGATTGAAATCTTACACAACACTTTCTCGGACCATAAAGGAATGATGTTGGAAATCAATAATAGGCAGAGTGCCAGAAAATTCACAAATACATGGAGGCTCAACAACACACTCCTAAACAACGACTGGGTCAAAGAAGAAATTGCAAGAGAAATTAGCAAATACCTCGAGGCGAATGAAAATGAAAACACAACATATCAAAACTTATGGGACGCAGCAAAGGCAGTGCTAAGAGGGAAATTTATTGCTCTAAATGCCTATATCAGAAAAGAAGAAAAGGCAAAAATTCAGGAATTAACTATCCATTTGGAAGAACTGGAGAAAGAACAGCAAGCTAACCCCAAAGCAAGCAAAAGGAAAGAAATAACAAAGATTAGAGCAGAAATAAATGAAATTTAAAACATGAAAACAATAGAGAAAATCAATAAGGCCAGAAGTTGGTTCTATGAGAAAATCAATAAGATTGATGGGCCCTTAGCAAGATTGACAAAAAGAAGAAGAGAGAGGATGCAAATAAATAAGATCAGAAATGGAAGAGGAGACATAACTACTGACCTCACAGAAATAAAGGAGGTAATAACAGGATACTATGAACAACTTTACGCTAATAAATACAACAATTTAGAGGAAATGGACGGGTTCCTGGAAAGACATGAACAACCAACTTTGACTCAAGAAGACATAGATGACCTCAACAAACCAATCACAAGTAAAGAAATTGAATTAGTCATTCAAAAGCTTCCTAAAAAGAAAAGTCCAGGACCAGATGGCTTCACATGTGAATTCTACCAAACGTTCCAGAAAGAATTAGTACCAATTCTCTTCAAACTCTTCAAAAAAATCGAAGTGGAGGGAAAACTACCTAATTCATTCTATGAAGCCAACATCACCCTCATACCAAAACCAGGCAAAGATATTACAAAAAAAGAAAACTACAGACCAATCTCTCTCTAATGAATACAGATGCAAAAATCCTCAATAAAATTCTAGCAAATCGTATCCAACAACACATTAAAAGAATTATACATCATGACCAAGTAGGATTCATCCCAGGTATGCAAGGATGGTTCAACATAAGAAAATCAATTAATGTAATACACCATATCAACAAATCAAAGTAGAAAAATCACATGATCATCTCAATTGATGCAGAGAAGGCATTCGACAAGATTCAACATCCTTTCCTGTTGAAAACACTTCAAAAGATAGGAATACAAGGGAACTTCCTTAAAATGATAGAGGGAATATATGAAAAACCCACAGCTAATATCATCCTCAATGGGGAAAAATTGAAAACTTTCCCCCTAAGATCAGGAACAAGACAAGGATGTCCATTATCACCACTATTATTCAACATCGTGTTGGAGGTTCTAGCCAGAGCAATTAGACAAGAAAAAGAAATACAAGGCATCAAAATTGGAAAGGAAGAAGTAAAACTATCACTGTTTGCAGACGATATGATACTATACGTCGAAAACCCGGAAAAATCCACAACAAAACTACTAGAGCTAATAAATGAGTACAGCAAAGTAGCAGGTTACAAGATCAACATTCAAAAATCTGTAGCATTTCTATACACTAGTAATGAACAAGCTGAGGGGGAAATCAAGAAACGAATCCCATTTACAATTGCAACTAAAAGAATAAAATACCTAGGAATAAATTTAACTAAAGAGACAAAAAACCTATATAAAGAAAACTACAAAAAACTGCTAAAAGAAATCACAGAAGACCTAAATAGATGGAAGGGCATACCGTGTTCATGGATTGGAAGACTAAATATAGTTAAGATGTCAATCCTACCTAAACTGATTTACAGATTCAATGCAATACCAATCAAAATCCCAACAACTTATTTTTCAGAAATAGAAAAACCAATAAGCAAATTTATCTGGAAGGGCAGGGTGCCCCGAATTGCTAAAAGTACTTGAGGAAAAAAAAACGAAGCTGGAGGTCTCACGCTGCCGGACTTTAAGGCATATTATGAAGCCACAGTGGTCAAAACAGCATGGTATTGGCATAAAGATAGATATATCGACCAATGGAATCGAATAGAGTGCTCAGATATAGACCCTCTCATCTATGGACATTTGATCTTTGATAAGGCAGTCAAGCCAACTCACCTGGGACAGAACAGTCTCTTCAATAAATGGTGCCTAGAGAACTGGATATCCATATGCAAAAGAATGAAAGAAGACCCATCTCTCACACCCTATACAAAAGTTAACTCAAAATGGATCAAAGATCTAAACATTAGGTCTAAGACCATAAAACAGTTGGAGGAAAATGTTGGGAGATATCTTATGGATCTTACAACTGGAGGCGGTTTTATGGACCTTAAACCTAAAGCAAGAGCACTGAAGAAGGAAATAAATAAATGGGAACTCCTCAAAATTAAACACTTTTGTGCATCAAAGAACTTCATCAAGAAAGTAGAAAGACAGCCTTCACAATGGGAGACAATATTTGGAAATGATATATCAGATAAAGGTCTAGTATCCAGAATTTATAAAGAGATTGTTCATCTCAACAACAAAAAGACAGCCAACCCAATTACAAAATGGGAAAAAGACTTGAACAGACACCTATCAGAAGAGGAAATACGGATGGCCAAGAGGCACATGAAGAGATGCTCAATGTCCCTGGCCATTAGAGAAATGCAAATCAAAACCACAATGAGATATCATCTCACACCCACCAGAATGGCCATTATCAACAAAACAGAAAATGACAAGTGCTGGAGAGGATGCGGAGAAAGAGGCACACTTATCCACTGTTGGTGGGAATGTCAAAGGGTGCAACCACTGTGGAAGGCAGTTTGGCGGTTCCTCAAAAAGCTGAATATAGAATTGCCATACGACCCAGCAATACCATTGCTAGGTATCTACTCAAAGGACTTAAGGGCAAAGACACAAACGGACATTTGCACACCATTGTTTATAGCAGCATTATTTACAATTGCAAAGAGATGGAAACAGCCAAAATCTCCATCAACAGAAGAGTGGCTAAACAAACTGTGGTATATACATACGATGGAATATTATGCAGCTTTAAGACAAGATAAACTTATGAACCATGTAATAACATGGATGGACCTAGAGAATATTATGCTGAGTGAATCCAGCCAAAAACTAAAGGACAAATACTGTATGGTCCCACTGATGTGAACGGACATTCGAGAATAAACTTGAAATATGTCATTGGTAACAGAGTTCAGCAGGAGTTAGAAACAGGGTAAGACAATGGGTAATTGAAGCTGAAGGGATACAGACTGTGCAACAGGACTAGATACAAAAACTCAAAAATGGACAGCACAATAATACCTAATTGTAAAGTAATCATGTTAAAACACTGAATGAAGCTGCATCTGAGCTATAGGTTTTTGTTTTGTTTTGTTTTGTTTTGTTTTGATTTTACTATTATTACTTTTATTTTTTTCTCTATATTAACATTCTATATCTTTTTCGGTTATGTTGCTAGTTCTTCTAAACCAATGCAAATGTACTAAGAAATGATGATCATGCATCTATGTGATGATGTTAAGAATTAATGATTGCATGTGTAGAATGGTATGATCTCTAAATGTTGGGTTAATTTCTTTTTTTCCATTAATTAAAAAAAAAAAAAAGAGAAGGGATAATTGGAGATGAAGGGATACAGACTGTACAACGGGACTGGATATAAAAACTCAGAAACGGACAGCACAATACTACCCAATTGTAATGCAATTATGTTAAAACACTGAATGAAGCTGCATGTGAGGTATAGGTTTTTTGTTTTTGTTTTTTTTGGTTTTTTTTCTTTCTATTATTGATTTAATTCTTATTCTGTTGTCTTTTTATTTCTTTTTCTAAATCGATGCAAATGTACTAAGAAATGATGAATATGCAACTATGTGATGTTATTAAGAATTACTGATTGTACATGTAGATTGGAATGATTTCTAATTGTTTTGTTAATTCTTTTTTTAATTAATAAAAAAAAAAAAAAAGAAAAAAAAAATGTCCAAATTAAGGCATCCAAGGAAAGATACCTTAGTTCAAGGAGACTGATGATGTTTGGGGTTTCACTCTCAGCCAGCAAGGCACATGGTAACACCTGCTAGCTTTCTCTCCAGGCTTCTTCAACAGCTTCCCCGGAGCCCTGTCCAGTCTATGGGCTCCAGACAGGATATATTTTGCATACTGTTTTTATTATTTCTAAAATTGCCTACCACAGTCCACATATGAATGTCTACAGAGCTTTATGCCTTAAATGCTCATCCAAACACTGGATGGCAAAGGGGTCAACATGCGTGCCAAACTCACTGGCAAAGAAGTGGTATCTGTGCAGCAGCCAGTTCAAGTCACCCATCCCCAAAACACACACACAGTGCATGTGGACCCCACTGCAGGGTGCGCATGGGGTATCCTTGGAAACGGCTTCTTCAAAGTTAACCACTTGACAAAACTCGCCACTGCATGCACGTCAGACATTCCATACTTAGGGCTCAAGGAGAGCACGCTGGGACTTCTAGGACCCTTTGAATAGTGGGCCAGAGATATTTATCCAGGTTGGATGTCCTTTGCCCATTCTATAAATTTTTGGATTCTTTTCATCCCCTAGCATATTTCCTACTGACTACCAAGTAGGTACTGCCTGGAAAAGTGAGTGGTTCAAGAAGAGGATGCATTTTGTCTGTTCATGTATTGGTTAGTTTCCCATTAATGACGTTATAATGCTTCTTCCTCCAGTTCTCTTTACTGGATGGCATCTTTCAGCTTCCAGGTTACTTTCACCCATTAATGACTCAAACTTCCTGACAATTTCTGGGTTGGCTTTAACAAGAAGACCCATACCACAAAGATTGATCAGGTATTTCCACCCTGTACTCAGGCTATAGAGTTCTGCCTGAACCCAACTCCATGAAGCAGAAATCATGCCCTCCAAAGGACTGGCCACAGAGCCATTACTGAAACAGGATGCAATCCCTATCACCACAGCTAAAAAGTCTGATGTTTTTTGTCCACATGAGTGCAATAGAAATTTTGAGGCATATAGATGGCCCTCAGGGAACCTGTCAAGCATTTCAGTTTTATGATGAACCACTACAGAGTATGCAACTGGAAGCTCTGTCTCTTCTTTGCTAAGGGATCCTACAATATATTTGTATCTCTTGGTGAAAGAAGTGCAACCGCTGGTCATGTTTATATAGTCGTGGGATATCTACTTTTTAAATTGCACTGTCAGCATCTCAAGCTTTATCTTTTCAACTTCACCTCTATCACCCTGTATAACTTTGGTACAACTAAAATTACAGAGAATTAGGATTCTCTCTGATCAGCTCCAAATGTTCCATGCTTACAAATGTGGACTTTTTATGAATTCTGAAAACCAAGGTGACTAGGGAAAAAGTGAAAACCAAAAAGTATTTATTTGGTGGGATAAGAAAAACGTCTCCACAGCAACCTCCTCAGCATAGCAAACAATCGGAGCTTGACTGTTCTGTTAAGAGCAGTCATCTAGCCTTCAAGCACCATCAGTTTCCCCTCTGTGGTGGCTTTGAGAGTCCTCAGCTCACATTTATCAGAAGTGCAGAGACATCTTGAAATGGAGAACAGAACATACAGCAACAAGGAAAGGCTGGGTCAGATAGGCTCCTGGGCCCATTCAGAGCATCTCCCATATAATCAGCTTTTTTAAGTATACTGAGCATCCATCAATAGTGAGATGTCCCAGGAGGATTTCTTTTTTTAACATTTTTATTTAAAAAATGAACAACAATAAAAAATTGGATATCGTAGTTAGCTTATCCATAGGCATATTTAAATAAAGAATAATTTTAAAACCTGTGTTTGCACAGTAAGTGTCATAAACCAATTTAAAGTTAAGGCAGCAAGGAAAAAATCTACAAATTCAGGTATCAGCATTTCTTAAATTCTAAATATTAAATACTAACTTAAATATCATTTCGTCAGCTGTCAAAACTCTGAATGTTCTAAAAATATCAAGTAGGAAGTTACTACAAATATCAACAGTGCTATAGTAATGACCTATGTTACTGAACATTTTCCTGATTTCAGGAAAATATAAGGATACAAATGTTTTGACAATTAATATATGAAAATTTAACCACTGAAAATGGATATCTTAGCTTTATCCATAGGCATATTTAAATAAAATATCTAAATAATCATTATAAAGCCTATATGTTCGATATGTTTCATAAACCAACTTAAAATTAAAGCAAGCAAGGAAAAAGTCTACAAATACAGAATGGGTAGTCCATAACAAACTCTGGGGCCTGTACTGTAGCTGCTTGGTGAAGTGTGCTTTGAAAAGTATTGCTTTTTTCTTTCCTTGCTTTGTATATATATTTTATAATCAAAAAACAGTTTTAAAAAAAACAACTATGAGCAATTATAGTAATATTAGATAAGATAGGTTCCCAAAGTCAAAAATTTGAAAATGTTTAGTAACATAGGTCATTACTATAGCAATTGATAGTTGTAATAACTTCCTACTTGATATTTTGAGAACTTACACGGTTTTGATAGTTAATTAAATGATGTTCTAGTTTGCTAGTTGCCAGAATGCAATATACCAGAAATGGAACAGCTTTTAAAAGGGGGAATTTATTAAGTTGCAAGTTACAGTTCTAAGGCTATGGAAATGTTCCAATCAAAGCAAGGTTATAAAAATGTCCAAATTAAGACACCAACAAAAGGTTACCTTCACTCAGGAAAGGCCAATGAAGTTCAGAGTTTCTCTCTCAATTGAAGGGGCATATGGTGAACATGGCAACGTCTGATAGCTGTCTCTCCCGGCTTCTTCTTCATCTCCAAAGGTCTCTGGCTGTATGGGCTCTGCTTCTCTTTGCAAAAAAAAATGTTTCCTCTCTACTTTTATTTTAACTTTGCAGGCACTGGAAATTGAACCCAGGTATCCGACATGGCAGGTGAGAACTCTAACTGCTGAGCCACCATGACCTGCCCTGTTTCCTCTTTTAAAGGATTCTAGTAAACTAATCAAGACCCACCTGGAATGGGTGGAGTCACATCTCCCTCTAATCAAAGGTTAATACCCACAATCGGGTGAGTCACATCTCTGTGGAGATAATGTAACCAAATTCCCACCCAGCAATATTGAATGAGGATTCAAGGACATGGCTTTTCTGGGGTCCATCACAGATTCAAACCGGTGCAAATGGTATTTAAGATAGTGTTTAATATTTAGAATTTAAGCAACTCTGATATCTGCATCTGTAGATTTTTTTCCCAGGAGGATTTTTAAAGATCTCCACCTGGAGGCCCCCTAAGCCCAGCCTGAGTCTGCGGGGGCGCCCTCATCCACCATGAATGATAGAAAGGGGAGATGGGGCTAGTGTTTGCTTTGCCCTGGGGGTGCAAGCTCTGGAGCGAGCCTGGAGGCCCCCTGGCTCCTCTCACCTGTGGAGCTGCTCCACGCCCTCGCGCCCACCAGCCCAGCTGGCTCTTCAAGGCCACAGATCATTGTTTAAAGATAAAACGTTTTTTTAATGATTGCTTTCCATCCTCTGTATTACTTAAGGCCAGGCTTTTTCCCCTGGACTTGATTTCCTATTGAAACCTATTGAACACAAGCCCTATTGATACTACTTTGGAGGCAGCACCCTTGAACTGTGCAGAGCACATTGAGAACGCTGCATCGGAGATGGATATTATGGAACCTGGAAATACACAGCTACTCCCCAACTCAGCAACTCTCAAGATGACACTGGAAATGCAGATGATACCAGGATTTTCAACATGGAGGACCAGAATATTCGTGTCGAGAGAGGTCCTAAAATCACCTGTTCTCCTCGTTATCTACTCCTTGAAGTTCAGTTATCCCCAATAACTGTGTAGCTATCTCTCTGTTGGAAATCCTGCGGTTCCAAGAAAGCCACTGAACCCCAGAGCCATTTATGACACTTTGAAACAACTGAGTTATAAGAAAAATCGACCTCATTTTAGCCAAATTCTGCCTCCCAGGAACTCACACCCACTAGTCCATATGCTACCCTTTCAGATGCCAAAAGTCAGCAATCAAATTCTCCCATCCCTTCCTGGCTCCAAACTAACACAGTTTCTCCAACAAACTGTACACGTTGCTTTCCTAGTTAATATTTCATTTCGTTTTTATAATGAAATCTTTGACATGTATGTTATTATACATTAACATACTTTAAGAATTCAGTGGCTAGCCCAAAGTCGCTAGCTGGAAAGTGACTCAAAGCCAGGCTTCCTATGCTCCTTTAGCTGCGGATGATGTGGCTTTGGTCTGTCCATGATCTTTTCACACTCATCTGTGGGCACAAGTCCATGATAAAGCACCCGTTACTAAATCCAACACCAAGGGTGGGGTGAGTTACGAGGAGCAGCATGGGACATCGTGTCTGTTGTTTGCTGAATTTCATAATGGCTTCTTTGGCACCATGCTCACTATTTAAATAATTTTTTGCCATTTATAGATCAATATATGTTCATTGTAGAAACAAAGACAGAGAAATAATCCAAAATTTCATCTACTTAATAAAACAACTACAGTTTCCCTCTGTACATGTTTTCTAATAAAATAGGATCATATACTGTTTTGTAGTCGGTTTTTTAAACTTAATAATCTGCCTCTGTTTTTAAATATTTTCCATGACATCATTTTGGTAATCACATTGTATTCCACCATATGGATATCCTATATACTTTTTTCATTTTTATTAATAAAACCAGTCAATATAAAGCCAAGCATTCTTAACATATGAACATTCCATACTTGGTGTGCAATCAGTGGCTCACAATACCATCATATAGTTGTATATTCATCACCATGATCATTTCTCAGAACATCTACATGACTCAAGAAAAAGAAATAAAAAGAAAAAAAAACTCATACATACCATACTCCTTACCCCTCCCTCTCATTGACCACTAGTATTTCCCTCTACCAAGTTTATTTTAACATTTGTTCCCCCTATTATTTATTTATTTTTAATGCATATTTTTTACTCATCTGTCCATACATACCATAGATAAAAGGAGAATCAGAATAAGGTTCTCACAATCACATAGTCACTTTGAGAAAGCTCTATCATTACACAATCATCTTAAAGAAACATGACTACTGGAACAGAGCTCTACAGTTTCAGGCGCTTCCCTCTAGCCACGCTAATACACCTTAAACTGAAAAGAGGTTATCTATATAATGCGTGAGAATAACCTCCAGGATAGCCTCTCAACTCTATCTGAAATCTCTCAGCCACTGACATTTATTTTGTCTTATTCCTCTCTTCCCCTTTTCAGTGAAGAGGGTTTTCTCAATCCCTTGATGCTCAGTCCCAGCTCATTCTAGGATTCTGTCCCATATTGCCAGGAAGGTCCACACCCCTGGGAGTCATGTCCCACATAGAGAAGGGGAGGGCAGTGAGTTTGCTTGTTGTGTTGGCTGAGAGATAGGCCACATCTGAGCAACAAAAGAGGTTCTCTGGGGGTGACTCTTAGGACTAATTTTAAGTCGGCTTAGCCTTGGATATGCTATATTTTAATCAATGCCTTGTTGTTCGAGATTTATTTCTAGTCTTTTTGCTATTATAAACAATTTTGGAATGAATATGGAGTTAAATCTTTCACATACCTGTGACATCCTTTCATAGGATAAATGCTTACAAGCAGTATTGCTAAGCCCAAGATATTCACATTTTAGGACTTTCTCATTTGAATTGCCAGATATACTTCCAAAAATTAGAAGTATAAAGCCTGATAATCACCAACCTTTAACATTACAACATGCTATGTTTTATATTGTTTTTCTCAATTTAATGGAATGAAAATAGTTTCTAAATGTTAATCTGTATTTTTTCATATATTTTGTGTCCAATGTTATTTTTCTTTTACAAACTGCCTATTTGTATCCTTGCCCATATTTTTACCAAACATTTACTTTTTTCTTACTAAGTTGTAGGGTAATTTGCACCTCCCTGTTAAGTAATATGGTCAGCCAAAACTTCCAAGACTCTTTTCATGAATTATGTGTTCAGACCAGTCTCTTCTCTCCAGTGTCTGCTCTACAGCTTTGCAGGTTATCTTGGTGGTGATTTATGTTTCATTTACAGTTCCCCCCAATACATTTCATTTTGTTAAATTTGCTCCACTGTTGCAAGAGGTTAAAATATTTTGTGGCATCCACCAATTCAACATGTTTACCTGGGTTACTATAACGGCAATTACCAGAATAACTGCATTCAGTCCTGAGTAGATGCCATTCATCATAGCTTCAATCAGTCCCTTTTGGGTTATGTCAAAGCTCTCACTCATTTATTAATGTTTGCCTGCCATTGAAGATACAAATGATGCATCAAAGAAGGCGTGGCTTTAGCCTGCAGGTAGCTTACAGACTTTTGATCAAATATTCACACAACAAATATTTAAACAAAAGTTTAAATGCTGTGAAGGAAGACTACTCCTTTAATAGAGGGATTTGGCCCAGATAGGATGATCAGGGAAGACTTCCCTCAGGAAGTGATATTTGAGCTGAGATCTGAAGAGTGAGGGGGCATTTGCTAGAAGTGGGGAGAAGGAAGATGTTACTGGCAAAGGTAAAGCAAATGCAGAGGCCCTGTGCAAACTAACTGAAAGACCAATGTAGTGAAAAGATGGAAATGTGGAACAGACTGACCCTAGAGAGGTAGGAGGGGTCAAAACATGCAGACCCTCTAGGCCATAACAGAAGTGTTTTCTTTACCCTAAGAACAATAGAGAGGCATTAAAATACTTTAATTAGGAGGAGGGGGGTGGGTTGGTGACTGTGCTGGTTTGAAAGGATTATGTACCCTAGAAAAGCCATGTTTTAATCAATCAAATCTTATGGGAGTAAAGTTTCTTTTAATCCCTATTCAATAATGTAGGTTGGAATGTTTTGATTATATTATCTCCACAGAGATGTGGCACAGCAATTGTGGGTATTAACCTTGGATTAAAGGGAGATGTGACTCCACCCATTCCAGATGGGTCTTGATTAGTTTACTGGAAATCTTTATAAGAGGAAGCATATTGGAAAAAGCTTCAGAATCACAAGATAGACATGAGAACTACCAGAGCCCAGCTTCGGAGATGAAGAAGGAAAAAGCCCTCAGAGAAGATTCATGAAACAAGAAGCCTGGAGAGAAAGCTAGCAGACATTGTCATGTTTTTCCATTTGAGAGAGAAACCCTGAACTTCATAGGCCTTTCTTGAGTGAAGGTAATCTCTTGTTGGTGCCTTAATTTGGACATTTTTACAGCCTTGCATTAATTGGGACATATCCATGACCTTAGAGATGTAAACTAGCAACTTTTAAATTCCCCTTTGAAAAGCCGTTCCATTTCTGGTATATTGCATTCCAGAATCTAGCAAACTAGAACAGTGACCATGATCAGATTTTCCCTTTGGAATGATTATTGTGGCTATGTTGAAAAGAAAAGATTGGAAGGAAGTCACAGTGGATGCAGGTCCATCCGTTGAGCCCATCTCAATAATCCAATCAAGAACATGATGGTGGTTTGGTCTAGGATGGTGATGGCATAAAGTGAAGAAAATAAGTCTGAAAGAGATCTAGAAGTAAAATCAATAAGATCTAGTGAGAAATTGAATGTGGAAAATATGGGAAAAGGGGATCAAAGATGATTCCTAGAATTCCGTGCATGTAAGTTTCAGGAATGTAACCTCAGGGTTCCCATAGTTGTCTACAAGTGTGTGTGTATGTGTGTGTGTGGTTCATTCTACTGCCAATCTAAAACTTCTCATAAGCATATTCCGGATAATCAGTATGACCACCCTTCGAAGCACATAATGTCACATATTCTGGATCCTATGTTTGCGTTTGCATTCAGAATTCTGTCAGACCAAAGACCAGCTTGGGTAACACTGTTTAAGATGTAATGGATTGACAAGCATGTCTCACAGTGATGATTTGACAGGTCTTCATGTTAACTAACAAACTGCAAGTGTAGCACTAAAATTGAATTCTTGGTTATAATTATCAGTTATAAAGACAAGGTTTTGAAGAATAAACTCACTTGTTCATAAATATTTCAAACTTTCATTTCTTAGTTAATAAGTTGTCTTTGAATTCTCATTACGAAAACTTTTAAGTAAAGAAATTTTCTTCTTTGTCATAAGCTAGTTAGAAAAGTCCAAAGAATATTTGAAGAAAAAAACAAAACAGAACATGGGCTCAGACCAAGGGAAGGATAAATATGAGGTCATATAGAGCTGTGGAAATGAAGTCTTAAAGGGTTTTGAGTAGATAAGAGAGGAGGGAGCTTTAATTGGCCTAAAATATGTGCTGAATTCAGAAGTAACTGGGTGGTAGCAGTAAGGGTCATATTCATGCCAGTAGACATAATTTCAAAAAGAAAATAAGTAACCACCAAAATAAATTTGAGTAAAAGGTAATGTGGTACTGGCATAAGGATAGACATGCATATCAATGGAACAGAATTCAAAGTCCAGAAATGAAACCACTCAATGGGGAAAAAAATAGTCTTTTCAACAAATGGTGCTGGATCAACTGTATGTCCACATTTAAAAGACTGAAATGAACTTCTTCCTTATACCATACACACACATACACACACACACAACTCAAAATGGATCATAACTTAAATGTAAGAGCTAAAACTAGAAAAAACAACAGTAAATCTTTATAAGCATGGATTAGGCAAATCCTTCTTAGATAAAACACCAAAAGCACAAGCAACAAAAGGAAAATAATAGGATTTCATCAAAATTAAAAACTCTTGTGCTTGTGATGGTTAATTTGAGGTCAGCTTGTTTAGGCTATGGTACTTATTCAATCAAATGCTAATTTGTTTTGCTGTGGAGGTAGCAGAGCAATTGGCTGTAAGTAAAGGAATGTAAATGGGCCCCATACAATCAGTTGAAAGACCTTAATAAAACTGAGCTTTCCCTGCAGAGGAAGAAATTATGCCTCAAGACTGTAGCATCACTCCCAAGCGTTCTCAGCCTGCTATCCTGCTCTACAGATTTTGGATTTAACAGTCCCCACAATCATGTAAGGTAACTCCTTGAAGCAAACCTCTTCACCCATATTCATATTCTCTCTCTCCTTCCCCCACCTCTCTCTCTCTACGTGTCTCTCTCTCTCTCTCTCTCTCTCTCTCTCTCTCTCTCTCTCTCACTCACTCACACACACACACACCTTTCTAATTTGGTTGCTCTGGAGAAGGCTGACTAAAACATGTTATCATCAAGAAAGTGGAAAAAAAGCCACAAAATGGGAGAAAGTATTTGTGAATCATGTATCTGATAAGGGGCATGTATCCAGAATACATAAGAATTCTTCAACTCAATTAAAACTATATAAACTATCCAACTGAAAAATAAGCAAAGGGTCAAAACAAGCATTTTTTTCAAAGTAGATATACAAATAGGCTGTAAATACATGAAAAGATGCTCAATAGCATTAGCCATTAGGGAAATAAAAGTCAAAACCACAATTCAATACCACTTCCCAAATGTCTGTCATCTGTTGAATGAAATAAAATATGGTACATTTCTAATACAGTGGAATATTATTTGGCAATGAAAAGAAATACTGATACATGCTACAACATGGATAACTTTGAAAACATTATGCTAAGTGAAAAAAGACTATCACAAAAGACCACATATTGTATGATTTCATTTGTATGAAATATCCAGAATAGGCAAATCTACAGAGACCTAAAGTAGAATAGTGTTTACCAGGGACCAAGGGTGAGGGGAGTGATAAGGGAAAATGGGGAATGACTGCTTAAGGATATGGGTTTCTTCTGAGATGATGGAAATGTTCTAAAATTGGTTAGGTGATGGTTGTACAATTTTGTGAATATACTAAAAACCATTGAATTGTCCCCTTTAAATGAATCATACTATGAGAGTAATATCTTAATATTGCTGTTTTTAAGAAATCCATCTGTTTAAGGTGATGCTTGAAGTTGCCAAGTTGACAAGGGGTGGACATGTGCTAGTTAGATTCAATTGTCAACTTGGCCAGGTGAGCATACCTAATCTTGTTGCTGCGGACATAAGCCAATGGTATGTGAACCTCATCTGTTGCTAATTACATCTGCAGTCAGTTAGAAGGCGTGTCTGCTGTAATGAGTGACGTTTGACTTAATTGGCTGGTGCTTAAATGAGAGAACACAACATAGCACAGCCTAAGCAGCTTGGCATTCCTCATCTCAGCACTAGCAGCTCAGCCCAGGCCTTTGGAGATGCAGAAAGAATTCACCCTGGGGAAAGTTGTTGGAACCCAGGGGCCTGGAGAGAAGACCAGCAGAGACCATCTTGAGCCTTCCACGTAAGAAAGAACCTCAGTGGAAAGTTCGCTGCCTTTCCTCTGAAGAACCAACAAAATAAATCCCCTTTTATTAAAAACCAATCTGTCTCTGGTGTGTTGCATTCCGGCAGCTAGCAAACTAGAACACCATCCAAAGATAAATTTTAAATTTGATTGCTGGTTATTTTTAGACATAATTTACATAAAATAATATGCAGTTTTTAACTTCAATGAGTTTTGACAATTGAATGCATCCATGTAATCACCACCCCAAATAGAATATGGGACATTTCCATCTCCCCCAGGAAGTTCCCCATACCCATTTCCATTTAATCCAAACCTCTCCCCCAGCCCGCCGCAAGAGGCAATCACCATCCTGATTTCTATGACCACAGCTTAGGTTTACCTATTCTTGGACTTCATATGAATGGAATCACAGTACATATCTTGTGTGTATCTTGCTTCTTTTGCTTAGCATAATGTTTTTATGATTCATCCATGTTGTTCTGTGCTATTAGTTCATACCTTTCAACTGCTGACGTATAAAAATGGCCAGATATATATTTATACTTTACTGCTCCATTATACAAATATACCACATTTGGGTCATTACTCGTTTCTGGCTATTAGGAACAAAAACACGACGAACATTTTTATTTATATTCAAGATCTTTTCAGCACCAAGGATCACACGGAGTTTCCTCTCCTTGGATCTGGACCACCTGCAACTGTCTGACAAATCAGCACGTGAGGCGAGTGACACTGTGCCATTTCAGGGCCCAGGTCTTAAGAGACTAGCAGTCTTCACGTCCTATCTTTGGGACCACTCTTTCTGGGACCCCTGTGTACAGCTATCCAGCTGAAGGGATCACATGGAAAGGACCTAGACTATCTGAAAAGGGAGTGTGGCTCAGCTGCATCCAGTCTTCCAGCTGCCCCTGTCAGAGCATCCGAATCATGAGTGAAGCTGCTCTGGAGCAGCACCAGTTGAGTACCACCAAGCGACCACCATCCAACTAAACTGACCCTCACACCACTAAGTTCCCTGCCTGAATCCCTGACTCACAAAATCATGAGCTCCAACCATTCATAAAATGATTGTTGTTTTGTGCCACTAAGTTTGGGGCTAGTTTGTTACACATCAATAAATAGCCACAACAGGGTGGGTGTGGACTGGCTTTGTGTCTGGGGCTCCAGGGAAATCCTGTTCCATTTTATCAATCTGTATGCAACTGCTAAAAGTGCGTCTGGTTTCTCCCTCAATGGAAGGATTAACTATTCCTCCAGCTGTACTACTAGGGATGAAAGCAGCCATGAGTCTCTTCTCTCCTGGGAAGGGATCATTCCTTTCTGGACTTTAGTTCATTTAGATTTCTTTGCCTCTTCAACTCTTTGATGAGTTTTTCAAAATGTATCCTGTAGCTAATGAAGATTGTTCATGTTATTAGAATGAGAAGGCATTCTCTTCTGACTTCCTAAATCCAAACCACAAACTTGTATTTAACTTTTTAATATATTTTACTTACTTTTTTTGGGCAGGGGGAGAGGGGGCAGTGCATGGTCTGGGAACTGAACCTGGGTCTCCCACATGGAAAGCAAGCATTCTACCACTGAACCACCCATGCACCCCTGCTTACATTTTAATAAGAGCTAATGCATAATGAGTTTATACCTATATTTTATGTTCTTCCTTTTTTATAATATTATAATAAAAATATTCTGCATTAGCATTGGCTCTGAGAGAAGTCTTTCAAGTTCTCCTTACATGTAATGGCAGTAGGTTAGGTCATTCAGTTGATTATAAACTTACCTAGTTTTATGTTGCAGTTCAGCCTGGATTCCCCATTTCTTCCTTGAGAACATGTTGGAATATCTTGTCATATTTCTCACTAAAATTCTGATCCACTATATCTAGAGAATTCCTTTGATGTATAAATACATCAGTACTAAATGTACATAAGTGTAGGTATAGGTACAGATAAAGGAATAGATGCGTAGATAAAATTGGTCTGCCTCAACTTTATTCTTAATGAATCCATGCTGGTGCGATGAGTATCACTTTCTGTTCTTAGTGACTACAAACCCATATCGTTCAGTGTCAACTCATGGATCTCTAGTTTGTTAAATCTGTCATTTTTCAAACCCTTTCATTGAAATCTGGCGCTGCATTATCCTGTCTCTATTGTTCTGGCACTCTTTTTAAAGCATCAGTGTGGTAGTTAGATTCAGGTGTCAACTAAGCTAGGTGAAGGTGCCTAGTTCTATTGCTGTGGACATGAGCCAATGGCATGTGACCCTCATCTGTTGCTGATTACATCTGCAGTTGGCTAGGAGGCGTGCCTGCTGCAGTGAATGATGTTTGACTTAATTGGCTGGTGCTTAAATGAGAGAGTGCAATGCAGCACAGCCCAAGCAGCTCAGCATACCTCATCTCTGCACTCGCAGCTCAGCCCAGGCCTTTGGAGATGCAGAAAGGAATCACCCTGGGGAAAGTTGTTGGAACCCAGAGGCCTGGAGAGAAGGCCAGCAGAGATCACCTCGTGCCTTCCCTCGTAAGAAAGAACCTAAATTGAAAGTTAGCTGCCTTTCCTCTGAAGAACTATATGTTAACTAAATAAATCCCCTTTTATTGAAAACCAATCCATCTCTGGTGTGTTGCATTCCAGCAGCTAGCAAACTAGAACACTGAGTTTCCTGTTTCAAAAGTCCTTGTGCATCACAGAAAAAAACCTACAAAATGAAAGCTCAAAGAAATAGCATTATTTCTTAGTTTCAGATGATTCTCAAATTGTGAGTAGATGAAATAATTGGAATATTATTCTAGTATGCTAAACGACTCCCTTCTAGAATGGTCTATTTTATGATAAATCCCATTGAGCCATACTTATTTGAATTATACCAAAGATAGTGTAGCAGTAAATAAAAGCATAACACGGTTCCAAAACATTAGATTACCTTAAAAGTGATTTTATGATACTCTGACATACAATATTTACTAACGTATAATGTTTTAAAGCATTCTTATAAAAAGTTCTATCTCTACCACTGCTCCAGGCCAATAAAAATTTAGGAAAGACTTCTTTTTGTCCAAAAGTCATATTTTCTAACACTGAAAATAAACATGTGCATAATTGTGTATCCTAATTCCTATGATGATTGTGCTTCCTATGCTGAACCAGATCTCATTTCTTTTCATTGCGAAGATTTCCTGGAAAAACAAATCTCCATTCCTGTTGGGATTTAACTAAATAGAATTGGATTTTTAGTGTTAAAATTGCTAGCAGCAGAATTGGAAAAAAAAATTATGAATAGTTCTTTCCATAGAGAAAGGAAAATGCCAGCTATCCTTTCATCAGGAATTGAGCATCTTTTTCCAATTTCTCCCCAGGAAGTGCTGTCAACAAACTTGAAACAAACACTGCTTTGCAGATGGCATCACACTTGTGGTTCACTCCTCATGTTCATCACTAAACGTGGCAAAACATTCCTTTGTCTTTACATCAGACACTGGCTGAGGGCCCATGGCCTGAGGGACTATAAATATTTTCAAATAAAAAAAATTAAAACCTGTTTTTCTGTTCTTTCACCCAGATGTTTGCGTTGCTGGTATGCACTTTTCCAGCTCCACTGCAGACTGATCTTCAAAATGATAAAACCTATTGAGATGCTGTATATTTCAATTTCCCATAATAATTTTACAAAAATACCCAGGGCTGATGAAATGTCAAGGCATATATCTTCATAACTATCTAAATCCAAGGTGATTATGATATCTTCTTCCCCACAGTAAAATCTCCCTTCTCAGGGAGGTGGGTCCAGGCCCAAGCAGGCCAAGGTTGGGCTTGGGTCTGAGTAAGCAGGTAAGTGACGTAAGAAATAAAGGAAGCTAAAAAACACAGCAAGAGAGTGAAAACAATGTCCCAATTGAAGATGGGAAAAGTCAGTCCTGAAGAAGCCAAATTCAGGGCTAAGATAAACTCTGGAAGTGAAGAGTCAGGGAAACAGAAGGATGGAGGAGAAGATGAAGGATGCAGGTAGGGACAAGGTGATTTGTTCCAGAATATTTACTGCGGGCTGTGCGGTGTTGTTGTTAAGCACTGGGCACATTATGTGGGTGGGTTATATGGACCGGTTTGAAGATATAGAATCAAGAAAGGCCTAAAGATCACTCCAGATAACAGAGGCCCCTACATTTCCACACTGGAAGCAGAGGAGTAACAAACCAAAGTCTTCATATTTCTTAACTGAAGATCCTAGGAGATATTTCATTGATAACACAAGACAGTGGAATTCATAAAAATGTCTACAAGTCTCTTTCAAACAGCAAGGATTTATGAAAAATAATCTATTTGCTCTCTGAAGTTGTGGCTCACCTCTACCTAATGCTCACTTGGGCCCCTTCATTCTGATAACAGGCTCAATTCTAGTTCTAAAGCCTACAATACCCCAACTCAACGTGCTCCACAACTGGTGCTTTATGTCCAAGTTCCTGGAAGTGGAGCTCTGACTTCCCTTTGGGAGTCTCCTCCCTAGAGACAAAATCCCGGATACTGAAGAACAGAAGTCATCTGGGGCCCCATTATCTATGGATTAATCTCCTGGACACTGAGCCCACCTGCTTGGATTCAAAAAAATATTCAACCCAGAGTCCTTGTTAAAATGTCTGGTGACTTAAGGAGACAAGCCACTCCCTTGGATCTTAGACTTAAGGAGACAAGCCACTCCCTTGGATCTTAGTCAATCATGGTCACAGCCCTTCAGCCACAGCTCTCAGCTAGCTGCACCATCCCAAAACCTATTCCCTACCAGTTGAACTCAACAACTCAACCATCAGACCACTCTGTCCTCCATCCTTTTCTCAAGAGGGAAGCACCATGCCAGATAACTCATAAATATATTTATTAACCAAATGCAGAGTTCAGCAGTTGCTGTTACCCAAAGGTTTGACATGTCAGATCCACCAAGGTACTTATAGAAGAACAAGTTTCAGGGCTCTCAAAACAGCAGGGATAGGACCAGTGAAAACATTACCATTTTTTTCCAGATCTTAGACACTGCTGATTGTAAAAATATCCCCAATTTCAAAAATGTTAAAATATAGAATCAATGAAATATGGAGAGTTGCCATTTTGGCAGGCTATCACACAACTTCTACTAGGACCTCTTAGAGTTCACTCCATTTTCTGATGACCCTTCTTCCTCTAGGTCCTGGAACTAATCCCTGTTATGTCAGCATCTGGTCCTTTTATCTGACCCTCTGGATCACTATAAATGGCCCAGGACTCTGATCTAATTTGCCTCTCAACCTTAAATCCCCAGAGAAGGACAAGTGTCCTTGCAAACAGATATTTATTGTTCATCTCTGCCTCCTGCCCTAGATTGAGTGCTTTCTCCCTCCAAAGCAGCAGGACATCCCACCACAAATCCCTGCACCTTCCTCAAGAGCCCAGCCACCACCCTTAGAATTCCAATACCCATATCTGGTCAGATGTTGGTCTCAGCATTATGGATGCCCGTTGAGATATGCACTCTATGTTTCTCCTTGGCCTGCCCTTCTCTTCACTCTGAAGAGAAACTTCCTACAATCAGGAGATATTGCAATGAGAATCTAGAACTTTACCCTACTTAGAAGCTAAGAAGTGAACCTGTTATTGGCTCATGGATGCTGGCAGAAGACATGCGATTCCTAGGTCAGAGAAAAAGGGCTTTGTTTCTCAGGCTCAGCAAGCAGCATAAGTTTCATGTTTATGTCAGCTCCCTTTGTCCCCCTAAGTCCAACAGGACAACAGAAAGCAGCCCACACAACAAGTTTGCCTCACAGCTGAGGAGCACTGAGTTTGGGGAAAACACCTTCTTTTTAGCAAGGCTGCCCTTTGTTCCAAAGTTATTACCTCATCCCTCAAGGTTGCTCACTGCAAACATGACCCTGAGAAATGGCCTAGGAAAAGAACTGTCAGGGCCCGGCATTCACGAAAACTCTAGCAAGAATATGCAAGGAAGCTCAAGGTCCATAGAGTGATTGCTGCTCCCAAAAATTGCTACCAAATTTCGGCAGCAGGTCTTGGTCACAGAGTCTAAATATAAGATAATATTGGATTCCAGATGCCAGTGAAAAATCATGATTGTTCAATCTTTATCCATGTAAGCCTTGCAATTTCTATTGAAAAACGATAAAACACTTAGACATAATATATGGAGAAAAACGTATTTACAAGGAATTTTAGATGTGATTTTGTACTTTTTTAAAATCAATTTTAATGGTTTTGAGTCTTAATTTCTTCTGTCTTTTCATGAGACCGTCTTAGGTCTTTGTATCACCAACTTGCCTCAATAATCCCCCGGATTTATGCATATCTTCCTAACTCCACCTGAGATGAAGATGTTTTTATGCTTATTTCCTTTTATGAGGGAAAGCACTTTCCTTTAGGGGGCCACTACTTAATCAGAAGAAAATCCTGGGTTTGCCTTTCCATGCTCCGGCCCCCAGGTTTGGGATTCTTTCCCATATTTGGCCATCTCTATGCTGAGGATTATCAGCAAGTTTATTTCTATGTCTTCATTTGTTTCTTGTTTTTCTTAGTCATTAGAAAAAGTACCATTCCTTTGAGTGCTATTTTGGGGTCAGGCAGAATATTTGGAGTACTTTCTATGCATTATCTCACTTACTGCTCACAACAATGCTTTAATATATTTAACAGAGATGCTATTACCATACCTGTTTTACAGGTGGAAAAATGGAGGTATAGAGAAGTTGGCTATCTTTTTCCAAGTCAGCCAATAAGTGGCAAAACCAGGATTCAAACTCAGCATTTTGACCCCAAAGCCCACAGTTTTAGCCTCTATTCTGTTATATTGCCTCCCCAAATTATTCTAATCCCCTTCACTTCCTATCCATCCTCTTCTAATAACTTATTTGAAACAAAACATTCAAATTTCTCAAGAGTTTGCTTCCAACAATGGGTTGTGTTCACCTAAAACTTTCCCAAACTGAAAATCACATAAATACAAGTCATATCACAATATAACGTTGCCAAGAAGGTTACAGAATATAGCCTTAAATTTAATTATTTTACTTGAGATTCTTTAGACTGCAAGAACAGAAACAGCAAGCTTCTCATTTTCAAAAAAAAAATGGGATCTGTTGAAGAATCCTGAGGTATCTCAAAGAAACTGAGTATTTCCAAGGCCTGCAAGAGACAGGGTGTGATGGTTGGGTTCTGGTGTCAACTTGGCCAAGAGATTATGCCCAGTTGTCTGTCAGGCGAGCACTGGCTGACCGTCGCTGCAAAGGTATTTTGTGGCTGGTTGATAAACCAGAAGGCTGGTGTAATAAGTTATCAGTCAATTGATTGCATCTGTGGCTGATTACATCTGCAATCAACTAAGGCCTGTCTCCCAGGACAAGATAATCCAATCAGTAGAAGACTTTTACACTGCCCTACGGATTTTGGACTCTTCCATTCCATGGTTGCATGAGACACCTTTATCAACCTCATATTTACATATATCTCCTTTTGGTTCTGTTTCTCTAGAGAATCCTGACTAATACTCAGGGGATAGGAGGTGCGAGCTAGGAATTGTGTAGGCATCAGCGTCCCTTTATTTCTTGCCTTCATTTCTCTCTGCTCATCTTTATAAATTCTCTGTCTACAAATAGGGATGCACTGTTTCTTTGTACCAGAGGGGAAGATGGCATTTCATTGCCCAGCTTTGGGGCTTACATCACCTTAGTCAAAGGAACAGCTCAGACTCATTAGAATCTCTTACAGCCAATTCCAAATTCCTATGAGATCATATCTGATCAACCTAGCTGGAGTCAAGTGTCCACATCAGTTTCTGGCAACTGCAGTCAAAGGATTGATTCTTAGGGTAAGGTAGCATTTCTAGAAGAAGCTGGTTATTGTGGACTAGGCAGATTTCCCAAGATTTCTACAACCTATGCCCTCAGCCAATCATTTATTTATATGATCTGCAAATTCCAATTGAATTATTATCTCTGCCTTCTCATATTTTTCTGCACAGAGAATTTGTTGGCATGTTACTTTGCAATCATTTGTAAAATTTGTTCTGGATATAAATATAGAGGGAAGGATAATTTTTCTTCTTTTAAGGACAAGCTTATTGTAGGCAGATCCTGTGTCATATTTATCTCTTGCACTTTCCCTGCACCAGTGCTTAGAAGTTTGCTTTGTACCAGATTAAATATATGTATATGTGGATATAAAGAGAGTAGAGCTAGAGATAGATAAATAGAGAGGTGATGGAGAAAGGGGGAGGGAGAGATAGAGATATCCTTAGAGAGAGAGAGAGAGAGAAATACACAGATAAAGAGAGGGGGTGGGAGAAAATTTGATCCTTTGCACCTGCAGAGGCCTTCATACCCATCACCGCAGGGATTAAAGGGCACTGCTCCTTGCCCCTTACCAACCACGTGATCCTGGGAGGGGGGCCCTGGATCCCTCAGAGAACCCCCAGGCTGTCTCAGCCATGAAACATGCAGTCCACCATGCCTGGCCTCTCATCTCAAAGAGCAGGAAAGGACTGAGCTGTCCTGTACAGCCATTAGGTATCAGAAGATGTATTAGCTACCAAAGCATAGTAAAGTCTTATAATAACAAAATTGTTTGGTAGCATACATTTAACTTTTTAATTATATAAGCAGAGCAGGAATACATCCTTCTTTAGAAAAATGAAACTCTACAGATAACACTTTCTTCCCTTTGGACGTCTAGATCTTATTCAGATCCTCTTTAGCACCCCAAGGTGACTGTCTCAAGTTTGGCATGCATCTTATCATACCTTTACCTGTGCATTTACACATATATTATATATACTTGTACATACACAAAATATATTATATATATAGTGTTTTTAAATATAAGTAGTATTATAATGTACATATAGTTTGCAACTGACTTTTTCTCTCAACAAATCTCTTCAGGATCTATTTCTATTAGGGTCTATAGAAGGCCTTGTTCCTGGTTAACTTCTGAATAGTATTTCATAATTTGAATGTACTTCAGTTTAATCAGGCATTCCCTTATTGATCTTTATCAGGTTTGTGGGGTAGGATTTTGCTCTTAAATATTTGGCTACAAATCAAAGTTCCAGTCTGCAAGAGTTAGAGGAAACAGAATTGATGCCTCATATGTTGAATTGTAGGCACTTAATATTTCAAAGGAGTGAATGAATCTATAACCGATAAATTAGAAGAGAATCACAGGGCTGGAAGAGGGGACATTGTCAATGCTGCACCCAAGAATCCTCTGATGTATTTGCCATTTTCAGGTACACCAGCCCCTGGTATGCTTTCACTCCCAACAGCCAGCACCTAAACCTCTTTTCAGATAACTTCACTTAGGCTACTGCAACCATCTTTGCCTATGTGCAGAGAGACCGACGTGCCTAAAAATGTATATCCCTCCCCTGCCCCAGGAACAGCTCTAAATGAATGACTGAGGGTGTGGAGGTAGAAATGCTCTCATGCCCTTATTCCTGATGGGAATAATTTTGAGGAGTGACCTATACTGTCTCAAGAGGTCCCTTGAAGGGCTGAGACAAGTCATCTTCTGTAGTACTTTGCTTGACCTCATATCTTTGCTTAGTCTCCTTTTCTTTCAAACCCCTCTTTCCTATACCCTACCAGACTTATTTGGGAACATTTCCTAATAAATAATTTTCATGTACATCATATTAAGATATGCTTTTGGAAATCCAACTTAAGAGACTTGGTATAAGAAATGATCCTAAAGGCAGACTCTTGGATGCAGTTTGGGAGTTGGGTCACTCACCAGCCTGATGCTAATAGAGCTATGCAGTGACACACAATTTCAATTGCTGTCATTTCTATTCATGGTGAATTGAGATAGGTAGAAGAGGATATACTAGTATGTATAATATCTATATTCGTGGATAGATATAGGGTATTTGATCATTTAAAAGGCTGTGGGAATTAGAAGCAACATGTTCTGCACTGTGAGAAATCTCTCAGATCAATTGATTGGGGCCTTAATAAGCTGCCAGTTCTGAGTGGGAACCCAAAGAAAGAGAGGATTCCACAGCAGGCTGCCAGCACATAACCTGCAGAGATCACAGTAGAGGAACATATAGTAGATGAAGCTATCATGGAGTGTTTGACAAGCTGCAATAGAAGAGTAATAACACAGAAATCTAAAGTTCTGGAATATGCTGTCTACAACAGAGGATTATACACTATTTGAAAATCAGTTTTTAGCATACTTCTGGTCATGACAGAGGCAGGGTACCTCACAATGAGACAGCAAATGATCATGTGCCCAGATCCATCTATCATGAGCTTTGTGCTGACAGACACCAAAAATCATAAAATCAGGTGGGCATAGGAGCAAATTACTCTTTAATGAAAGCGGTGCATCTGAATTAATCCTGAGAAGGCCCATGAATACATGCGCCAGGTCTCCATGACACTATCCTTGCTGCACCGACACCCCTTCCTCAATTTACAATGATGGCCCCATGGGGTGGGGTGAGATGGATTCCATATAACCAACTAATGGAGGAGGAAAAAAGCCATAGGCCTAGTTCTTAGATGAATCCATTCAATAAATTGATGTGAGTAAAAAATGGACTGCCGCTACACTATAGCCCCAATCAACAGAGATTTAAAGACAGTAGTGAAGGGAAATCCCCCCACTGGGCACAGTATTGAATGAATCACTTGGTCATCCACTTTGTATAAGAAGGGAAATGGCCCAGGTAAGGATTTCATAGACTACTGAGTTGTGGCAAAAGGGCTTGAACTCATTAGTCAAGGACCTGTAAGAAACAGGACTTAAAAATCATGGCTATCAAGAGCATTGAGGTTATCAGGAGATAGGAAAAAGGTAGGTGTTGAGTTATTGATGCTTAAGGAATACAGAATATTTAATAGAGTTGATTACAAAGATTCAGAAATGGATAGCACAATTCTGAGTGATTGAATACGAACTAAAGTCTATAGTTAACAGTAACATAGAAATAGTCTTTTGTTAATTGTAACAAAGGCACTCTACCAAGGCTAATGGGGATATAAGAGAAGGGTATGGGATTTTTTTCTTTTTGGAAGAAATGAGAATGTTCTCATATAGATTGTGCTGGTGAATGCATAACTGTGTGATTATACCAGGAGCTATTGATTGTATACTTAACGGTGGATTTCAGCTTGCTAAAGCATCTGAAATGCAATATATTAGAAATGGACTGATTTTTAGTAGTGGGGATTTATTAGTTTATAAATTTACAGTTCTAGGGTCATGAAATGTCCAAATGAGGGCATCAAGAGCAAAATACTTTCTCTGAAGAAAGGCTGCTGGCTTCGGTTTCCTCTGTCAGATGGCAAGGCACTTGGCCAGCGCTGCTGATCCTTTGCTCCCAGGTTTCATTGGCTTCAGCTCCTGGTTCCAGTGGCCTCCTGTCTGAGCTCCTGCAGGTCCTCTCTCAGCACCTCTGGGGCCTTTCTCTCTCAGCTCTCTTGGATTTTTCTGCCTTTTATCCTCTCGTGAAGTACTGCAGTCAAGAATTAAGACCCACCTTGAATTGGGTGGGTCACATCTCAATTGAAACAACCTAAGCAAAATGTCCCACCCACAATAGTTCTGCACCCGCGGGAATGGTTTAAAAGAACATGGCCAAAAAGTTAGAATGGGCATAGTCTAAGCATCCGTAAAGAGTGGGAAAAAGATCAAAGGTGACAGTGGAGTTATGCAGAGAAGGCAGGGTGTAAAAAATGAGTATGAGTGCTGAATCATTAAATTGATATTTCTTTTAGTCTCCAGTACCTTAGAGCATCTAGAAGTTAAACCTAAAATTTTGGAATTGTAACCCATACCAATCTCTAAAATCTGTTCTATAACTAATTGTTGCAATGTGCTTTGGAATGTATTGCTTTTTTGTATATAAGTTATTTTTCAAGAAAAAAAGAAAAAAAATCTATTGTGATGATAAATGCACAACTATGTGGTGACATTGTGAATCACTGATTACATGGTATGTGAATATATAATATATATCAATTTAAAAATCTTAAAAACATGAAAAAGAACATGGCATTTTCTGGGATACATAACAGCTTCAAACCAGCACATACAGTGCATGATTAAAGCCTTTTTTAGAAAGAACATTTTAATACATTTATATTTATTAAAGAAATTGAGTCCACTAATGAAAATTTTGTCACTGAAGGAGAAGGCAAAAAAATATATGATCAGTATATTCCTCATTAAAAAGGCAAATATATTCATATATTGGGCAAGGTCTCAAATTTCTGTTCCAATTACTATAAATTGGTCTAAAAAGATGCATATTTAAATGAGTCTTTTAATATAATTCACCACTTTAATAATCTCAGCTTAACAGAGGGGAAAAAATTGGGACAAGACAATCTGAATAAATAAAAATGACTAGTAGGGCATCTTGGTGACTGCTTTTCCATTTTGCCTGTTGATACAAACATTGTTTTAATAAACAACTTTACTTTTTTATTTTATTATTTTATTTTATTTATTTTATTATTTTATTTTTTGGCATGGGCGGGCTCCAGGAATCAAACCCAGGTCTCTGGTACAACAGACAAGAATTCTGCCACTGTGCCACCATAGCGTTGCTCAACTTTACTTATCTTTTGAAAACCTGTTATTTCGACATCAACATTTTGCAAATGACCTTTAAAATTTCTCAAACACCATTATATTAAATAGATTCAGATTATTAAAACTGCTAATATTATTGTCCAAGCTTTCATCCATCTCTTAGGTAAAGAAACCGTGAACTTCAGACTCTTAGCGGCTGGTATATCATCTGAGCACAATGGGTCCTTTGAAAGTTGCTTCCAACAAGGGCATCTTTTCTAACTTGGTGGCCTGTTTTTTAACCTAAAATTTGGTTTTGCTTATAGTTCAAGATGCCACCAATTTTCCTTATTTGGCCAATTGTTAATTGAAAAATGGGGATGTCATTTTAATTTGTGTTTCTTTGATTAATCATGATGTCAATATGTTTTTTGATCTTAAGATTAAGAATGAATTTTTGTATCTTCTCTTTTTTATCTCTCTGAAAATCTGCTTTTCTCAATGATTTTTAAGAAATTTTTGCCACTATTTTTCCTATTGTTTAGAATTTTCATTATGTTTTGATTATATTTATTTTATACAAATGAATATATCATTCATTTCCCTTATGTTAATGTAGTTATTAAGAACATAGACTATGGAATCACATACTTGTAATGTTAGTCCCAACTCTCCCAGTTAAACGCTGGATGGTTAATTCACATTGTTTAACTTCTCTGAGGTTCATTTCCTCATTGATGAAAGTGATACAAGAAGAGCTCCGAACTCATCCGACAATCAATGCAGCTAAACAAGATATTACACATATAAACTTCATCTTTTGCTTAAAATGTTTCCCAATTTCCCTCATATAAGAATAAATAGAAGGAGTTAAGTATTTCATACTTTTAACTATTTAATTGGAACTGATTTTGACATACGTTATGGCATATTTAAGGTTTTATCCTACCTTTTAACCTCCATCAAATATTCAAACCAATTATTCCAGGTAAATGAAATAGTCTGAACTTTCCTCACTTATTTGCTATGCCAACATGGTAACACATTTTTTTTTCCAGGGTGGGCAGGCTCTGGGAATCGGTAGAATATTAATATTTTAACTATATACATATATCTGTAACTCAAATCTACTTTTGTATTTTCATTCTATCTCACTAATTAACTTGTTTGCTTTCATATTATTACGGCTATTTTCAGCACTATAAATGTATTATATATTTTATTACTTGATTGTGCAGACTTTCCTGTTATTCATTTTTTCCTGTCAATTTTTACAAATAGAACCTTCTAAATGGACTAATAAATATTACAATTGCTTTGTGAAATCCCCTTGATATTTTTACTAAAATTACATGAAGTGTAAAAACAAGATCATGGCTAAAGAAATAAGATGCATGTGAATGGACTTATAAAAACAAGCACAACATGTAAGAATTGGAATGCTATGTACTAATGCTTACCAGAAAGCATCTGATATAAAGGAGCTAAACAACCATACAGACAAGGTAACTCATCCAGGAGATATCACCCAGCCTCTGCCCTTGACCATCACAGGGCTTGCACAGTAGGAATATAAATGAAGTAGCCAGGGTGGCACAGAAGGGCCCAATAGCATGGAATCCTTCTTACCAAGACTTACCTAGGTTTTGCTCACTGCTCAATGTCTGCCTATCAACATAGAGATTGATGCTCAGACCTAGATATGGTATCATCTCTCAAGGAGCTTAATCAGTCACTTTTTGGCAGACTAATTACATTAGATCCCTTTTTATCCTTGGAAAGGCAAAGATTCATCCTCAACAGCAGTTGCCTTCCTTTCCATAGTGCCTCATTAAGTACCAGTATCCAAGGGCTTGGAGACTGATTTTCCAACATGGGATTCCAGATGACAGTGTGTCAGACCAAGAGATCTACTTCAAACAATGATAATTGGCAAATTTTCACACGATTCCCTGGTCCTATGCTATCTTACACCACCCTGGAGCTGCCAGCTTTATAGAACATGGAATAGCTAAGGTGCCAGTTAAAAAGATAGCATTTCTGAGGTGCTGTCCTTCAAGATGTAGTATGTACCTCGGGTCAACAGCAATTTAGAGTGATTTGCATTGATAGGTATTATATCTGGGTTGAGGAATAAAGGGGCAAAAGTGGAAATAACCTCTTGTATTACTTTGATAATGCTACCAGAAAACAATGTAACAGAGATGGAGTGACTTTTTTTTTTAATGTGGTATGGCAGGGGTCACATTTCATTCTTTTTCCATGTGCATATACCATTATTGCAGCACCATTTGTTGAATTTATTTTTATTTGGCTGGTATTTTGTTTGTTTGCTTGCTTGTTTGTTTTTGGGGGAAGTGCATGGGCCAGGAATTGAACGTGGGTCTCCTGCACGACAGGCGAGAATTCTGCCACTGAACTACCCTTGCACCCCCATGGAGTGACTTCTAAAAAGAGAATTTGATAAGTTGCAAGTTTATAGTTCCATGGCTATAAAAGTGTCCAAACTAAGGTATCCAGGGAAAGATACCTTGACTCCAGAAGGGGCAATGTGTCCGGAACACCTCTGTCAGCTGGAAAGACATGTGGCTGGCATCTGCTGGGGCCTATGGCTTCTGGTTTCAAACAACTTCCCTGGGGGCATTTTCTTTCTGCATCTCCAAATGTCTGGGTCTCATGTTGGCTCTGATGCTTCTCCAAAATGTTACTTCTTTTAAGGACTACAGTAAACTAATCAAGACCGACCTTCATAGGGCAGAGTCACCTCTCCATCTAATCAAAAATCCACACCCACAATTGGGTGTGTCACGTCTCCATGGAAACAATTCATAGTTTCCCACCCTAAACAATAGGTGTAGCCCCACAAGATTGGGTCAGGATTAAAACATGGCTTTTCTAGAGTACATGATGATTTCAAACCATACACCTCTCCTATTTCATACCCAGTGATCCACTTGGGGACTTCGTGCTTGCTGTCTCCACAATATTAGATTGGTCAGATCTAGAGATACTGGTTCTCAGGAGTGGGAAGTAAATGCTTCCGCCAGGGAACACATGGTTCCACTGAACGAAAAGCTGGTCATCACAGGTGCCTCACTTCAGTGAACTTCACAAATGCCTCATTACAATGAACTAGAAGGCAAAGAAATGAGTTTCATACCAGCAGGAAGAAATGAACCAGATCAAAATGAAGAGGCAGAATTGCTGCTACCTAATGGGAGCAGTGAATTATCAAACAGAAAATCTGATAATTCACTAAAGGGAGGGCTCTTTTGGTGCTTCCACACCTGGTTTTAACTGAATGAGCAAATACAGCCATGGCCTGAAAATGATGTAATCACCTAAGCCTCAGCCCTCTCGGAAAGGAAGATCTGTGGTTTCCCAACTGGCAAGCAACCTAGATGAGAAGTCCTAGCCAAGCAGGAAAAGAATCTAGAATGGCTGGTAGAGAAGAGAGCTGATGAATGTCCACTATGACTCCCGGACCAACTAAAGCAGTGGGCTGTAAACCATCCTATTAACTTTCTTTCTGCAAACTTTTATTTTTTCCTAGAAATTGTGGCCAACAAAACCACACAAGCAGTAGAATAAATTTAATGTGAAATGGGAGTGGATCTGGGATGTGCAAGGGGCAGACTAGTCATCTTCCATCCTTGTCTCCTTGGATTCCTTGGGCATTTGTTCGCACCAGCCCCTCAGTTGGCTGTCATCCCCAACATCAAGCACCTAGGTTTTTCCATCAGAAAACTGTCCTCAGGCTTCCAGAACTCATGCTGTCTGCACATATGAAGAGCTGCAAGTACCTAAGAATTTTACATGACCCCAGCAGTAGCCCTTGACTAATGTCTCATGGGTGTGGCAGTATAAACACTCCAGCTCCCTTGCCCTCTTATTAGGATATGTCTGGGTTAGGACCTACACTGTCCAGAGCTCCCCTGGAGAACTGAGCTAAAATTACCTTCCATGGGACCTTGCTTTACATCCCTCCAAACACACTTGATCTCTCTCTTCGCAGGTCCACATCTCCATTTCTCTACCAGTTTTCCCTGGAGATAAATGCTGATAAATCATTCTTAGACAAATGCATATCTACTACCAGAGAATAAAAGCTAAAAGAACCAGACAAGAAAGATTTGACAAGGCATTTTCAGGTTTGTTTCAAGAACAAACATACATGGAAAATAATGAGACATGGGAAGGTACAGAAAATGCTCTGAGAAATGTGGAAAGAATGTTCTGTTTACACACCTGACTCCAAGCAAGGGATCCAAGCAAAGGTCTTCTCCATTATCCAAGTTCCATCCCCTAAGCCCAGTCTAAACACAAATATAAACCACCAGTTGTGATCTTAGAAAACCTGAAACAGAGAGGAGTGGAAAAGAAACTGCAGTTTGTATTTCTGCTTCTGCAAAGGACCAAGAGCAAGAGCTGGGTAACCTTAACTCAGCTGGGCCTCTATCTCTTCTGTGTGTGTGTGTGTGTCATATTAACATTTCTTTTTTTTTAAAAATAATTTTATTGACAGATCTTCACATACATACATTCCATACATGGTGCACAATCAGTGCCTCTCAATGTCATGACATACTTGTGTTTTCATCACCAGTATCATTTTTTAGAACATTTGCATCACTCCAGAAAAAGAAATAAGAAAAAACTTTTATATACCAAAACCCTTACCCCTTGCTCTCACTGACCACTAGTATTTCCATCTACCCAATTTATTTTACCCCTTGTCCCCTATTATTTATTTATTTTTACCCATATTTTTTTTACTGAAAATGACATAATCACCTAAGCCTCAGGCCTCTCAGAAAGGAAGATCTGTATTTTTCCAACTGGCAAGCACCTAGATGAGAAGTCCTGGCCAAGTGGGAAAAGAATCTAGAATGGCTGGTAGAGTCATACCATACCCTGGATAAAAGGAACATCAGACACAAGGTTTTCATGATCACACAGTCACATTTTAAAAGTTATATCTTTATACAATCATTTTCATGAAACAAGGCTACTGGAACACAGCTCAATAGTTTCAGGTACTTCCCTCCAGCCACTCCAATACACCAGAACCTAAAAAGGAATATCTATTTGATGTTTAAGAATAACCTCCAGGATAACCTCTCAACTCTGTTTGAAATCTCTCAGCCACTGAAACTTTATTTTGCCTCATTTCTCTCTTCCAACTTTTGGTCAATAAAGTTTTCTCAGTCCCTTGATGGTGGGTCCTGGTTCATCCCAGGATTTCTGTCCCATGTTGCTAAGGAGATTTACACCCCTGGGAGTCATGTCCCACATAGAGGGGAGGGCAGTGAGTTCACCTGCCAAGTTGGCTTAGAGAGAGAGGCCACATCTGAGCAACACAAGAGGTTCTCTGGGAATGACTCTTAGGCTTAATTTTAAGTAGGCTTAGCCTACCCTGTGCAGGAATAAGTTTCATAGGGATGAACCCCGAGATCAAGGGCTCTGGGAGTCTATTTCCTAATGAGAAAATATGATCTCTTTGGGTAAAAGTCAGTTCTTACTGGAGGCATTTCCATTATGTGTGTCATAACAGGCATCAAAATCATTCCAAGATGAAATGAATATAGCCACCATACAAGGTCAACCACTTCCTGTTTAGCCTTGACTTGGAAAGACATTCCTTGTTATGACTGCTGTCAACCTCATGCTCTTACTATCACCCACTTGGCAGTATTGTCATTTCAGATGTTCCAGGCCATAGCAGGTAGGCCTAAAGCAATCAGAGCAGACAGCGTTCTGTTCTGTGCTATTTGAAACTATCTTGTTACCTGAAAGATCCTCCTAATTTATATGACAGCTAGTGATCCACCTTGCCCATTATCAAAAGAATATATCTGTTTCCCCCACCCTCCCAACACACACCCCTCTCATCAGAGAAATGTGTTTGCACTGAGCTGCACACATTCATTTCTTCATCATCTCTGTCACCAAATATACCCAAGTGGACATATGTTTATCCAGTCACCAAATATTTATTGAGTGCTTATTATGTGACAAGCAGTGCTAGGCACTGCAGAGACAATTTGGGTAGACTTTGTCCTTGAGTATATAGAAAACATATATTGAGCAAATAATTATGTAAATAACCATATAATTTCTATTTTGATAAATGCTACAAAGGAGAAATACAGGGTAGTATGAGAGCATATAATTGTGCAGGACCTAGCATCCCTACCCTCTTCTGGGGAGTCTTGGAAGACTTGCCAGAGAAAGGAGCATTTAAGCATTTCTATGTTAAGCAAAGAGTGATAGTGAGTAAAGAGGGAAAGGGCAAGAGCATCCCAAATATAATCAACTCGGTGAAAGTTCTGAGGCACAAAGGAACTGGTCTTCTTAGAGAAACTGGGAGACCAGTGAGGAAGCAATGTGGTGACCAAGGAGAGAGGTGGTAGGAGAGGAGACAAGGTCTAATGATCCTGTTTTTGCTATTGCCACCTTATTAGGCTCAGTCTTCCTGCATAATTAAGACCACGCACTGAGAGTTGCTACAGTACAGATTTAGGGTTTGGTTTTGTTCTGTTTTGTTTTGTTTTGTTTTTGTTTGTTCTTTGAAATTCTACTGTAAAATGCATAGGATGGAGAGCTACATGACAAACTCCCAGTACGATACAAACTTCTTCAAAAGTATCTTTTATTCAATACAGGTTGGGGAATTTGGCCTTTTATTCGGCCTTTCAACCAAAGCAAGTTATAACATCACTTTGAAGAGTTAAAACCAAACACATCAAAGCTTAAGAAGATAATATGGTCATTCAGGGAACAAAAAAATAGAATAAAAGACTATCTCCTCACTTACAGTGTCTGTTTAATCCCTGAAGAGTTGTCCAAAATAGAGCCAGTTTGGTTTATCTTTATGGAGACTTTTGTTAAATAATAGAAGGTTTCAGATTAAAATCATTAGTTATAGCCTTCAGAGTAGAAAACCTATAGGAGAAAACTTCTGCTCTGAGAAATCCAAATGAAATATCTTAAAATGAAAATTACTATCTCAAATAGGAACTATTAGAAACACTTCAGAAAAGGACAGAAACAATCAGGGCAACAGATGGGACTAAATTTGGAACTGAAGTGAAGTTAGTGACCGCATAGAAGTCAAGCAGTCAGTACTGACCCCCCAGCACTCTTAAGGCTGCTCCCATGAAACCAAAGCCACTGGCTAACCAAATCTCCATCCCTCTGACTCCTGTGGCACATCCTTTCACATCCCTTACTGGGAGACACAGCATTCTCACCCAGAAGTGGGGCAGGGTGTGACAGCAAGTTGTATTGTCCTTGGACAAACAGCATAGACAAATTCAGCCCATCCTTTTTCTTCCTTCTAAGCTAGATAACAAATGAGCATGCAGTGTGTGTGAACAAACACATGTGCGTGTGTGAGCAACGAAGAGCAAGGGCAGACCTGGACTGAGTGGCTGGATTTTGCTTTCCTCCTTTAGTGTTTGCAGGTAGTACGATGTCCTGCAAGGCAAATGGAACCAGCTTACCTCCTCCTAAATAGAAACCAGTGACAGGGACAGACCCACAATGCTCTGATTTTGCTTTGACTTTTGCCAAATTTGCAAATGGTGATAACACATAATAGTGTCCTGTTGAAATCTAAGATCATCAATGGTAAGGGGTAAAGATACTCCAAATGGGAATGTCCTCTGATTTTGTAGTTTTGCCTATTTGTAGCTTGAAACCTATTTGAAACATTTTAAATCAATAAATATAGAAATGCAGTATCTGTATTTTATTCCATTATTTATATCTACTATACTTTAGCCAATTTTTAAATAGAAGTGGGACCCATTTTCCGTGGTTTTATATTTTAAACATTCTTCTTATATACCATCTTTATATGTGGTTACCTTCTTAGGAGAATTCCTAAAAATGGCATTGCTGGATTGTAGGGTAAACTAATTTCTTTTTTTTTTTTTAATAATAGGTATCGCTCAACTAGAAATGATCTGGGACCATGGGAATCCACTGTTGCTGTTCTTTGCCCCCTGATCTGATGAAGTCCCATGTAGGGACTCACCCTTGCCTGCCTAGGGGTCTGTTTTTTCTCAAACAGCCCAGTCACTCTTGAGTTTCCAGCTTTTACCTTGCTTGGAAGGGAACAGGGCTCTCTGGAGAGAAGGTAAAAAGCCCGATTGTCCTTTCAGACCTGCTGCTCCAGGGTCGGGGAAAGACCCTAAATAAGAGAGTTTCCTATCTCTCTTATGGCCTGATGACACCTCTTAACCCTTCTCCTTCCAAACTGAAGATCTGTGATGGGTCCACTGCAAATATCACCACTGACTCCCTGCACATGTGCTGTGCTCCAAATTAATGGAGCTGGGTAAAGACTCCTGGCAGCTATCTTTAGCATAAGGTCAGGGAACATCCACTATTTTGCAGATCAGTGGTTCTCAACAGGAGGTAAAAGTTATTTTGCCCTCAAGGGGACATTCAGCAATGTCTGGAAACATTTTGGGTGGTCACAAGTAAGGGTCCTAATTGGCATCTAATGGCTGAAGGTCAAGGATGCTTCCAGGGCCTTCAGGACTGCTATGACAAATACCACTCATTGAGTTCGCTTAAAGAATGGGAATTTACCGTCTCATGATTTTGGAGAGTAGAAGTCCAACATCGAGTATTGGCAGGGCTTTCCTTCTCCCAAAATCTATAGCATTCAAGCAATCCTCCATCACAAGGAGAGATTCTCTCTCTCTCCTTGTCTGTCTCTCTGCATCTGCTCCTCTGACTTCCAGTTACTTCTAGCTTCTTCTACCTTCTGAATGCTTCTGTGTCTGACTTTCCTTTGTTTACAATGACCCAACTCATATGGATCACCCTGATTTGGTTTGGCCTGATCTAAATGGGATCTTTGAAGAGCCTTGTTCAAATGAGCACACACCTCAACTAATAATCACACGTTCAGAGGTCCTGTGCAAATGGGTCCATAGCCACATGTGTGTGGATTGAGGCTTGAACATGTCTTTTGTGAGAAACGTGCTTGAACCCCCAACACTCCACCCTCCGGTCCCCAAAAAGACCTGTTCTTCCCACATGCAAAATATATTCATCCCACCCCAATACCCCTAAAACCTGAAGTCATTTCAATAACAACTCTAAATATAAAGACTCAGTTATGGGTGTGGCCTGTCCTGAGGTGAAATGCCTCTCACTCTGTGGGCTTATGATACCTATGATACTTAAAATGGTAAGACAGACGTAGGATAGACATTGCCATTCCAGAAGGGAGTAACTGGGAGGAATGAAAGGGACCCTGAGTCCCAAGCAAGTCTAAAACCCAGCAGGGCAAACTCCATTAGCCTCCAAGCTCTGCGAGTCATCTGTGTTTAATGCTTTATCCTCTGGGCCTGCTGGAGCAGCAGCTCCACCCTTTCCAAGAACTAGAAATGACCATGCTAGCCCCAAATGCCAGAGTGGAAGTCCTGCCCCTCCAAATCTGGGGTGGGCCTGCCCTGTCCACACACCAGGGTGAGCTACCCTTTCCAAAGGGTAAATCTCCTATAATAATGAATTATTCCATCGAAAATGTCAACAGCACTGAGGATGAGAAATACATAAATAATATAAGCTTCTCTATTTGGGGTTCTATTTGTTCATTTCACTGAACTTCAGAGAGGAATAATCTGCAGATTCACAAAAACCTCCAACTCCTATAAATGTGTTTTTGAATAAAAATCTTACTTTATCATTTAATCCTTCAATGTCTTTCCCACTCTCTGTCTCTCCTCCTTAGTCCACATAGAAGACCCACAAGTTTCCCATGCCCCAGAGTTTAAACATGCTGTATCTACTTTCCCTAAGTTTGGCCATCCATGAAACCCAAGGGACAGTGACATAAATAAGCCTGATTAGATGTTTTTCTTCCTCTTTCCATTTGTTTTTACTTAACTAATATTATTAGCAGAACCTGAGGACTTGTTCCTTCCTTTACTGCCAAGGCATGATTTTTATCTTAAAAATGCAGTCTCTTCTCCCAGCACAAATCACCTGCTATGATGACAAGCCACTCTGGCATGAGAAAGGGAAGAAGACTTTCTTTCAGAGGGGGTAGCTTTTCTCTAGATGAGAGTTCCAACATTTCACCACCCTGTGGATTTGCAAGGATGGGATATAAGTCATTCTGAAGCATTCGAACCAGTCCATTGGACATGAACCATTGATTAAACCACTCCCTGAGAAGAATTCATATTTTATTCAGACTTTGACCCATTCCAACTCTTCCATGGGACCCATCACCTCTGTAAGCACTCAGTCAATGTTACTAGCTGACCAAAAAACAGAGTCTCCCAGTAAAGGAAACGATGAATCATGAGTGCAAATCAGAGGAAAACAAAGTTCCTATGATATCAGAATGTTTATAGTGTTTCCCTGCTGCACTAGGATAGTGTTCAGGAGATATTTTTCGGGTCCACAGTTTGTAGAAAGGAACTTTATTGCAAAACTAAATGGAGTTCACAGCCTGCATGTTTGTACACATATACACACACACTAAACTGCCCCCCTGTGTAAAAGTAGCCATGCTTGATTTATTTCCCTGTCACCAAAATAATTCATCCATAGCAAAGAAAGGAAATAGCCATGTGCTATCTAGGTACAGGACAAAAAAAAAAGTCTTTTTTTTTTCTCCTTGTAAATAAAACTAAAAAGGACTGCTTTGGGAGCAAACTGAGGATGTCAGGATAAAGCCAGCAAAAACCAATTCACTGGAAAATACTGAGACTCATTGGAGTCAAAATCTTTGTTTACATCTGGAAGAAAAATACCTCTTAAGGAGTACAATAGCCAGAAGTCTTCATCTCGTGATGCAGAATGGCATGGTATTTTTAAGAGGAGAAGAAGGAACCCAGCTGTCCATCTGTCTCCCCTAGAAAGCCTAGCCCAGTGGTTTGGAACGTATTTTCAATTTATTATTGTTGAACAGTACCTCCTATCCCATTATCGACAGCCCCTTCCAACATGAAAAAGTTAGAATGGGCATAGTCCAAATACCCCTAAAAAGTGGAAGAAAGATCAGAGATGATGGTGGAGTTATACAGAGAAGGTAGGATTTAACAAATGAGCATGACTATTGAATCATTATATTGATATTTCTTTTAGTCTCCAGTGTCTTGGAGCAGCTAGTAGTAAAAACCTAAAATTGTGGAATTGTAATCCATACCAAACTTTAAAATCTGTTCTATAACTACTTATTAAAATTACTTGAAAAGTTATTGCTTTTTTGTATATATGTTATATTTCACAATAAAATTTTTTTTAATTGTTGTTGAAGAATGATGGAATAAAATGCTCCAGGGTTCCATACCCCCACCCCCACCCCATCAGTGAATCGCTGAACAAGCAAAACTGGCAAACCATCGTTCTCATAGCTCCACAAAACAGTTAAAGGGTGGCAGTAACTGGACAACTACTGAATCAAGAAAAAGAATTTAGACATGGGAGGGAAACTCGTGGCACATTTGCTGACTATCACCACACTCATTCTCAGCTCAGGGCAGAGCCTACCCATAGTCCAGTACAGGTCCCTGGTCTCAGATCCAGAAAAAGCAGAGGAACATCTGTACTAATTTGTCCAGTGGCAGCCTAAAGGAACCACATGCACATCTCTGTCTGGCTTGTCCTGCAATTTGTTTGGTACACTGTAGAGGTAGATTGCAGGGCAGCTCTAACACTTTAAGGAAACAATGCAATCATAGCTGTCTAGGGCAAAGGATTATCAACTATATGACATACATAACAGTACCCAGGTTCGAAAGGAAAGGCCACCAGTTTCCAGGAGGAGGAGGGGCATTCAGAGAGCAGCCCTGTAAACAGGGGAATGCATAAGGGAAAGCACATGCCCAAGACAAAACACGCTCTCAGATTATGCCAGGGAGAACCATATACCTTCTCTTCAGGCTGTTCCTTAATTTCATTGTAAGGGTGGCTAACTCTGAAGGAGAATATCTGCACAGAGCAAATCTGCAAAGACTGGGAAAGGTGTTTTCATTCAGGGTTTTTTTTTTCTCTGTTTCCCTTAATTTCTTTGCTTATTTTTGCAATTATTTAGTGGCATTCAAGAAGATATCGGTCACAATACTAGCTACAGTCAAGCTTAAGGGATACTCCAGTGACTAAACTCCAGAGTTATTAAAAATATTAAAATGTCCATTGCACAAAAAATTACAAGACAGACAAAGAGACAGAAAACAATGGCACATTCAAAGGAACAAAATAATGTGTCCAAAACTATGAAAAAAGCTCAAACTTTGGGCATACCAAAGACACATTTAAAACTCTCTTAAATAGCTATTACCAAATAGCTAAAAGAACATATGAGGAACCAAACGAAATGAGGAAAATTTATGAAGAAAATGAGAATGTAAATACAGAAATACAAATCATAAACAAGAATCAAACAAATGGAGGAGCTGAAGAACACTAGTAGCAAAATAAAAAATTCCTGAGAGGAGTTCAGCCACAAATAGAAACTGGCAAAAAGAAAAAATAAACCTGAAGATAGGGCAATTGAAATAATCTAATGTGAGGAGAGAAAAAAAAGAAAAAAAGAATGAACAAAAGTGAGCAGAGTCTCAGGGACCTGAAAGGCACAACCAAACTTACCAATATGTTTATTATTTGAGTCACAAATGGAAAAGAAAAAGAGACAGGGACAGAAAAACTATTCAAATAAATTATAACTGAAAAACTTCCCAAATTTTATGAAAAATGTAAAAATAAACGAAGATGCTAAACAAACACCAAACAGGATCAAATCAGAACGCTACACACTGAGATACATTATAATCAAAATGTCAAAAGACAAAGAATCATGAAAGCCACATAAGAGATGCAACATGTCATGTACAAGGGAGCATCAATAAGATTAAGTGCTGGTGTCTTATCAGACACCACAGAGTAAAGAAGGCAGTGGGATGACATATTTAAAATGCTGAAAGAAAGAAATGCCAACCAAGAATTCTTTTTTCAGCCAAAATGTTTTCAAAAATGGAAAAGTGATTGAGACATCCTCAGACAAAAAACTGAGGAAGTTAGACTGACCTAACAAAAATGTTGAAGGCAGTTCATTAGATTGAAAGGAAAGAACATAAGAGAGTAGATCAAAGCTACATTTTAAAAAGGTCTTTGGTAAAGATAATAACATGGGTAATTATAAGTGCCGGTATTATTTTATTTTTATTTGTAATTCCACTTTTTTACTTCTTACATGAACTAAAATACAAATGAATGAAAAAAGTAATAAATCCATAGTTTGGACACACCATGTATAAAGGTGGGGTGACAGATGGGTAAAGGAACACAGTTGTATATGCTACTGAAGCTGTTGGTATCAAATAAAATGAGGCTGTTAGAGATTTAAGATGTTAAATTTAAGTATCCTGGCAGAATAAGTAAGAAAAAAAAGCATGAACCTACGACATGCTGTTTACAAGAGACTCACCTAAAATTCTAAGACACAAGTTGGTTGAAAATGAAAGAATGGGAAAATATGTCAAGCAAATCTTAATCAAAAGAGAGCTAAGGCAGCTATACTAATATCAGATAAAATAGATTTTAAATCAAAATCTGTACAAAGAACAAAGAAGAACACTGTATACTGATAAAGGAGTAAAATCACCAAGAAGAAATAACAATTCTTAAACATATATGCACTCAACAGGAGAGCTCAAAAATACTGACAGATTTGAAAGGAGAAATACATTAGTCTACATTAGTACAAGAAGACTTCAAAATACCACATTCAGTAATGGACAGAGCATCTAGACAGGTGGTCAGTAAGGAAATACAAGGCTTGAGCTCTACAAGCCCACGAGACGTAGCAGACATGTAAGAACACTCACCAAACACAGCAGAACACATTCTTCTCTACTGCAGACAGACTGTTCCCTGGGATAGACCACATTAGACCACAAAACAAGCCTCAACAAACTTAGAAAGACTGAAATCATACAGTGTATCTAGCCACAGTGGAATGAAGCTAAAAATCAAATAACAGGGGGAGAAAGAGAAAATTCACAAATATGTGGAAAATTAAACACTACACTACTAAACTACCAATGGATCAGAGAAGAAAACACAAGAGAAATTAAGAAATCTCTTGAGGCGAGTGTAAACACAATCACAGCATACCAAAGCTAATGAGATGCAGCAAAGGCTGTACTGACAGGGGAATTTATAGCACTACATGCATACATTTAAAAAGGCAAAAAGATTTCAAATCACACTTTGGATGGTTACATGGTATGTGAATATATAATGTATATCAATAAATAAATTTTAAAAAGCTATCAAATCAGTGACCTAACTTCACACCTGGAGGACCTAGAATAATAAAAGCAAACTAAACCCAAAGTGAGAAAAAGGAAGGAAACAACAGAGATTAGAGAAGAGATAAATAAAATAAAGAGAAAAATAGAGAGACTCAACAAAACCAAAACTAGTTCTTTGAAAAGGTCAGTAACATCAACCAACCTTTAGCTAGACTGACAAAGAAAAAAGAGAGGACTCAAATAAATAAAATCAGAAATGAAAGAGGAACATTACTACCACCCTCACAAAAATAAAAAGGATTATAAGAGGATACTATGAACAATTGTATGCCAAAAGATTAGATGACCTAAATAAAATGGACAAATTCCTACGAGCAAAGAATCTATCTACATGTACTCAAGGAGAAATAAAGAAACATCAACAGACCAATAACAAGTAAAGAGATTGATTTAGTAATGAAAAACCTCCCAACAAGGTATAGTCTAGGAAAAAATGGCTTCACTGCTGAATTCTACCAAGCTCTTAAAGAAGAATTAACATAAATCCTGCTGGAACGCCGCCAAAAAAATTGAATAGGAGGAAGTATTTCTTAATTCATTCTATGAGACCAGTATTGTCTTAATACGAAAGCCAGAGAAAGATCACAAGAAAATTATAGACCAATATACCTAATGAATATAGAGGCAAATGTCCTCAACAAAATACCTTCAAACCAAAACCAACATAACATTAAAAGAATTATACACCATGATCAAGTGGGGATTACCCGGGTATGTAAGGGTGGTTCAACATAAAATCAATTAGTATAATACACCACACTAAGAGAATGAAGGGAAAAAAACTACATGATTATCTCAATTGATGCAGAAAAGGCTTTTGACAAAATCTAGCACTCTTTCTTAGTAGAAAAAATTATAAATACATTCAGAAAACTAGGTATAGAAGAAACCTTCCTTAGAATGAATGAAAAACACATAACTAACATACTCAAGTGCTGAAAGACAGAAGTCTTTCCCCCCCTTACATCAGGTCAAAGCAAAGATGCCCACTGTCATCACTGCTATTGAACAATGTACCATCAGTCCTAGCCAGAAGAATTAGGCAATAAAAAGAAATAAAAGTCATTCAAACTGGAGAGGAAGGAATGGAACTCTTTTTGCTTACAAATGGCAAGATCTTGTATCTAGAAAATCCTGAAAAATCCACACAAAACTACTAAAGCAAATAAACCAGTTCAAAGTGTTAGGGTACAAGACAACATGCAAAAACCATGTGTATCTACACACTAGTAATGAACAATCTGAAGAAGAAATGAAGAAAAAAATCCACTTATAATAGCAAATAAAATAATCAAATATCTAGCAATAAATATAAACACAGATGTAAAGGACTTGTACACAGAAAACTACAAAAGAATCCTGAAAGAAATTAAAGAAGACATGAGTAAGCAGATAGACACTCCATATTCATGGATTGGATGACTAAATATCATCCAGATGTCAATTCTACACAAAGTGATTTATACATTCAATGCAATCTCAATCAAAATTCCCACTCAGCCTTCTTTATAGAAATGGAAAAAATAATCAACAAATTAATATGGAAGGGTAAATGTTCCCAAATAGCCAAAATCATCTTGAAAACCAAAAACAAAGTTGGAGGACTCACATTTCCCAATTTTAAAACTTATTACAAGGCTAAAGTAATCAAAACATCATAGTACTTGTGCAAGGACAGACATATAGATCAATGAAATTGAACTGAGTACAAAAATAAACCTTCACATCTATGGCCCATTGTTTTTTTACAAGGTGAGGGACAAAGACCACTCGACTGTGAAAGAATAGTCTCTGACAAACGGTGCTGGGAAAACTGGATATCCACATGCAAAAGAATGAAGGTCAACCCCACCCCACCTTATACTATATACAAGAATTAACTCAAAATGCATCATGACCTAAATATAAGACAAAAAAGATGGTAAAAATCCTAGAAGAAAACATAAGGAAATGCCTCAGGGCTTGTACTATGCAATGATTTCTTAGATTTCACATCTAAAGCATGAGAGCAGCAAAAGGGAAAAAAGATAAATGGGACTTAACAGAATTTTAAAATTTTGTGCAAATAACTTCATCAAAAAGTGAAAAGACAACCTACTGAATTTAAAAGAAAAACATTTTGAAACTGTATTTCTGATAAGGGTTTAACATCCAGAATATATAAATAACTGCTACAACTCAGCAACAAAAATACATCCCAATTGAAAAAATGTGCAAAGGAGTTGAATAGGCATTTCTCCAAAAAAGATTTATCAGTGGCCAAAAGCACATAATAGATGCTCAGCATCATTATGTAGTAGGGAAATACAAATCAAAACCAAGAGGTACCATTTTATACCCATTGGAATAAGTACTATTAAAAATTGGAAAATAACTGTTGGAGAAGATGTGACAAAATGGAACCCTTAAACATTTATAGTGTGAATGTAAAATGGTACAGCCATTGTGGAAAACAGTTTGTCAGTTTCTCAGCAAGTATTGAATTGCCATATGACCTGAAAATCCCACTTCTAAGTATGTACCCAAAAGAAATGAAAGTAGGGACTCAACAGATATTTGCATACTGATATTCAAAGCAACATGATTCTCAATCACCAAAAAGTGGAAGCAGCCCAAGTGTCCGTCAAACAATGGATAAAGAAAATGTGATATGCACATACGATGGAATATTATTCAGCCATTAAAAGGAATGAAGTTCTGAACTACATTACAACATGGATGAGCCTTGACGTATCATGTTGAATGAAATGAGCTAATACAAAAAGACAAAGATTAGATTGTACGATCTCACTTATTATATGAAGTAGCTAGAATATATAAGTTCACAGAGACAGAAAGTAGATTATAAGTTACCAGGTACCCAGGGAGGGGGTCGCGATTTAACGTTTAGTGGGTATTTCTGTTTGGGGTGATGAAAAAGTTTTAGTCGTGGTTGCTGGCAATGTACATTCAACACTGTGAATATAACTAATGCCACTGAATTGTGTTTGTAAAAGTGGTTAAAATGAGAAATTATTTTGTATATATATTACCACAATAAAAGTATTTTAAAAACATGGTACTAAAATACAAAGAGTGATTTTTTTTTTTTAAGTGCATGGTCTGGGAATCTAATCCAGGTCTCCCTCATGGAAGGCGAGTATTCTACCACTAAACCACCCATGCACCCAAGAGTGAATTTTAATGTAAGCTACAGACTTTACTTAATATAATCAATATAAATATTATAATACACAACGTTAATATGAAATCTTAACAATAGGGGAAACTGTGAGGGGGAGATGATATGGGATCTCTGTATTTTCCACATAATTTTCTTTAAACCTAAACTGCTCTAAAAAATAAGTCTATTTAATAAATATCTATATGCATATATAAATTATTTTAAAAGAATTGTTTGCCTCGGGGAGCCCTGTGTATCTTGCCATCATCTAGATCCTTGATACTCAAAATGTGGTCTGCAGACAGCAACAGCAGCATCCTGGGAGCTTGTTAGAAATGCAGAATCTCAGGTTCCTTCCCAAACTTACTACAGAATCCAAATTTTCATAATATTCCCAAGCTATTAACATGTTCATTAAAGCTTGAGAAGCGCTGTTCTAAACAAATTCTCCCCATAAAATTCAGGAATGCTGTCCCACAGCAGTATGAATTTTGCCTACCTAATGGGCCTATCCAATCAATCAATCAATAGAATATTGCCTGAAAGGCTGCTCCACGCATGATAAACAAAACATAAAGACACCAATTTGTAAATCTGAAATAGCATCACAGGATTATGGCTTGGCAGCAGTTTCTCTGGAAGGCACTGGGCATGCCACAGAGGGACAAATGACAGAGGAAGCTTCGGCTGTAGTGGGATTTGTCTCAAAAGAAGCCCTGGGAGCCCAGAAGTGCATTAGTACAGCCACGATTATTCCTGCAGCCTCTGGAGACCTCTTCAAGGTGCCTCTCCTGATAAGTGAGAAGGCAGATCTGAACGAAGATGCCAAATTAGAGATAACAGGAAATAAGCTGCATTAGCATGGATCAAAATCAGGAGAAGGCAAGAGGAGAGCCTAATCTCCTGGCCGCCATAGGCAATCTTCGTCAGCAGTGCAGAGTGAGCACAAAGGATTGGCTTCTGCCACCATGGCCACTCTGTGCTCCAGCTCTGCAACTGCAGGTTTTAAGTTCTGTAAGTACAAATGGAATAATTACCTCAAATTAGTCTCAAAGTAAAAGAAAGGGGCATCCTGAAAGGAACAAAAACTTGTCCTCTGGCTTCTGTTTGAGTTCAGCCAATGAGAGATTGACAGGAGATACGAGGGTGGGCTGAGAGAGACATCAGATCCCTTCCTACCTTCCCCCTCACCCCATCCACACCCAGTGCTTTGGGCCTGGCATGATTCCATCCCTTTATGACAGCGGTTTTCACCTGGGGGTAAACTGGCCCCCCAGGAGACATTTGGCAATGTCTGGAGACACTGCTCATTGTCACGACTGGGGTGACTGTGTACTATCAGCTAGTGGGTAAAGGCTAGAGATGCTGCTACATCACTTCAATGCAGAGACAATCCCTCACAACCAAGGGTCATCAAACCCAAAATGTCAATAATGCCGGGGCAGAGAAACCCCACTCTGTGACAACAGCCCCAAGGGGCCCCCCACCAAGGCCTTCTAAATGGTAACATATGCCCAACCCTCAACTCCCCTTGTGGGTTCCTTTAATCTGTCTCTCCCCTGAAAGTAGCCCCAATATTAAACTCTCCTCAAAAATTCCAGCCACGTGTGTTTTTGTTTGTTTCCTTTCTAGACCCTGACAGGTACAAAGACTATTTATCGCAGAATGAGAAAAATAACACAGGATTCGTGTTGAGGATGTAATTCCTAATTGGTGACCTGGCCAAAGCTGAGGAAGAGAAGAGGTGGGATGCAGCTTGTTGAAACTGCATCGCTTAGTGCCCTCCCTCTGGCCACAGATTCCCGCTGCAGGATCTACGGGTCACCCAGAAACCGAAAGGGATGGCCGCATCCCCTGTGAGCAAGATCCAGGGTGACTGTGCTGTGGCTCCCCCAGGGTCCTCTTCTTGGCAGCGAGGTCAGGCCAGGGCTGCAGCCCGGGAGGGGAGAGACACAGCGTGAGGGTTCTCCTGAGAGATGAAGTTTTATTTCACCGACCCATAGCGTCAGAACTGTCCCTGGATGGCCTGTGCTTGCTTGTAGAAGGACCCCTGAGCTTTTACCTTATACCTTCCTCCCCACCCCACCCCCATCTTAGCCTGCCAGAGACTTGTGGCCAAAAGCCAGGCAAGAAAATAGTTTATAGAATGCAAAATCCAATCAGATTACAAAACGTTACCATCTGGATGAAGAAGTACCAAGTTGAGTTAAGCCGTAATTAAAGAACCTTCTATATAATTTATGACACATGTCTATACAAAATTATAGCGTTTTGTGGATGAAAAGAGAAAAAAATACCTTTTTATAAAATATTTTAAAAATTCAATTAACTAATCATCAAGCAAAGTAAGACTAAATGCCACCCAATTAGGAGTAGGAAGAGCTTGAGAATCCCTTGCTCAAGTAGGCAATAAAGCGTTGAAAGAGGGGATAAAATCTGGGGCAGGAGGAAACATGAAAGATGCCCCAGGGCACGGGCTTGGGTATTCTTTCACTCAGCAGACAAGCCCCAACCAAAGAAAGGATTCCACAGGTTCTCCTGTGACTATGTTGGATCATACGGAAAATAAGCAGCCTGCTCACACCTCTGGTGGATACCAGCCACACCACAGTCTTTGCCTCTGCCCTCATTAACCTCATTTGATATAATTAATCTGCTTCCTTTATAGTTGTATATATGATTCTCAAACCACTGAAAGGCATAAAATCAGCAGAGGTGATGAGACATATAAAAACCTTATTAATATTTTTCTGCAAATTTGGAAATGTTTTGTAATTGTAGGAATAATTACATATTTTCTTATTGAAACAATATGATTTCAAATTGAAGTTATTTGTGATTTTCAGGTACAATGGATAAGAAAGTTTGTCAACAAACTTGCTAAACTTTAACCAAACTTAATTTATGGTATTTATAAACATGGTCTGTTTTCATTTAGAAAAGCAGCTCAGAAATTAGAGAAAGTTGGTCTGCTGAGTGTGTGAGTTTGCTCTCTCAAGCAGTTGATGTGTTTAAGAGAATTAGACAAAGTACATTTTAAAGTATAGATATTTAAAACACAGTTATCCCTTCTATATTGCAAATTTCCCCATCGTGACTCCAATATATCATGGGTCAGCATAAGAAATTAAATGGGAATTGGGGGAAGTTTTGCAGAAGCTGCAGATAACACATGAAGGCCAGCAAATGACACAGATAAAGTTTAGAAACTCAGACACGCATAAAATATACGTATAATCTGTATACTATCAACATATTTTATCTTTCAATATCATAAATACACACAATTACTTTTTTAAAATTAAAATTAGTAAAAACTGTATATAAATGTATTGGGTTTGTAAATGGGGTTAACTATTAAGGGGAATTCAATCTGCTAAACTTAATAATAATTAAACATTAGTAACACACGTGGAAAAGTAAATATTCATATTCTCATATAAATAAGTAATAGATTTATAGATAGAATAACAAGTTTTGTAATTTGAATTTAAAGTCAAAAGCAAAATGTCTTTTTTGTAATTTGTGACCTTAATAAATTAAATATTCATTTAAAGAACACCTAACCATAAATAATCTTTTCTACACACACACATAGACATCTCGGGCAACTTTATAACAACAGCTTTAAAAAATGCAAGTCAATGTTTTGATGGAGTCCACCATCTCTAATCTGTAGATCAAGGTTAGTCCCACCCCTGACCTGGTACCTGCTACTACAGGAAAAACACCAAACTTTCAGGTTAGGTAAGAATTGCCCAATTCTGCACAGACAATTTTGGTGCCCCCGCCCCGTGCTACTTGACCATAAACTCCGTAAGGTCAGAGGTCTCATCTGTTTTGTTCACCATCATATATCCCCCAGAATCTAATATTAGACCTAACATAAATAAGTCAGTTAATATTAAACAAGTGAAAGAATGAATGCTGGATGGGCAGCTTGCCGAGGTTCCTTACCATCCCTAGACACTGTATCTAGGCAGACACGTTAACAGCTTGCCTTTTCTTCTGGCTCTTTTCATTTCCAGGTCCTGACTGTTGGTTCATTCTTTGATTTGACCTCTTACTGTACTCTGCAGAATCTGACGTCATGCAACCTTGGGCTACTTACATCACATGAACCACCTTCTTATTTCATTCTCCAACCTCAATGTACTCTGTTTCTTTATTGCCAGATTTTTTTTTTTTTTTTTTTTTTTTAAGGAAGGAAGGATGGAAGGAAGGAAGAAAGGGAAACATCTTTAAACATTTTCTTATTTTATTATATTTTGTTTGTTTTGTTTGTTTTTCACATGGGCTGGGGCCGGGAATCGAACCGGGGTCCTCCGGCATAGCAGGCAAGCACTCTTGCCCGCTGAGCCACCGCGGCCCGCCCGCCAGATTTTTTTAACCCAAACCAGAAATTGTCTTACATGCTTGGGACACAATTCCAGTTGTCCAGAGACAGAGATTCTGATGCAGATAAGCAATCTGCTATTAAGAGTTAACCTCTTATAAGACTTTAAAATCAACTGAAAAGGGACTTTGGACACCAACTCCTCAGCAGGGTCTAGGAAATCCTGCAACAGTAGATACTCAGCTATGAGGAAAGCTAAAAGGACTTAAGGAACATTCCTGTCAAGGGACTTCATGAAAGGGATCCCCACAGTGATACCCAGTGACATGCAATTATCTAAAAAGAATCATTAATGATTAAATATACTTGACAACAGAAGCTCGGATCTTTAATCTCTTCATTTTTCCCTGTTGGTAGGCTGGGGACCAACAGTCCTGTTTGACCATCAGTGTTCAATAAATCTCATGCTTATTTGAGCATGTCACCTCTGTACCTTTTTGCACCAGCCTTCTAATGTCTGGTAACCTTGGAAAACCAACCTTGATTGCTTCTGAAGATGGGTGGGCTTTTTACCTGTCTCTATGGTGATGGCTCAGATTCTAACTTTGATATGCCCTTTGACTTTGGATATCATGCCTGGTTTTGACACATGATCTTGTTCTGTCTTTAAGAATCAAGATATATCCCAATTCCAGCTTTGTCTGTTTCAAGATCTCCATGTCTCCCTGAGTGATAACACTGAGATTCTTCCACTGCTGGGCCCATTTGTATGACAAGCTCTCAACTTTGATACAGGTGCTCATCCCATCCCCAGGCCCATCACCAATGGAACTGACCATTCCAATCTAATGTTTCCTCTTCTGCTCTCTAGTTCCTTTCTTTCTCCCATTGCTCACCACTTTAGGGCCAGGAATGAAGGAGGAGATAGTGAAATGAAGAGAATTGAATCCCATTCCTCTCTCTTAAAGCAGACAAAAGAAAAGAAACCAATACCTAAAAAAAGAAAAACATCTCCTTCTTTATACCCCTGGCTCCCCACTTGATTGCGTTTCTTCTGTGAGAATTGAGAAAACAGATGTAGAACCCAACAGTGTACTAAAAGACTCTAATATCTAGTGGCACTGAAGATTGTCAGCCTCACCCAAGGAACATACAACTAACTCCGAAGTTTCTTTAAAATCCATTAAAAAGATGTATATGATGATTTGAAAATTTTGTGTTTACCATGGGTTTTAAAAGTCAAGGAAATTATAATAGTGTTTGAGTGTCAGATTTAGTCAAAATAAATACAAAATTTTCATGAAATGGATAAAGAAAGGTACACGCTGAATGGTAGTTGAAACTAATTGCCATTTCTCTAATGAGACACCATCTTTGATTTGTTTGCCACTAAAAGGAACAATCTCCTCAAGACTTCTTTGCTTGAGGGTGCACAGGTGGTTCAGTGGTAGAATGCTGGCCTTCCACGCAGAAGGTTTGATTTCCAGACAATGCACCCAAAAAAGACCCTTTTGCTTGGGATCAGTACTCTGGAAGGTCACTGAACAACCCCACTTCATCCTCTGTATTTGCAGTGTTTCCTGAACTTTTTCAGGCTTATAAGGAACACTCAGGTTCCCGCAAACAACACAGTGTTTTGCCAAAGACATGAAGGGAAGAAATAACATGTAGAAGATACAGACCTCATAGAAACCGGGAAGTTGATCAGGACATGAGGGCAACTTTTATGCCCCAATAGTAACTCCAATATCTACCTCTCCTCTCCTCCAGGACTTCTCTTCCCTTAATTTCCTTTGCTTCCGCTGACTCCCCCTCTCTCTAGTTTCCACTGTGATGAGTAGAGGGTCCTCCTGCCACATGGCTTATGTTTGAATTCCTTCTCTGTGTGCTGTCTTAGTTTGTGCAGCCACTCTGTATAGATGGTTTCTCACATAGAAATCCCCCATAAGAGACTCATTTGGGGTCCTTCAAACCTGATCCAACAGAAAGCACCTTCATTGGACAGAATTCTCCCAAGAGTTACCCAAGTACCCCATTAAGTCAGGCACCAGTCTGGGGGATCTGGGTAGCAAAACATATGGCATAAATCATCTTGGGATGCTTTTCTTTGAAGAGGGTCATGAGCACGACAGTTACTCAGAACATCTGCTCCAGTACATTGGGGTTTTATAGACACACAGTTTCAATTTATTTTTATGGTAAAAAAAATTAAACCTAAAGAAGCATCACATTTTATCACATTATAAGCAACTTCCCACATATAATCTTCTGCTTCAGACTTATGGTAATTATAATAAGCCAGTTTCACTATCTTCTTTGAAGTCACTGATAAAACGTCAAGAAGGACAGGGCACAAAGACATAACCCTCAGGCACATCAACTTAGAAAGGAAAGAACTTTTGTCAAAAGCCTAAGTGGAATTAAGCTACCTTATGCATTTGGAAAGTTTGGTTTTTCTGTTTGTTTGGTTTTTTTGTTAACCACAAAACATTTTTGCCTGCATTTTAGGTTCTGAAAGTGAGAGTTAATATTATTATTATTATCCAATCTGTTACATTACCCCAGCTGAGCAACTCCTTACCAGGGTCAGTTCAAAGTGAAACTGAAGCTCAAGATACTTTTTTCCTTTCCATTCACAAGCTACTCAGCAGAAAATTAAATTGAAGCAAGCACCAATGCTCATTTGCCTGTTCTATCAGTCTAGTGACCTTATCCCAAAAGGAAGCAAGGTTAGCTTGGCATGTTCTCAAAGAATTGATGTTGGCTTCCACATTCATTGCTGGCTCTTCAAAGGATTCAAACCCTCTGTCGATATCTAACTCCAGAATTTACAAAGGCACCAGCTCTACCAGTCTGCTCTTTCCAAACTCCAACTTCTCCCATTCTCAAGAAGCACCATTCATAAACTGAGCTGTATTTCATTTCCAAACTTTAATTTCCACTAAAGCCCCTATACAGTATCTCCACTCAAGAAGAGACTCAGGAAGAGTGGGGTGGAAGAAAGGCCCAGGTGTGGGGGTAAGTTTATGCTAATTGCTCTCCCAGCTTTCCCCATATACAAAATACAAGTTGCTCCAGCCTTGAGACAGAACCCATTGATTTGAGTTGAAGGACAATATCCTACAGGATAAAACCCAGGCAATAACAAGACACGCTTTGTAGATAAAACAAAACACACAAGCTTTTACCAAACTCATGACAATTACGTGATCAAGCTTTCTTGCCAGCAGAAACAGTACTGTGCAGATATTATTGCTGGTTTGGCTTGGAGTCTTCCTAGAGATCCTAGGAAACCTGGAAACTTTGGGTAAGCACAAATTAACAATAAATTCTCTATATTTGATTGCTGCTCTTGAATTTACGCTGTGCTTTTACATACATCATCTCACTTATTCTTTCACAAACCCAGCAGAAAACAGAGCAGGTATTGTATACTCTTTTATTTTTAGGGTAGGGAAACTGAGGCTCAATTGTTAAAATCATTATAAGGAGTTAGCCATTTCAGATGAGTTTTCATCAGTAAAATAAGTCTCCTTTAAGCTATGAGAGAGTTCTCCACATTGAAATGATGGGAAAACATACAAGCAGTTTTGTCCCATGAAAGAAATGTTTCTGCTGAGTATAGATGCATTACCAACCCAACTGGGCCATTCCAGTGGGCTTCTGGCTGGGGGTACCCCATCTCGCACATGTTCCCACAAATGGGTTCCCTATTTTTCTATCTCTGGTTCTTCTTTCTGTATTTCAAATTAAACAAAATGAAAAGTGATTTGTTTCTGGCAAAGTGGATTGCTTTGTTTGGACTGACTCTTTCACTGACAACAAATAGAAAGCATGGAAAAAATACTTTGAAATATCTGTTTGAAAGCACATAATAGCTATAAAGGCAGTGAGAACTTGTGATTTCAATATCCTGGAGAAGACGAAGCTCAGGTAAGTGAACTCAATATTTGGGCCTTTATTCCCCCACAAGGAATTTGTCAAATCAAAAGCAGCAGCTGAGAGGTTGAAAAATACCGGAGTTAGTTTTCATCACAGGGATGGGAGGATTAAAACTGGAGTTTAGGATCCACAAAGGAAAAGGGGCCCTGGCACATATTCCGGGATTTAGTTGAAACACAGGAGGGCTACACCAAGGAGAAGGGTGAAAGAGAAATAAACCAGTGTTCACAAGGACTGAAGTCCAAACAGCTCATTTCCTGGTTGGATCCAGGTAATTTCCCCACAACTAACTTCCTGCCAGAAACAAAAGTAAATCTTCTCTGGAGAAAGATATCCAACACTTCTAATTACCTCTACAATTTTTTAATACAATACCCAGCACTCATAAAAAAAAAAAAAAAAAGAAAGAAAACAGGCATACAAAAAAATAAAAGTTGACCCATAAAAGAAAAATGACAATGGAATAGAATATACTAGGATACAACAGAATAGAATATTAACAGACCTAGATGAAATCTAGATGTGTTCAAGAAAATAAAGAAGATGAAGAATTTGGGGAGACAGCAGGAAACTACAAAAAGGAGATAAATGGATATCCTTAACAGTAATTAAATACTCAATGGATGGATTTAACCACAGATTAAATGTAGCTGAAGAGAAAGTATAGGTCATAAGAAAACATCTGGACTGAAGCTTAGAGAGATAAAAGGAAAAAAATTTACAAGAAAATAAAAGCTATATGGAATGTACAATTTCTTTTAAGTCTAACATATGTTTATTTGGTGTATCACAAAGATATATGAGATGGAATGGGACAGAAGCAATGTATGAGGAAACAATGGCTGAGAATATTTAAAAACTGATGAAAGACTTCAAGCCACAGGTTCAAGAAGAACCATCAACCTCAAGCAGAATCAATAAAAAGAAAAACATGCTTAGGAGCATCATAATAAAATTGTATAACACCAAAGATAATTATATCTTTGATTATAAGATTATAGCCAGAGCAAAGGAACAACCTTCAAGAGAATAACCATAAAGCTGAGGGCTGACTTCTCAATACAAACGAATGGAATCCCAGGAGACACTGGTATTAAATCATCAGAGAACTAAAAGGAAATATCTGACAACTTAGAGTTCTGAATACTCTAAAATTATCCCTCTAAAATGAAAGTTGAATAAAGAAGTTTTCAGACACGCAATAACTGAATTTATGAGCAGAGGGATCCCACTAAAGGAAATACTAAAGGGAATTCTTCTGGCAAAAGAAAAGAATCCTAAAAAAGAAAAACAACAATAGTAATGTTGCAAAAGAATGCATATATTATATATATTTTTTAAATGTGAAGAATTACATTAAAATGGGAATGGATAAAGGGACTTTAAAGTATTCCAAGGTCCTTGCATTATCCAGGACTAATTTTTACTAGAACATAAAATGTTAAAGGATGTATGGTCTAATATCCAGGATAACTATTAGAAGAATACTAAATTACAGTAAATATTTAATCCAAATATTTGGGTGTATCTAAAACCAAAAAAATCATACCATTCAATAGGAACAAAACAGACAATCCAATAGGGGAAAAAGGCTCAAAAAGGCACTTCACAAAAGAGAATAAACAATTGGTCAATAAATTTATGAAAAAATAATCATTTCACATTAGATTAAATGCTGATTAAAAGCATAATCTGATTAAAAGCATAATCAGGTATCATTACACGGCACATAGTAGCAAAAATCACAGATATCAAGTGTTGATAGGGCTTTGGAGAACTAAAACACTCACAGCCTGCTTATGGAAATCCAAATTGCTATAATTGCTTTGAAAAAGCAGAATCCAGTAAAGGTGAACATTCCTTATAGCCTAGTGTTCTAGTTTGCTAGCTGAGAGAATGAAATATACCAGAAACAAACAGCTTTTAAAAAGGGGAATTTAATAAGTCGCAAGTTTACAGTTCTAAAGCTGTGAAAATGCCCAAATTAAAGAAGGTTATAGAAATGTCCAAGCTAAGGCATCCAGGGAAAGATACCTTGGTTCAAGAAGGCCAGTGACATCCAGGGTGTCTCTCTCAACTGGAAAGACATATGGCGAACATGGTGATGTCTGCCAGCTTTCTCTCCAGACTTCTTGTTTCATGACTCTCCACCAGGGGCATATTCCTTCCTCATCTCCAAAGGTCTCCTGCTGTGTGGGCTCTCCTGGTTCTCATGGATATCTCTTTCTCCAAAATGCTTCCTCTTTTAAAGGGTTCAAATAAACTACTAATCAAGACCCACCTGGAATGGGTAGAGTCACATCTCCCTCAAAGCAAAGTTAATACCTGCAACTGGGCAGGTCACATTTCTGTGGGATGATCTAATCAAGTTTCCAACCTGCAGTGCTGAATAGGGATTAAACAAAAGGCTGCCTGTACAAGATAGATTAGGATTAAAGCATGGCTTTTCTAGGGTATGTAATCCTTTCAAACCAGCACACCTAGCAATTTCACTCCTACATATATATAGGAAGCAGAAATGTATACATTTGAGCCCAAAAGCATGTACCAGAATACTCATATCAGCATTATTCATAATAGCTAACAATGACATCAATCCTTGGAAGTAGGATGAATAAACTATAGTGTACTTATACAATGGAATAAGACAAAGCAATGACAATGAATGAAATACTGCTATACACAACAAAGAGAACTCTGCCAAACATAATCACAATGTTAAGCAAATAAAGCCATGCACAAAATATACATATTGTATGATTCCATGTCATTTTTTTTACGTACAAGCAAAACTATTGTGTTAGAAGTTATAATAGGGGGTTCACCTTTGGAGAAGAGGGTCATCTGTGTTAGGGAAGGGATATGGCAAAGACTTCTGGGGTGCTGGTAGAGCCTAGGTGACAGCAGCGGTCACTCTGGCTATGTCCAGTTTGTGATGCTGTGCATAAGATCTGTGTATTTTAAGCATGAACATTACACTTCATATAAAAATTGTAAAATGAAAATTAATTTTAAAAACCTCTTTATAGCGATCTTTGAAAATATTCATTTCTTTTTACTTAGATGATGATAGTTTATCCTAAGAAAATAATTGTAATGAAATATATTCTATTATATGCATGTCCTAGGTTTTATATAGTTTTATACTCCACTTTCGTATACCAATTTGGTTTCCAAGGATGTTTCTATTGTAAACGATGCTGTGGTAAACATGTAAAGCTGTCCAGAAACTATTTCTTCATGTAAAATTACTTCCCTAGGATACATTACCATTAAAAATGTTTATGAAGAGTATATAATAACATAAAAAAGTTAGTGTTATGATGTAAAATGGAAGAAAGCAGAGGATGAACTTGCAGAGCAAATACTACCATACTATATTAAAAAAATAAAGAAAAAATATTGAAAGGAAAATATACCAAAATGCCATAATTATAATTGTCTTTGTTTAGTGAAATTATGGGTAATTTTTTTCTCTTTTCTTCACTTTTTATTAGTTAGAATTTTCATACTAATTATGCAGTATTTTTAATAGTAAAAATAGAAAAACTCACATTACTAAAATGGAAAACTATTATTTGTAAAGGAATCCACCCAAATTTCTGCCCTGGCCTAAATACCAATTCCCTCTCTCAGGAGCTCTGACTCTGAGCTGGTCTTACATTGCTCACTAGTGAACTTCAAAGCTCACATATCTGTTGCTTCAAATTTTAAGTTTAAGAATCATCAGCTAAACTACAGTGACGGGGCAAACAGTAGCATCTTTTCACTTCTCTCTTCTCGTCTCTCTAGCAGGGAAATCCATCCAAACTAATTTCAGGGCCTACATTTCAAGACATGTAACATGAACGCACTGTGGTACTGAACACATACACATACAGAACTCATTAGGTGGTAGAATTTGTTGGAAAGAAAATATCATGTCATCTGATCCATAAAATGTCTGCTGAGCCCAATTCTTCCTGATGCCTCCCCATCGGTTCCTGGCAAAAGTATGACATTTCAGGCACAAATTGAGTTCCCTGACCTTCTAAAGCCATTGCTTCCTGCCATTGCTATGACAGGATCTAGGTTTTAGGAAACTTTTAAAATTTTATGCATTTCAAAACTTTTTATCTTAGTTAATGCCTGCAAGTTGAGAAATAGAGGTACATAACCACAAAAATAAGCTCACTCAATATTGGCAGGAAACCTGCTAAGAAACTAAATTCTCAAAGTTGTCAGAGAATTTCCATGGAAAACACAGAATCAGTCTGTTCCGACCATGCATCTTTTTGTTTCCTCATGAATCATTCCATTCATCCATTCCACAGACAATCTTTGAGTGCCAATGTTGTGTAAGGCACTGTGCCAGGTACTGGAAATAAGCAAAAAAAAAAAAAAGAAGAAGGAAAGAAATTTCCTCTATCTTTACTGAGTTCAGAGTCTCGAGCAACAAAAAGACAAGTCAGTGGGGTCGGCTATGATGGAGATCAGCAGAGTGTTTGGGTAACTGCATTAATTTTCTAACACTGTACAACAAATTACCACAAACTTAGCAGCTTACAATAATATATATTTCTTATCTTACAGTTTCCATGGGTGAGGAGTCTAGGCACAACTTATATAGGTCCTCTCCTCATGATTGCACAAGCCTTCCTGCTAGATATCAGCTCCCCACCCTGATTTTGGCAGAATTTATGTTGCAGTTGTAGTACTGACATTCTACATTCTCGCTGGCTGTCAGCAGGGACCACTTTCAGCTACTAGAGGCAACTGCAAGTTCATGACACATGACCCTATCACAGGCCACCTCACAGTATGGCAGCCTACTTCGTAAAGCTGGTTGGAGCATCTCACTGAAGTCTAGACCCTGTTGTAGGAGCTTGCCTAAAGCTTTATGGCAAAGCCCACGTAAAATATCTCCCCTTTTATTAACTCAAAGTCAATTGATTTGGGACTTTAATTACATCTGTAAAATCTCTCCACCTTTGCCATATAACATAACCTAATCATGGGAATGATATCCCATCCTACTCACAGGTCCTGCCTACAGTCAAAGAGAGATTACACAGGATTTGTACACCAGGGGCAGAACCGCGGGGATCATCTTAGAATTCTGCAAACTACCCCAACATGGCAGTGGCTTCCTAGAGGAGATGACATCTGAGATCAAGTACTGAAACAGAATGGAAAAGGGGAAAGGATGTTCTAGTGAGCACATAGGTGGTGAATGAGGAACATGGCAAATTTAAAGAATATCAAGTGGTTTGGGTTTCTGACTTTAATGACTAGATGAGCTATCACTCCACAGAGAGTGGATTTCAGTGAGACAGATGATGAGTTCATCTTTGGGTATGTTGAATTTATCTATGGAGAATTCTCGGAGAAATGACCAGAGGTCAGCTGAAGGAAATATAAGTCTATAAATCAGTAGGAGAGATTGGGAGAAAAAAGCATACATTTGGGCTGCCAGTACAAAGTGAGTGGTCAAGTCCTAGTAAAGGATGAGATTGGTCAGTGTATGCATACAGAGAAGCAGCTCAAAGACCAGGACTTCAGAATACCACTACTCAGAAGTTATGGTTGAAAACTAGACTATCAAGAAAAAATGGTATTTATTCTGATGGTTTCTCACCTTTCCTAATGAAACTTGTGGCAATTATGAACTTCTTAAGTGGAGAGAAGTAGAATAAAACTCTCTTGGCATGACTCTTTATCTATGAAATAGACATAGAAATCAAACAGCCTAACTTCATGGATGAAACTGTGATGAAAAAAAATGCCACTGAGTCTTTTGGCAGAAACATTGTTCTAATAGTCAGGAAAGCAGGTTTCTCTTCCTCCTCAAAAACCACCACTCGGCAGCTGTGTGAGGTTAGTGGCCTCATTTATTTTCTACAGTTCTAGTTCTACATCTGTTCCATGAAGCCATGAATATGTATCTAGATCTACATCTGTTCGATGAAGCCATGAATACAGTAACCTCCCAGGGATACTGTAACTTTAATGAAAGAGTGGCTGAAGCATATAGTGTGGTCAGATCAGAGAATCCTTGTAAATTCAAACTGTAAGGAAATCCTCCTGAACTCTCTCCAACTCCAGTGTCTTATTTCCAAATGCCAACTAGACACCTACACCTGGAAGTGCTACATTCAGGTTCCTCAGCTCCACATGTTTAAAACTGAGCTCACCACCCTCCCAAAAGAAAAAGGGAAGGGGGAGGGGAGAAGGGAGAAAGGAGAAGGGATGGGGGAAGGGGAGGGAGGGGGAGAGGGAGAGGGGAGAGAGAGAGAGAACTAGTCCTCATCTTGTATTCCCTCTTTCTAGTGAAGACATCTCCACCAATCCAGACTCCCAAGGCAGAAACCTAAGAATGCTCTCTATGCTGTTGTTTCCTCGACCCCTCACAGCTGTCCACCACATTCCACTGGTGCCCCTTCAGTCATGTGTCCCCAGTCCAGCATGTCGTGTCCAATCCCACATCCACTGCCTTAGGGCAGGCCTCCTCCTCTGAAACCTGGGCAGTGACAATGGTCTTCCTCCCTCAAACGTGTCCCCACTGCAGATCTTTCTCCAGGCTGTTGGTGAAATTATCATCCAGAAAAACAGCTTATCAGGCCATTCCAGATTATGACCATCTATTGACTTAAATTGCCTACAGGATAAAGTCATTTTCCTTAGCTTGGAATTCAGGCAGATTACAACAGCCCAAAGATAGAATCAAGACCAGGTTCTTTCCAATTTCTACTTTGCCATCCTCTGGGTATCCTCCTGAGGCTTAATTTCCCTCATTCTGACAAAATCGCTATTATAAATCTAGATAGCACATGCAGATATGACAGCAGGTAAAGAGGGATTGTTTTTAGGCTGAGAAAACCCTTTCCCAGAAGCCCCGGCTAGCCTTATCTCATATCTCATTGGCCAGAATTGTCTACTTTCTCTGGGAATAAATCAAGCTCTTGCAAGGAAAATTCAACCATCTTAATGAGCTTAGACCAATCAGAAATCACCTTCAGCACTGAGTTGGGCTCACTTTTTTGGTAGCTGAACACAATGGAGGTTCTACTATGAAGGAAAAACGGTGACTGGCTTAGGAGTAGATAACCAACAATGTCTGCTATACCACTATTCTAATCTGCCAAAGCTGCCAGAATGCAACACTCCAGAGATGGATTGACTTTTAGTGAGAAGATTTATTTAGTTACAAATTCATAGTCCTGGGTGGGCCACAGTGGCTCAGTAGGGAGTGTCCTTGCCTGCCATGCCGGAGACCTGGGTTCATTTCCTGGTGCCTGCCCATGCAAAAAAAAAAAAAAAAAATTCATAGCGCTTCAGAGAAAAGGCAGCTAACTTTCATCTGAGCTTCTCTGTTACATGGGAAGCCACATGGCAATGTCTGCTAGCCTTCTCTCCTGGCTTCTGGGTTCCAACGGCTCTCCAGGGTGATTCCTTTCTGCATTTCCAAATGTCTGAGTGCTGAGATGAGGTATGCTGAGTTGCCTGGGCTGACTTCTCTCTTTTAAGCCTCCAGCTAACTAAATTAAACCTCACTCACTGTAGAAGGCCCTCCCCTTAGCGGACCACAAATGTAATCAACCATAGATGAATTTCACGCGCTGATGATTTAAGTCCACAGCAACAGAACAAATGGGGCATCATCACCTGGCCAAGCTGACCCCTGAACTTAACCACCACAACTACCAACTCATGAGTCCTCCAGTCTCCACTGCCTACCACCCCAGGAATTAGTGATTATCACAGTATCCTTCTAATGAAAGTACTGACAGAAAGGCAAAGAATTCGCAAATTATAATTTCTTCACCATGAGAGGAACTAAACATCTCTGCTAGTTTAGTCCATGTCATCCAGAAGCTGACTCATGAATAAAGAAAAACATGGTTTAATACTATACCTAAAATCACCAGCTGCCTGGGTGATTTCTTATTAGGAGCTATGCTCTATTTGCATTGTGAAAGGCATATTCATTTAAATTATATGGTACCTTTATCAATATGTGCAGAGTTTTACTGCCTCAGTAAAGACATACATGTCAGTGAATCACCTACTTTTTAAAAATCTAGTCTGCTTACTGGAATAAAACAGGAGATCATGGTTTTAAAGAGAAAAATTCACTTCTTTCTTGTGTCATTCAGTCCCAGCACCTCACTGTTCAACCACATTTAATTGGTAAACTCCCTGTCCCCATGTTCACTGGTTTGATGCCTCGAGGCACGTGAATCCACCCTTTTTAGTGGACTCCACGTCTCAAACTCATGAAGCCCTTGCTTTCTACCAGGTGCTATAAATGACTTAAATGAATCTATTTCATTTAATCCTCAACCCCACAAAGCAGAAGACATTTATGTTCCCATTTTACAGACAAAAGAATAACTGAGGCTTACTTCTGGGGAAGACAGCAGAGTAAGGCACTCCAGGACTGACTCATCCTCCAAAAACAGTTAGTGGACAGGCAGGAACTGTCTGAAACAACTCTTCTAGGGCTCCAGAGGCCAGGGGACACTGTACAGCATCCAGGAAAGAGCAGGTGAAAAGGCTGAGAAACTGTGATTAAGAACTGAGTAGCTTGTCCCATGGTGGTTGCCAGCTCCCATCCCAACTCTCGAGGTGGGATGCCCTGGCCCTGACTGGATGCCATGGACAGAGAGGGATGTGGACGTCCCCAAGAATGGAGGGGGGCGTGAGGCACTGGTGAGCACTGATCATGGCTTTTGACCAGAAAATTCAGAGCGCTGGGACATAGCTCTGAGATGCCATTTGGACCCACCCTGAATAGGAACTGCTGAGGCCATTGTTTCAATCATGTCTCCAACAGGGGCAGAGTCCATTAAAGTTTAAAAAGCACAATACATCCTTAGAGCTGGGCAACAGTTTGTTGAAGGGTGCCACTTAATGGGTGAACCAGGAAAGCACAACTTCAGGGAACCATTAAATAGAATTTTTGATATCTTTCCTCATCTTTTCCTGAGGGTTCTTTGGGATTGGTCTGCCCCCCTTTCATGGGTCCCTGGCACTGTTCTGGTTGGGAAACAAACTTGGGAAAGCCCTATCTGGCATGAGCCTCCTGCAGAACTTGCCCTCCAGGCAAAAGGAGACAGAGGCATTGAGAGGAATGCAAAGAAAAATAGAGAAGCAAAACAAAAATAAATAGATTCTCAGAGAAAGAAGAGAGGAAAGGAAGCTTTCTCCCGGAGGAGAAAAAATTACACAAATAGTACAATCTTAAAAATTGTACTGCATACACAGGGCAAAAATCAGATAAAGAAAGACCTGACAAAATGTGATCAGTAAAATGCAGGCAATTGTTATGATCTAGGATGAGTTGAACAAAGGGTCAAAGAAGAACATTAACACAAAGCTAATCAATAATAAAACCCTAGGGAAGAGAGAAAAACTGACTTTCAGAGTAACTCATCAAGATAATAAGATGCCTAGACCTAAGCAAGACATCACAAGCCACACTCAGAAACAAGAAAGTATGGCCCAGTCAAAGGAACAAATTAAAACTTTGGATAAGACACATAATTTGAAGCAACTAACCAAAGATGTTCAAAAAAACCTCCTAAAACAATTCAAGGAGATGAAGGAATATATGGCTAAAGAGAAAAAGGATATTACAAAGCAAATGGGTGAACATAAAGAAGAATTTGAAAATATGAATAGAAAAATAATGGAACTTATGGGAATGAAAGGCACAAAAGAAGAGATTAGAAATATAATAGAGACATACAACAGAAGATTTGAATAGGCAAAAGAAAGAGTGAATTAAAAGAGAGGATGATCCGAACCTTAAAGACTAAGATACAGATAGAGAAAAAATTGGAAAAAATGAGCAGAGTCTCAGCAACTGAATGACAGCATGAAGCACACAAACATATGCATCAAGGGTATCCCAGAAGGAGAAGATAAGGGAACAGAGCCAGAAAGAATATTTCAGGAAATAATGGCTGAAAATTTCCCAATTCATATGAAAGATATAAATATACACAAACAAGAATTGCAACAGACTCCAAATAGAATAAATTCTAATAGACCTACTCTGAGTCATATACTAATCAGAATGTCAAATGCCAAAGACAAAGAAAGAATCCTGAAAAAGCAGGAGAAAAGTAATTCATCATATACAAGGGAACTGCAATGAGAGTAAGTGCCAGTTTCTCATCAGAAACAATGGAGGCAAGAAGGCAGTAGTATGATATATTTAAGGTACTAAAAGAGAAAAACTGCCAGCCAAGAATTCTTTATCTGATAAAACTGTCCTTCAATAATATGAGAGGATTTAAAATATTCACAGATAAACAGAAACACAGAGTTCATCAACAAGAGACTGGCCTACAAGTAATACTAAAGGGGTTCTGCAGGCTGAAAGGAAAAGACAAGACACAAAGGCTTGAAGGAGAATATAGAACTGAAGATTATCATTAAGAGTAACGAAAAGGGTAATAAGAGAGACAGAAATAAGATATGACATATAAAAACCAAAAGATAAAATGGTTGAAGTACTGCCTTTACTGTAATAACATGGAATGTTAATGGATTAGAAACCCCAATCCAAAGTCACATGTTGGCAGAATGGATTAAAAAAACATTTGATCCAACTATATGCTGTCTACAAAAGATTCACTTTAGACCCAAAGCACAAATAGGTTGAAAGTGAAAGATTGGAAAAAGATATTCAATGCAAACAACAACCAAAAAAGAGCTGGTGTAGCTATACTAATATTGGACAAAATAGATAGTAAATGCAAAGAAGGACACTATCCATTAAGAAAAGGTGCAATCCAGCAAGAAGAAATAACAATCAAACATATTCACTCCCCTAACCAGGGTGTCCCAAAATACATGAGGCAAACACTGACAAAGCTAAAGGGAGAAATAGAGATCTCTGCAATAATAGTTGGAGACTTCAACACAAAACTGTTATCTATAGATAGGATAACCAGACAGAAGATCAACAAGCAGACAGAGAACTTGAACACTGTGATAAATGGACTAGAACTAGCAGACATATACAGAACTCTGCACCCCAAACAGCAGGATCCACATTCTTCTCAGGGGTTCGTGGGTAATTCTCCAGGATGGACCATATGTTAAATCACAACACAAGGCTCAGTAAATCTTTAAAGATTGAAATTATACAAATCACATTCTCTGACCATAATGGAATAAAGGTGGAAATCAATAACAAATAGAGAATGGGAAAATTCACAAATATATGGAGGTTAAACAATACACCCTCAATCAGTGGATCAAAGAGATGGCAAGAAAAATCAGTAAATATCTTGAGACAAATGAGAACAATAATACAAACATATAAAAACTTTTAGGATGCAGCAAAAGCACTGCTGAGAAGGAAATCTGTATCTCAAAATACCAACATCAAAAAAGAAAAAAAAGAGTTAATCAAAAAGCTAATGGCACACCTGGAAGAACTAGAAAAAGAACATCAAACAAATTCCAAAACAAGCAGAAGGAAAGAAATAACGATTATAGCAGAAATGAATGAAATTGAGAACAAAGAAAAACAATAGAGAGAACAAAAATTGGTTCTTTGAAAGGATTGATAAAATTGACACACCCTTAGCTAGACTGTCAAAGAAAAAGAGAGAGAGAAGATGCAAATAAATAAAATCAAAAGGGAACATGGCATATTACTACTAACCCCATAGAAATAAAAAGTATCATAAGGGGAAACTATGAACTGTATGGCAACAAGTTAGACAACTTAGATGAAATGGACAAATTTCTAGAAACACACCAACTACCTATACTGTCTGAAGAAACTATAGATCTCAACAGAAGAATTACAAGCAAAAAGGTTGAATCAGTCATCAAGAAACTCCCAAAACAACAAAAAATCTCAGGACCTGATGGCTTCACAGGTTAATTCTTCAAATCCTTCTAATAATACCAATCCTGATCAAACTCTTCCAAGAAATTGATGAGGAGGGGACACTACATAACTCATTCCATGAAGCCAACACCCTAATACCAACTAGATAAACATACAAGAAAAGAAAATTACAGACCAATTCTCACATGATTATAGATGCAAAAATACTCAACAAAATACTTGCAAATCAAATCCAACAGCCCATTAAAAAAAATTATACACAATGATCAAGTGAGTTTTATCCCAGGTATGTAAAGGTGTTTCAACACAAGAAAACCAGTTAATGTGATACAAGTTTTGTGCTGGTTAGAAACCATCATATACCCTAGAAAGCCCTGTTCTTCTAATCTGGATTCAATATCATAGGGTGGAATCTTTGATTAGCTTATTTCCCTGGAGATGTGACACACCCAATTGTGGGTGTGACCTTTTGATTAGAGATGTGACTCCACATTCAAGGTGGGTCTTGATTAGTTTACCAGAATCCCTGAAAGAGCCAACACAGGGAAACCTTTAAAAGAAAGCTTAGATTAGATGTAGACATTGGAGATTCTTTGATGCCAATAGAGATACTTAGAGAAGCCATATGAAATGAGGACACAGATGGTTGTAGAGAAGAAATCTCTGGCATGGCACCAGGAGATGCTAAGCAAAGAGATGAAACCCAGAGTTTTGCCCTGAACCATTCTGAAACCCACAGATACTCAAACAGAAAGCCACTAGAATCAAAAGCTGGAAGCAATGGAACCAGGAACAAGGACCAGCAGATATCAGCTTCCTGCCTTCCCCTTGTGACAGACATCAGCCATTCTTTGGAGTCACCATATGTTTTTCTGGCTGCCTTAGTTGGAACATTTTTGATGGCCTTAGAACTGTAAACTTGCAACTTAATAAATCCCCTTTATAAAAGCCATTCCATTTCTGGTATCATTGCATTCCAGCAGCTTTAGCACACTAAAACACTGTTCTAGTTTGCTAGCTGCAGGAATGCAACACACCAGAGATAGATTGGCTTTTAATAAAAGGGGATTTATTTTGTTAGTTCTTCAGAGGGAAGGCAGCTAACTTTCTACTGAGGTTCTTTCTTACGTAGGAAGGCACAGGATGATCTCTGCTGGTCTTCTCTCCAGGCCTCTGGGTTCCAACAACTTTCCCCGGGGTGACTTCTTTCTGCATCTCCAAAGGCCTGGGCTGAGCTGCTGGTGCTGAGATGAGGAATGCTGAGCTGCTTAGCAGTGCTACATTGCAATCTCCCATTTAAGCACCAGCCAATTAAGTCAAACGTCACTCATTGCAGCAGACACGCCTCCTAGCTGACTGCAGATGTAATTGGCAACAGATGAGGTTCACGCACCATTGGCTTATGTCCACAGCAACAAGACTAGGTATGCTCACCTGGCCAAGTTGACAACTGAATCTAACTAACACAAACACCATATTAACAAATCAAAGGAGAAAACCACATGATTATCTCAATTGATGCAGAAAAGGCATTTGACAAAATCTAGCATCCTCTCTTGATTAAAAACATTTTGAAAGATAGGAATAGACAGAAACTCCCTCAACATGATATGTGCATATATGAAAAATACACAGCTAATACCATACTCAATGATGAAAAGACTGAAGGCTTTCCCTCAAGCTCTGAAACAAGTCAAGAATGCCTACTGTCACCACTATTATTCAACATTGTGCCAGAAGTTCCAACTAAAGCAATTAGGCAAGAAAAAGAAATAAAAGGCATTCAAATTGTAAAGGAAGAAGTACAACTGTCAGTACTTGCAGATGACATGATCCCATATAGAGAAAGTCCTGAAAAATCTATAAGAAGCTACTAGAGCTAATAAACAAGTTCAGCAAAGTTGAGAGATGAAAGATCAATGCAGAAAAATCTGTAATGTTTCTGTAACTGGTAAAGAGCAATCTGAGGAAATCAGGAAAAATAATCTATTTACAATAACACAAAAAGAATTGAATACCTAGGAATAAATTTATCCAAGGATGTAAAGGATCTGTACAAGGAAAACTACAAAACATTGCTAAATGAAATCAAAGAAGAATGACATAAATGGAAGAACTTTCTGTGTTCATGGATTGGAATACTAGAGATCATTACTATATCAATTCTACCCAAACTGATGTACAGATTCAACACAATCCCAATCAAAATTCCAACAGTTTACTTTGTAGAAATGGAAAACCAATTATCAAATTTACTGGGCAGGGAAAGTGTACTCAAATGGCTAAAAACATCTTGAAAATGAAGAATGAAATTCGAGGACTCACACTTCCTGAATTTAAAACATATTACAAAGCTACAGTGCTCAAAACAGCATGGTACTGTTGTAAAGACAGATATATTGACCAATGTCAAAATGCGAGATCAGAAATAGACCCTCAGATATATGGCCAACTGATTTTTAATAAGGGTGCCACATCCACTTGGCTGGGACAGAACAGCCTCTTCAACAAATGGGGCTGAATTATGTATGGAAAACTAGATATCCATATACAAAAGAATGAAAGAGGACCCCTATCTCATACCTTAAACAAAAGTTAACTCAAAACAGATTAAAGACCTATATATAAGGGCCAGGACCATAAAATTGGAGAGCATTTAGGGAAACAGCTTCAAAATCTCATGGTAGGCAATGATTTCTTAGACCCTACACCCAATGCACAAGCAACAAAAGAAGAAATAGATAAACAGATAAAAATTTTAAAATTTTGTGCTTTGAGTGACTTTTCAAGAAGGTGAAAAGGCAACCTACTCCATGGGAGAAAATATTTGGAAATCACATATCCAATAAGGGTTGAATATACAGAATATATAATGTAATCCTACAACTCAACAATAAAAGTACAAACAAGGTGGGCCACAGTGGTTCAGTGGCAGAGTTCTCACCTGCCATGCCAGAGGCCTGGGATCGATTCCCAGTGCCTGCCCATGCAAAAAAAAAGGAGAAACAACCCACTTCTTTTAAAAATGGGCAAAAGACTTAAATAGGGAGTTTTCCAAAGAGGAAATAGAAATGGCTAAAAAGGGCATGAAAAGATGTTCAATATCACTATTAAGAAAATTCAAATCTAAACCACAATGAGATAATTTCATGCCTACTAGAAGGGCCATGTTATTTGAATGCCGAGTGCTTTCTGCTTCATAGTATTGATTTGATTCTGGGGATCAAGATATCACCTTGATGGGTATAAGCTAAACGAGTTATACAAAGATTATTCATTATGTAGTTAGGGCTGGGAGACACGATTCAATCTGTGACATATTTGAATCTTTGTGATATTGAATGTGGTCTCATGGAGCTCTACTGTACTTCACAATGTCTGGGAATTGTATAAGTAAACTATTTATAAAACCTTAAGAACGAAAGGAAATTTAGAAGTCATCTGGAATTGCAGTCTCCCAAATAGAATGTATGTAGAGTCTGCTCACCATAGGTAATCTGAGCAATCTCAGAGCAAGTTCTTCTTTCATGTTCTTAAATTTTAGTTATCTTGTTTCCACTCTTAACAACTATAGGGCATAGCCATATCTTCAATTTACAACCTCATTGACCAAGCACATATCAAATGCTTAAAGGCAACAACTGCCCCACAGAAATCCACATTTTTTTAATTTATTTTTTTATTAACGGAAAAAAAAAGAAATTAACACAACATTTAGAAATCATACCGTTCTACATATGCACTCAGTAATTCTTAACATCATCACATAGATGCATGATCATCGTTTCTTAGTACATTTGCATCGGTTTAGAGGAACTAGCAACACAACAGAAAAAGATATAGAATGTTAATATAGAGAAAAGAAATAAAAGTAGTAATAATAGTAAAAAAAAAAAAAAAAACACAAAAAAACCCTATAGCTCAGATGCAGCTTCATTCAGTGTTTTAACATGATTACTTTACAATTAGGTATTATTGTGCTGTCCATTTTTGAGTTTTTGTATCTAGTCCTGTTGCACAGTCTGTATCCCTTCAGCTCCAATTACCCATTATCTTACCCTGTTTCTAACTCCTGCTGGACTCTGTTACCAATGACATATTTCAAGTTTATTCTCGAATGTCCGTTCACATCAGTGGGACCATACAGTATTTGTCCTTTAGTTTTTGGCTGGACTCACTCAGCATAATATTCTCTAGGTCCATCCATGTTATTACATGCTTCATAAGTTTATCTTGTCTTAAAGCTGCATAATATTCCATCGTATGTATATACCACAGTTTGTTTAGCCATTCTTCTGTTGATGGACTTTTTGGCTGTTTACATCTCTTTGCAATTGTAAATAATGCTGCTATAAACATTGGTGTGCAAATGTCTGTTTGTGTCTTTGCCCTTAAGTCCTTTGAGTAGATACCTAGCAATGGTACTGCTGGGTCTATGGCAATTCTATATTCAGCTTTTTGAGGAACCGCCAAACTGCCTTCCACAGTGGTTGCACCATTTGACATTCCCACCAACAGTGGATAAGTGTGCCTCTTTCTCCGCATCCTCTCCAGCACTTGTCATTTTCTGTTTTGTTGATAATGGCCATTCTGGTGGGTGTGAAATGATATCTCATTGTGGTTTTGATTTGCATTTCTCTAATGGCCAGGGACATTGAGCATCTCTTCATGTGCCTCTTGGCCATCCGTATTTCCTCTTCTGGTAGGTGTCTGTTCAAGTCTTTTTCCCATTTTGTAATTGGGTTGGCTGTCTTTTTGTTGTTGAGTTGAACAATCTCTTTATAAATTCTGGATACTAGACCTTTATCTGATATGTCATTTCCAAATATTATCTCCCATTGTGTAGGCTGTCTTTCTACTTTCTTGATGAAGTTCTTTGATGCACAGAAATCCACATTTTAAAAGTATATTTGCATGGGGGAAGGACCACATGTCCCAGCCCCATAGTCATGTTTAATAAACAATCATTTCATGTCAGGTTAAACCCCATCCCATTCCCCATGTGAATGATTCCAAAGCATTTTTGATAGCCTAAGGCTTCCAATGCTCTTTGCCGTCCTCGCTCTCTGGAAAAAGGACAATGCTTCTCTATTCCTTTACCCTATAGACAAAGAAGTGCCTTTCTCTGTCCTAATACAACTCCTTATTTATATCCGTGGTCATATTGTTTCCAACTCTAGACCCTAGCTTTGTTAACTATCTCCTCTCTAGGATCTTCAGTCTCTCTATCCCCACTAGCCTAAAATACATGTCCACAATCTAAAATGAAGGAAAACAGTAACTTTCTCTTTATTCTATATACCTTTGAGAGCTTCTCCTTTTCTGGCTAGTTTCCTTTGTTCATAAATCTAAAAGGTAGGCATGCCCTGAGATTCTGTGCTCTTCTATTTCTGCACTGTCTCTTTGTCAAATGTAGTAACTCCTGTCATTGCCAAATCCATGGATCTTACCCAAACTGTTTTTCTAAGACTTGTTCCTATGTTTTCCTCACCCTAGTACATCTCAACATGGATACTACTAAAGCACAACAACAACTCTCTAACTCCAAAGTCAAATTCATGACATACCCACCAAAGCTTCCCTGGTAAGCTCAGAAACTCACAATCACAGAATCAGAACTTTAGAACTAACCCAAGTCTTTAATTTTTTAGACGAAAAAAGTGAGGACTATAAAGGTTGAATCTTTAGGCTTTTTTTCTCCCTTGCTTCCTCTGCTGAGGAAGTTCCTACCAATTTCTAGCTACGAATGGTTTCTTGTCCATCCTATTTTCTCTGAGCATTGGTTCAGCTATCCTATCTCTCCTGGCCTACAGCAATAGCTGCATAATTTATCTCCCCTATCCAATCTTGCCACCAATCCCGTTTCACTATGTTAACTTTATTGAATGCCTACAATATATGTGCATGTGTGGGTGTGTATATTTGGCACTGTGTCTTGGCCCCCGAGCTCATATGTAAGGAGAGACTCTACTTTCAAGTGTGATACTTAAGACACTTAAACCAAACTGTAATGAAAAGGAAAGGTAGGGGAAGAACCCTTGAAATAGGAGCTTACTGACTTTTGAGCTAAGTTTTCAAGGAAAGACTGGAGTTAGCCAGATGGTGAGGAGAAGAATATAATTCAATAAAGTTCATGTAGCAGGACCAAAGGCATGGAGTAAATGATACATTTGAGATTTTTAAGGATTTCAGTATGGCTGGAACAAAACCCTACGATGGTGGCAGGGAGACCTGGTGAACATGGACGGGTATCCAAGACCAGGTCATAGCGCAATGGGGTGGGCACTGAAGAATTCTAAGAAGGATATATGACAAGTAAATTAGCAAATTAGAAAGATCACATAGTCAAAAGTGTGAAGAATAGGTTAAGGGTTAACATTGCAAATGGGGACCATTAGCTGATGTTCTTCACTAAGAGAGTAAAGATATAGAGGAAAGGAGAAAAGAAAGCATAAGACTCAAGCTGACCTATTTTTGACTCAAGCTAGGTCATTTTGCAGAACAAAATGGGGTAGATAAATGAAGGGTTTTAAGCAGAGGATAATTTAAATTTAAATCAGGGTCAGGAAACTAAGTCTACAGACCAAATGCAACCAACTACATGTTTTTTCACAGAGCAGAAATCAAGAATGGTTTTTACATTTTTTAATGGTTGAAAACGTAAAAGGAAGAAAAATATTTCATGAAATTCAAGTGTCACTGTCCATAAAATAAAGTTGGTTTGTTTTTTTGTTTTGTTTTGTTTTGGCAGGGGGGTACATGGTCCAGGAGCTGGGTCTCCTACATGGAAGGCGAGCATTCTACCACTGAACCACCCATGCACCCTAAAATAAAGTTTTATTATAACATAGCCACATCCAATCCTTTACATATTGTCTATGACTTCTTTTGAGCTACAGTGGCAGAACTGAGTAGCTGTCACCAAGACTGTTGACTTATAAAGCAAAAAAAAAATTATTGTTATTTACAGAAAAAGTTTGGCAGTCCTTGATTTAAATGGCAAGCCATGAATCCTTTTCCATTTGGTAAGATGGGGAAAAGGTATGAGACAGAGGTCTCCATGAGGTCTAAGGATAAGTGTGATAAGAGTAAGGAAAGGTGAAAAAAAATGAAATGATAGGAGGGCTAGATACGGAAGAGAGAGAGAGGTAGAGTGGTTCTAAGTGATGGACTGAATCACACAAGAAATCTCAGAAGCCTCTTTTACTTCCATTTCTAAGGCCTTAGATCTGAGGCTGCATAAACATGTTTCATTTTTTACTACCAAACTTCATTTAGAACAGCAATGAACAAAATCATAATGCTTTCACTTGTACATCTTTTTTAATTTAATTCTTTTGCTATCAATGATAATAGTAACACTGATAGCCTTGGACCACTGAAAGTGTTTGGATTGAATGTAAAATATTCCAACTTATCACTTTCCTGCACTGTCTCCCAAAATGAAATCAAAGTATAGAATCTTTGTTAAAATAACAGAAGCATTCTCTAAAACATCTAAAAAATTTTAAATGACTCAAAACTCTTGAATTTGCTAAATGTTCTTCCCATAGCTGAAAATAATCCATTCTTATTCTATCTCCCTAACCTTTGCTCCATTGCAGAGAAATGGGTTTTCTTTGCAATCTCTTGAGTTGGCAGTTCCTTAATGATAGGAACTGAAGGTAGCCTCCATCTCTCTCATCTGGTCAACCCAGAAACTTGCAGGAAGATCTGTTTGCAATACATATATTCTGTTCAGGGACTGATTACAGCTAGTTAAACAGGGAAAGAAACACCCCGTCATCTCAATGCTGTCTGGATTAGAGCAGAACAATGTACATTTTCCAGGATTAAAGTGTTCATAACTATGGGGCAATTTGGCAGCTAAATGAGCTCATCATCCAGCTTTGCATATATTTATCAGCATGATACCCAGGCAAAGGATCAAGGACAAATTACTGCCTCTCACTCTATGGACAGAGAAAGGACAGGAAGATGCCTCACCACTTGAAGTGTCATCAGTGGAACCCACACCAAGGGATTTAGAGTCAGCAGCAGCAAAATGAGCTACTGGTCTTAACTATAAAGAATTTGGGGACAATAGAAAATGGATTTTTATACCCTTGAGATTAAAAAGACTCATGCATTTCCACCCAAATCAGCAAAAGAGCAGCAAGTTCTGCCTGCTTAGCAGTCCAAATGAGAAACTTCATAGGTTAGAACTGAATTGTTATTTTATAAGTTGGGCTACAGTTCCAAATTATAAAATCACCCTCCATTTTATAAAATGCAAAAGAAAAAGTCATTTCTGAAAATAGAAGGTATCTCATCTAACTTCCTGCAAAGTCACAAGCAAAGCAGATATCTACATTCTGTCATGTCCTAGAACCTTGGTGCACTTCGACCATGGCCTGCCCAACTCTCTGCTCATTAAGTGCCTTAATCATCAGGGAACAAGCCTTATTCAAGCCAAAGGTGGAGCTTTACTTCAGCTCCAAGAGCACCAAATTGCACCATTAGTTTTCAGATGCTGATGGCAGGTCAGAGGTCCCCAAGCCTGTCTAGAATTGAAGAGAACTCACAGATCCTTTCATCAGAGATTGTGTTGGAATCACCAACAGATGAAAAATACCTTGACATTATGTAACTAAAGGGCCAATCTGAGATAAAGGGAACTACAACTATGTGAAAACTGTCAGTCATGGTTCTCCTTTGCCATATTTTTCTCTCACTAACCCTAAGACCTTGAGAGATTCCGTTTTAAAAGTCTTTTTTTTTTTATGTCACAAAAAAATACAAATGCCAAGAGAAAAAAAATTACAAATTTTCCAGCTGCTATCGCCTCTCTCTGAAAAAGTGTGTAAGAACTCAAAGGAAAACTGAAGGAATTTACAAGTGGCAATTAAGTCAGTCTCATATCTGTGAATATCTCAGTACATCTTTCTAAGATAGCCTCAATGGTTGAAGATTCCTGTTTAAAAGGAGCTTGTAGGAATATATAGAAATCATTTCTCAGCTCCTCTTTTTGAGTCTGACATTCTTTACCTCGTTCTAGCATTATCCAGGCGTCACCTGCTGTGACAACATTTCCTTTCTAAGTCTGCAGACTTGCCATGCCCAGCCCAGCCATGTTGGTTCTGACCCAGTTGGCAGCAGTATTGTTCTTGAGCATTTGGTAGCTGGGACAGTCTCCCAACCAAAGACCCTGCAGGACCTCAAGCCACCTAAACTTGACTCAAGGGGGCAGCATCGAGGAGAACCTGGTTGCACTAACTGATGGGAAAACAATGCCTTGAGGTCTAAAGCCCAAAAGATATGCAATTAATCTGGTGTATGGAAAAGATCTACACACTCTCTGAGAGTCTACATCACAGGATTCTTTATAAAATAAAACTGAGTCAGTCATCATTGTTATTGCTATTGTGAAAATGATTAATCACTTCCTCTACAATAACCAATCCCTCTATCTACCCATACCTTTTAGCCTGCCTGTTTGTCGTTTCTTTTTCCTATTCAGAATGTCCCTGAATGGCATCTTTAACAAGATTTTACAAGATGCATTTCCTTGGGGGGAAAATGGGAAGGACAGAAGAAGGAACACTGAATATGATTTGACCCGCACCCACCCAAGGGTAGCCTAGGCTAACACTTCAGTAAGGCCACAAAACAGCAATTTCCCTAGGTCTTCTCCCTCAGGTAGGAATAAGGAAGATTTGGGAGTCATTCCACAGTCCAGAGGCCTTTTCTGTGATGTGTATGAACAATCCTTTTTTATAATCAGATGTGAGAACATAGATGGTCAATACGATTTTTTAGCCGCACACAAGGAATTGAAAAAGAAAGGGCAAAAACATGAGCAGGCATAAGGGATAAGAGTAAAAGGAAAAAAAGTTTGAGAGAGCGAAGAGGAATGCCACATGGATCTCAAAGTATATATATAAAAAAAAAAGTTGTTGTAACATTATTTTATCCCATATATAAAATGAGTACCTGATGTGCTCCTGTCTCAGAGAGAACAAAACAGACAAAGCACCTGACCTCATAGACCTTATATTTGAATGAAGGACAGGCAATAGATAAGAAAACAAATAGATGAGTTTTAAAATTGTAAGTTGTGATATGTATCTGTAAGTCCCCAAAGAAGGTGCTACGATAGAATGGTGGTATGTGGGGGTCACCAGAGAGAAGGATATGAGAAGTAGAGACAGCATTATAGACACGTTCATAGTGTTCGACTTTAAAAGAGAACAAAGAAGGAGGGTAGTAACTGGAGGAGAGTGTGGAATCAAAGGAGAGTTTCTGAAAGAGCATAGAAATAACCATATTTAGTTATAGATATGATTGATCAAATGGAAAAGGAAACATTGAAAATTTAGGAGACACGGTGTTCATTGCAGGAGAAAAGTCCTTGAGTGAAGAAGAAGAGACAGGAGGTCTCGCCAAAAGGGGGATGGGGTGTCCATCATAAAAGGAGGAGACAGAGCAGCAGATGCAGATATACTAAGAGATTTGATGGTTGAATGATGCAGTTCTTTCCTGGTGGCCACTATTTGCTTTGTGAAGTTAAACATGAAGTCATCAATTGAAAATGAGGAAAGGGGAGAGGTATGGGAGGGTAATGAAGAAAGGAGGAAATGTGAAATAATTGTATTAAATAATGGAAAAGTAATCTTTAGGAAAATGCAGTAGTATCACATGGCAGAACTGAGCACTTTACTGAGATCTGTGGTCATGAATTTAAAGAGAAATAGAGAAAAAAAAAGAGAGAGAGAGAGAAAGCAGTTGGTGTGGCCCTATGTTTTCCCAGCTACATTTAACCACTTGAGAACAGACAACGAGTAGGCAGCATGTTGGATTTAACCAGAAGTTGGGCACTGCCAGGCAAGGACGAAGGAGAGAGAAAGGGATAGGGGAGTTGAGAGTGCCCACAAGAATGGACCATGGGCTTTAAAGCTAAGAAAGTAGATTAAGTTCTGAGGGAAAGTATAGTTAGTCACAAAGTAGTGAGGTCCATAGATTCGTAAATTATAAGGTCAACAAATGGTTGGAATAGAAATTCTAAAATAAGTATATTGGGAAACAGACAGATGCTTAAAATTAAGATTTTGGAATCATTCTTGATGATCATTTGGCAAGGCTGACATGCAAGAAGAAGGAGGGACAGGGAGGCATGAGTAGGGGTCCTTGGGTGGCTGCACCAGAGGGCAAGTGAGTGACATTGTCTGTTGGAATCATACCCAAAAGAAGCAAAGTGTTTTAGGGAGGGGAAAGGAAAATTGTCTGAACCTCTAATGGGGAGCCATGAAGTCACCCACCCCATCTAAGCCCTGTGGGTCAAAGAGCTAGGGTGGTAAGGACAGGATGGGGGGACATTCCTTAAAGTGTCCATGGCAAAGACATCCCCAGAGCATGAGGTTTCAGCAAGATAAACGGAAAGAGGTTGACGATAAGGGGATTTTGTTGATTCAAGCCAAATCTTCCTCAAGGCGCACTGGGGGAGAAGGTAAAGGGGAGAGGGGTGTCTGGAGAGAGGCAGGTGACTGAAGGAACTGTAGATGTACAGACACATGTGGGGGCAAGTGTCCAGTTGATAACTCAGACCTGGATAACTTGGGCCTCTCATCTGAATTAAACAGAGAAGTGAGGCAAAATGAGGTCGGTCCTGACGGCTTCTTACGGGAGGGTGGGGGATCCATTCTGGATGGATGGCCTCTTAGATGTTCTGGATTAGCGATGTGGGGATGTTGAGGCTTGAGAAGGAACACAGTGATCCCTGTTGGCTCCCTCTGTAGGATGATGGTGGTATCACAGCTGAAGGAAAATTGGTCCTTCCAGGAAAGCAGACAGTTTGGGAGCCTCTTCTAGATCTAGGAGCGTCTTTACAGACCAGAGGGGTGGTGCCACAGCACTACACAAGCAAAAAAAATCTGAAAATTGAATATAAGACATCAGGATTTCAAAGCATCCTTTGGCCTACTAGGACCTTCTCATGGACCCAACATCCAACATACGTTAACATCTTGTACAGGACAGTTCAGTGATCTCCAAGTATGTCTTCAGCCACACCATGTCCTTGGGCTTCAACTTCCTCACCCAAATCATTTCACCAGGATATGTCCTCTTCCTTCTTCCCCTCTAAAAGACTCGCTAAGAGGAAATCTTATCTAATAATACAATACCAGGTTTTCTCCCCAGAGCCTTATTGAGCCTCTAGAAGCCTCAATAAGCTGAGAAGGCAGGGGTTTTGTCCCTTTTGTCCATCACGGGTTCTCCAGGGCCCAGGACCCTGATCCACACATGCTAGATGCTCACACACGGCTACTGCATAAATAAAAGAATGCACAAACTTTCCTAGGAGACCGGGGGTTTGTTCCACAGCCGAATCTGAAAGACAAAGAGACCGTAAGTTATTATTATGTCTTTTTCCAAACACAGCGTCAGCCTTAATTTCAAAAAGACATCCGCAGATAATATGTCTTGTCAATAATATAGGTGGATAATGCGTGAGTAAGCTCTCTGGCTCACTCTGTCCAAAACAGCCTCTCTTTACTGGTTGGGGTCAGGTTGGGCCCAAGTAGAGAAGTACTTTGAAAATGCCATTATTTTGTCCTTTCTCAGCTTAAAGAGAAAAAAATAAGCTTCCATCATGAGTGACAGGAGGATAGGATCCAATCTGATCATATGATTCATTTTATGGATTTAAAATAGCTTTGGTCTGGTGGAATTAAACCAGCAGGCTTGAAGCCCGCCAGTAAAGGGCAAAAGAACTATTTGTCTTTCAGGAGACAGTAGCTTTCACTGGCAACGAATTAATGAGAAACATGGCAAGATGACTCATTCTGAGGTCCTTTTCTTATTTTTCAAGTTGGCTGTAAGAATCAACATATTTTGACTGTCCAGAAGGAAATGCATTTCCCATCCACAAAACTGATGTTTTCTGGGAGCAGAATTTGACAAAAGTTACTCTTTTCTGCAGAAGTCTTCAATAGGGTCCATTAGCTAGTTCTAAACTGAAGTGAAGAGAAGCATGCGGGTACGAGTGTGTGTTCTGTTTCTATACTAAGCAAGCTTCCCTCGCATTCACTGGTGGCCCGGCCAGTTTGAAGAGCAAGGAGGCAGTTTAGTGTCATTAAACACACAAGAATCAGACTCAGTCGGACCTAACTTTTACCATTTACTGTATGGACATAAGCAAGTTTACTTGGCCTCTATATATTTGAGCCTCTGTAACAGTAACTCTCTCACTGTAGTGAAGAAGGAAAAAATATATAGTACATGAAAAATTAACATTCTAAATCACTGAATAAACCACTGCTATTATTATTACCAATATGTTAAACTGTTACACAAAATATAAACTGTACCTACCCTTTCACACATCAATCCTACTTGTAGAAATCTGTTCTACCTACAGATATATTCATACCAGTGTGCACTTAAATATGGATTGCAGCATTATCTGTAATAGCAAAAGATGAGAAAGGGGGCTAAATTTCCATCAATAAAGAGGATAGTTAAAACAACTCAGGAACTTCCATCCTATGCAATAGGTGAAGCTTCACACAATTGGTATGAGTCAATATGGAACTGTCAAGATATATTGTTAAATTTTTTAAAGCAAGATATAATAATAAAGAATATCACATGCTACTACTTCTATTCTTTAAAAAAAAAAGGTTATATATGTTTACATATGCAAAGACAAACTCTGGAGGGAGACTCAGGAATCTTATAACAACAACTGTCTCTGGGAAGGAGAATTTGGGGACTGGAGTACAGAAAAAGGATAATTATTTTTTATAATTTACTATTTGTATGCATTACCTGTTCAAAACATGAAAGAGGAAATAAACTATGAAATTTTTAAATTATGACATTTTAAAAGAAAAGAAAATTTAAAGTGAAATAAACTATGAAATTTTTAAATTATGACATTTTAAAAGAAAAGAAAATTTTAAGTGAAATAAAATAATGCTTTACAAGACATGACATTGTAAAAACATAAAACTGAGCATTTTTTTAGAATGTGGCCACAAAGATTCTGACCTGGGAAAGTTCTAAGCTCCCAAAATAGGTGTATGGATGGGCCCTGAATGCATGGCACAGACTGAAGGGTCTGAGTTGCAAATTCTGAGCTCAAAGGACCAGAAGAAAGGGATGGAACCTGCTGTGTTTCACTCTCCATCTCTGGATTCACTAAAGGCTGGAAAGGTCCAGTAATCTTCCACACTAAGCTGTAATTCTAAGGCCTGGAAGTGCTGGTTTTCCTAGCAAGTCAATCAAGACAACAAATATTTCTTGAACACTTCCCCTGTGCCAGATGTTTCTGAAGAAGTTTATAGCCTAGTCAGAGAGGGAGTGGCCAACTACACAAACAGCTATAGTACAGGCTCAATGGGGACTATCACCAAAGACAAAGGAGAGGAGAGAGATTTCCTATGGGTCCTGGGAGAGAGGAGACAAACGAGGCCTCCAATAAAGAGAGCAATGGCCTTATTTACATCTCACAACAGTCCAGGGGTAAATGCTATGAGTCCTGTTTGACCTAATGGAATCTAAGTAACTTGTCTAAGTATATCACTTCCCTTACTCCTTGGCTGCTTCCTCAGTGGAATCAGCAAAAGAAAAATGGCCCATGGGCTGTGTTCCAGGATGTCAAAGTTGTGTGGACACAGGGTCCCATTCCACAGCCATTCTTATAGGGGAAGAATTCCATGAGACAAGTCTACTCAGATGATGGCAACTGCAGAGGAGAGAGGAAAGCTGGGCCTGTGCAGGGAAGGAAGGGGTGAGCAGGGGCTGAACAAAGATGAGAAAGTGGGCTTTGCAGCTGGTAAAGGCCACTGGGGCTTCTGGGTCTGTGACAGGCCAATGGAGTCTGGGAGAGGGGCCAAGTCAGGAAAATGTTGCAGCTAAGAGAAGTCACAGATGGGGAATATAAAGGGAGAAGAACTTCACAGGAATGGAATGCCTACAAAGTGCTAGGTAGTTCCTTTACTGTATTTTCTCATTTATCTGACTTTGGAAAGAGGGGACAAGCTCTATCTGCAAAGTGATCAATCAGGCCTTCCCTGAAGGGCCAGGAAGCAGCACTCAAGACAAGTAAAGCATCTTGCCAACCTTGGAAAGATTAGATATCCAAACAGAGCAAAGCAGAGAGAAGCTAAGAGAACACAGAGGGAGTTCAAGAAAGGGTCCCTGTCTTATCCTGTGAAGTCTAAGAAGGCAAGATACACTGATGTTTGGTTTCGGAGTCATTTACTGAGTGAATAAGGGTGGTTCTGTGAATGCTATGGCTTATTTGGACACAAAGTTGTGTGAACTGAGAATTGAGAAAAACATAAGAGTATATTTTTAAAATTTGCAATGATTCATAAGAATAGAAGAGAGAACACTCATTTCATCTATGAGACTTAAAGTCCAAACTTTAATCAGGGTTTCCTGAACCTAATCAGAAGGCACATCAGTAATTGATATCTGCAATATAGAAGTATGGAATCTCATCTTAAATGGATCCTAAAAAGTCCCCTAGATCAACATTAATTAATCTAGAGTTTGACCATAATAATGGTGTCCCTGACATTGTTGCCAAGACTATGCTTAATGCCTCCAGCTACCCGGAACTCACTAGCTCTCAAAGTAGCCCATTCCATTTTCATATACCAAGACTCTTATGGAAATTTGGTCTTCCATTAAAACAAAAGCTATCACACTAAAGCCCCTAACCACTAGCCCTGGTTTTAATCCTTGAAGTATAAATTTATTTGCCTATTATATACCAGGTACTATTCTTGGTGTCCAGGAAAAAAATGAATAAAACACAAGTGAGTACAACACACACCAGTGCAGTAGGGAGATACCTAAACAGATAAATAAGACACACTATAAGCATGTCAGCCTTTCAGTTGTAGAGCTGTATTTCCAAGTCTCTCCCACATTACTGTAATGCTTGTTACAAAGGTCTGAATGGTGATTCTAACTTTATTTTACTTAGTTTGGCCAAGTTTAAAATATAGATGAGACTTCTGAGGAAGATGGCACAGCAGGGGGCTGGAGTGCTCACTGCAAAACTCCAAAAAACAGCCAGTGGATGGGCAGAAACTATTGGAACAACTGTTTGGGGGCCACAGAGCCCAGGGGAGCACTGTACAGCACCCAAGGAAGAACGGGGTGAAGAGGCTGCAACACTAAGTAAAAAACTATGAGTAAATCACTCAGCCCAACTGCTGGAGCCCTGCCCCCACTCTGGAGGCGAGCCACATGACGTCCAGTTTCTAGCTGGCTCCTGTGGGTGGAGAGGAAGAGAAGCCCTCTTTCCCAAGAATAGGGGAAGAGCAAGGTAGAATACTGCTCTCAGCTCTTGATCAGTGGATCCCAGCTCTTTCAGCCTGCCCTGGACAGAGGTGGTTGTGCCACTGTTTCAAATCCCACCCCAACAGGGATAAAGTCTGTGGAGACTCAAAAAAGCAGGGCCCAAGTAGGGCAGCAGGGAAAGGTTTGCTGAAAAGCAGCATCTGCTGCGCAGGCTAGGAAAATGCAGCTTCAGGGAGACATCAAAAAGGCTTTAGGGCATTTTCCTGACTTTCTTCCCAGGGCTTTTTGGAATTGGTTGGTGCCAACTTATGAATTCCTGGCCTTGTTTTGGATAGAAAATACTGACTTGGAAAGTCTTCTCTGGATGATCGTCCTCCCAGAATTTTCCCTTCAGACAAAAGCAGCTGAAGTCAAAGAAAGGAGACTAAAAAAAAAAATTATAGAGGCAAAACAAATACAAAAAAAAAAGATCAAGATTCCCAAAGAAGAAACAGAACAGAAAAAAGGAAGTTTCCCCTGGAGGTGAAACGATTGCACAAATAGTGCAATTTGAAAACTTTTACTGCATATCCAGGGAAAGAATTAGATGAAGAGCTGGAAAAAAATCTGATCAAATATGGGCAATTCAAATGGTCTAAAATAAGTTTCTTTGACCAGTATCACAGAAAAGCCTCATCACAGAGTCAATCAAGAACAAAACCCAAACCAAGAGAGAAACTGACATTCAGAGTGAACTCATCAAGACAATCAGATGCCCAGACATCAGCAAGAAATTGCAAGCCATACTAAAAACAGGAAGATATGACCCAAAGGAACAAATTAAAACTTCAGAGGTGACACAGAATTTGGAACAACCAATCAGAGATGTTCAAACAAATCTCCTAAATCAATGCAAGGAGATGAAGGAAAATATGGCTAAAGAAATAAAGAATATTAAGAAACACTGGGTAAGCATGAAGAAGAATTTGAAAGTATGAATAGAAAAATAAATTATGGGAATAAAACTCAAAAATAGAAGAGATTAAAAATACACTAGAGGGGCTGCAAGCATAGTTCAGTGGTAGTGGAAAATTGAGCAGTGAATTCAATGACAGCACAAAGCACACAAACATACACATAATGGTATAACAGAAAGAGAAGAGAAGGGTACAGGGGCAGAAAGAATATTTTAGGAAATAATAGTCAAAATTTTCCCAGCTTTTATGAAAGACATAAATATACATATTCAAAAGGCACAATGGGCTCCAAATAGAATAAGTCCTAGTAGACCTACTCTAAGACACATAATAATGGGAATGCCAAATGCCAAAGATAAGGAGAGCAAGAGAAAAGCAATTTGACACATACAAAGGAGCAGTAAAAAATTAACTTCATATTTCTCATCAGAAATCACAGAGGCAAGAAGGCAGTGGTATGATATATTTAAGTTACTGAAAGAGAAAAAATGACAGAAAAGAATACTTTCTCTGACAAAGCTATCCTTCAAATATAAGGGACAGTTTTAAATATTCACAAACAGACAGAAACTGAAAGAGTCTCTCAACAAAAACCAGCTCTACAAGAAATACTATAGGGAGCTCTGTAGGCTGAAAGAAAAAGACAGGAGGGAAAGACTTGGGAGAGACTGCAGAAATAAAGGGCAAAAAGAAAGACAAAAATAAGATAAGACAGATAAAAAACAAAGGATAAAATGTTAAAATAAGTACTGCTTTTACAGTAATAACACTGAATATAAATGGATTAAACTCACCAATCAAGACATAGACTTGCAGAATGAACTTTAAAAGGTATGATTCATCTATATGCTTTGTACAACAGACTCACCTTAGACTCAAATAAGTTGAAGATTAAAAATTAGAAAAGGGTATTCCGTGACTAGGGTAGCTATACTAATATCGGACAAAGTAGACTTTAAATACAAAACTTGTAAGAGATAAAAAGGATACTATATATTAATAAAAGGAACAATCAACCAAGAAGAATAAGCAGTCGTAAATATTTATGCATCTAACCACAGTGCCCCAAAATACATGAGACAAACACTGGCAAAACTATCTCTACAATAACAATTGGAGACTTCATATATCACTCATCAATGGATAGAGCTAGAAAGAAGATCAACAAGTAAACAGAGAAATTGAAAATACGGAAAATTAACTACATCTAACAAGCATATACAGAACACTGTCTCCCAAAATAGCAGGATATACATTCCTCTCAAATGCTCATGGATCTTCTCCAGGACAGACCATATGTTGAGTTACAAAACAGACTCAATAAATTTTAGAAAGATTGACATTATACATTGCCCTTTCTCTATCATGGAATGAAGCTAGAAATCAATAACAAGCGGAGAACTGGAAAATTCACGAATATATGGAGGTTAAACACATGCACTCTTAAACAATCAATGCACCAAAGAATAAATTCATCTCAAGATGAATGAAAGCAAAAATGCAACATATCAAAACTTGTGGGGTACAGCAAAAGTAGTATTGAAAGGGAAATTTACACCCCAAAAGGTCTACATTAAAAAGGAAGAAAGAGCTAAAATCAAAGACCTAACAGCACAGCTGCTCTACAGAAAGAGCAGCAAACTAATCCCAAAGAAAGCAGTAGGAAAGAAGTAACAAATTTTAAAGCAGTAATAAATAAAATTGAAAACAAAAAATAAAACTAACAAAGCCAAAAATTGGTTCTTTGAGAGGATCGATAAAATTGACAAACCATTAACTAGACTGACAAAGAATAAAAGAGAGAGAGAGGACACAAATAAATAAAATCAGAAATGAAACAGGGGACATTACTACTGACCCCACAGAAATAAAAAGATCATAAGAGGATACTATGAAAAACTATACCAGACCCACCCCCAGCCCATGCAGCTGCAATGCCTACCTGCTGCCCTGAGCTCTGCACATGCGCACAAAGGGCTCCGTGTCTTAGACCAGCACACACCAGGCCCTGCCCCCCAGACCTGTGCACCCACACAGCCACATCCTCCCTGGCCACTGGGCGCTCATGCTCACAGGCACAAGCTTAGCATCCCCAACCTGTGCCTAAACCTGCACTGCAATGCATCACTGCACCCCTGTGCCCAACCCTGTGCCCTGCATCCTGCTCCACATCCATCCTGCAAGCACAAAGCTTTAGACTACTGAAGGAAATCAACTTCTAAGCAAACCAATCAAGATATTTGCATGCCACAAAGACAGCAGTTCACTAAGCATGTCATGATGCAGACAGATACAGCCCAGTCTAGTGACCAAATTAAAACACCAGAGGAGACACAGATGTTGGAATAACTAATCAAAGATGTTCATACAACTCTACTAAATAAAATATATGGGATGGCTAATGACATCAAAGAGATCAAGAAGACATTAGAAGAGCATAAAATGATAGTGACTAAATGTACAAATTTAAAAAATGTTTTTGCATGAGAAAGAACAAAAGAATGTCATTAGTGCAGGGTGCTGAAAATAGATGGTAATTAATATTTTAAAATTTCAACTTATGTGTGAGACTAAAGCAAAATATGTTTATTTGGTGCAAAATTTATATTTTGACTAGTGCATCTCCTAATGTAACTTATGTATATAGTTGGTTGAACACCATAAGTACATGGAATCTTGGGTAGGACATGAAATTTTGTTGGTTTGTCCAGGTGATGCCCCGATGAATCCCAGAGAGACTTGATCAGTGAGTGGAAAAGTATTTGCAAAGTCCCCTTCAGGGAATGGTGAGAACGGGGGAAATCTCAACTTCCCCAAGTTGAATTCTTGATATTCTCGTAAGCAGTGTGGACAACCAGCACTATAGGCTGAACCCCCAGTCTTGGGGTTTCTTCATATGAAACTTAACCCTACAAAGAATAGGTCACATCTACTTAAAATTAGGCCTAAGAGTCACCCCCAACCTCTTCTGTTTCTCAGATGTGGCCTCTCTCCCCAGACAACACAACAAGCAAACTCACCACCCTCCCCCTGTCTATGTGGGACATGACTCCCAGGGGTGTGGATCTTCCTGACAACATGGGACAGAAATCCTGGAATGAGCTGAGATTCAGCATCAAGGGATGGAGAAAAACTCTAGAATGAGCTGAGACCCAGCATCAAGGGATTGGGAAAACCTTCTTGACCAAAAGGGGGAAGAGTGAAATGAGACAAAGTGTCAATGGCTGAGAGATTTCAAACAGAATCAAGAGGTTATCCTGGAGGTTATTCTTACACATTAAGTAGATATCACCTTGTTGTTCAAGATGTAGTGGAGAGGCTGGAGGGAACTGCCTGAAAATGTAGAGCTGTGTTCCAGTAGCCATGTTTCTTGAAGATGATTGTCTAATGATATAGCTTTCACAGTGTGACTGTGTGGTTGTGAAAACCTTGTGTCTGATGTTCCTTTTATCTACCTTGTTGACAGATGAGTAGAACATACGGAATAAAAATAAATAATAGGGGGAACAAATGTGAAAATAAATTTAGTTTGAAATGCTAGTAATTAATGAAAGGGAGGGGTGAGGGGTATGGTATGTGAATTTTTTTTTCTGTTTTCATCTAATTTTTCTGTTGTCTTTTTATTTCTTTTTCTGAAATGATGCAAATGTTCTAAGAAATGATCATGATGATGAATATGCAACTATGTGATGATATTGTGAATTACTGATTATATATGTAGAACGGAATGAGCATATATTAAGAATGCTTGTGTTTCTTTCTTGTAATTTTTTTTAATTAATAAAAAATAAAAAAAAAATTTTTAACTCTGAAAAAAAGAAAGGCCAGGGCAAGATGGTTTCTCAGGTGAATTCTACCAATCATTCCAAGAAGAATTACTACCAATCCTGCTAAAACTCCAAAAAAATAGATGAGGAGGAACACTCCCATAACTCATTCTATGAAGCCAGCATCACCCTAATATCAACCAGCTAAAGATACTCCAAGAAAAGAAAATTACAGACCAACTTCTCTAATGAATATAGATGCAAAAATCCTCAACGAAATGCTTGCAAATCAAATCCAACAGTACATTTAAAAAAATTATACAGAAGATGGCAGAAGTAGGCTGTGTTCACCCATGCTCCTAGGAACAGCTAGAGAAATAACAGAAAATCAACCAGGACAGTGGTTCCAGGGTGCAAACGACCTGGAAGGGTACCCTACACTACATGAGGACGTTCTGGATCAAACCCCTGAAGAACTGAGAGGCAGAGAACCAGACACCACCCAGAGCAGGAAAGCGCCTAATGCACCCCTCTCCACGCAGTGGCCCAGAGCACTCAGGAGTGTAGGGTCAGGGAGGTGGGGATGAAGAAGTAGGCCAAGCAGCCTCCTAGAACACGCCACACCTACGTGCCCAAGAGCCCGCACGCTGCCCAGTCCCATTGCACTCAAGGGGAACTGGTGTCAAGCACCCCTGTTCCAACATTCCCTACCGTCTGAGCAACTGTACCTGCCTCCCTCCCGCGCATTCCCCCATTTACGCATCCCTGCCCCATAACCCGCCACCATGCCCCATGCACACACAACTTGCACCCGGGCCCACCACACACCCCACAATCCAGGCACACCCACCCAACCTTGCCCCCACCCCATGATCAGGGCATGTGGGCCCCGCCACCCCACATACACAAGTGCCGGCCCCACGCAAACGTACATATCTGCTGTCCAGGCCTGCGCGCCCCGCTCCCCCACCCCCACCCCCGCCCCACACCTGCACATCTGTACCCCACAACAATGCCCCAGCTCCATGGACACCTGTACCCCAGCTCCCCCCTCCCCAAGCCTAGCACCCCATGAACAGGGTCCCCACACACACACACACAAATATACGCATGCATATCTGGGTTATAGTACATGTAATATCAGGATATAGGGGGAAACTACCAATGCAGGCCATAGGCTATGTTTAACTGGAAGATAGCAACAATGCCACAGCAACACCAGGGGTAAATAATTGGGGGGGGAGGATAAGAGTTAAGGGGAGATTCAGATTTTTTACTGGCTGAGGATGTGTTTATCAGTTATTTTTTTCCTGGGAACAATGAAAATTGTCTAAAATTGTGAGTGTGGATGATTATGCAACTAAGTGAGGATAATGTGAGACATGGACTGTTGACTGTGGACAGTATCCATGATGCCCAATGGATGGAGATGACGGAAGGATACAGACTGAGAAGTAGAATGGCAAACTGTGCTGTGTATATATGGTTCTGCTGCTGCAGAAAGGAATAAAGACATGACACATGCCATGATGTGAATGAACCTAGGGGACATTATGTGATGCCAAATAAGCCAGAAACAAAAGATCAAATATCGTATGGTTGCAGTTAGAAAACACTGAAGAAAATTGGAGCCTAGATTGTAAGCTCTTATAACAGTCATATTTAGTCCAGAGCTATAATTGTTATGTCTAGATTATAAGAGGCTGTGTTATGTATGTATAATCTGGTATTTCCTTGAAATTTTCGGTGCCTATGTGACACCTAAGACTCAGCATGAGAGTTCTGCAGGTCTGAAAATCAGCATGGCCACATACAACAATTGTTAACGAAACTGAAGAAGAGATCAGGCTTCAATTGAAGATACGAACACAGCCGATCGAGTCGAGACTAAGGCAAACCAGAATACCAGGGCAAGGAGGACACCGTCCGTATTTTAGAACTTCATCTTCCCAATGAGACCAAAGAAAGAGAGGTTTATTTTGTTCCAAACCTAAATTTTCTGTAGCACATCATCTAACTCAACCTATCTGATAGATCATTTAAACAACCTAAACACATGAAGCCCAAAATGGGAATGAGGACTTGTAATTCCATATAGCTTAATGCAATGCCCAGATACATCCCAAAGTGTGTTAAGCAGATAATCAAAAAGTATTGGCAAAGTCACTTGAGGGATGGGAGAAAAAAATAGAGAACTATTACATTTTACTACCAGGGAAACCCCCGATATTGTCTCAAATATTAGGGACTCCCAAGTCAATAGGACAGGCACTTTACTTGAAGCTTACTCTTGTGAAGCTTATCCACGCAGTGGAGTAGCTAAGCCTACCTATAGTTATGCCTAAAAGTTACTTCCAGATGACCTCTCTGGTTGCTCAAATGTGGCCTCTCTCTAAGCCCAACTCTGCAAGTAAAATCATTACCCAACCCCCTATATAGGACATGACATCCAGGGGTGACCAAAAGGGGGAACACAATGGTGACAAAATAAGGTATCAGTGTCTGAACGAGTTCAAATAGAGTTGAGAGGCTACTCTCATGCAAGCTTGAGCTAGATATTGCTATTTACCATGGTTTGCCAAACCCCAACCAAAACCATTCCTGCAAGCCCTGAAGAACACCTAGGGCTCTAACAGATTCTACAAAGGTTCCATGTACTATGAGTACTTTCCAGAAACCTACAACCTCCAGATGGGTTCCTAGGCCAGATAAGTCTGGAAACTCAGAGGGCCCAGCCTCTCCAGAGCATCAACTAGTTGTGTCCCTTTACCCCATATTATTGACAGCCCTTTCCAACATAAAAAGGTTAGAATAGGCATAGCCCAAAAAACCCTGAATATTGGTAGAAAGATCAAAGGAGAAGGAGGAGTTATAACAGAGAAGATAGGATTTAACAAATGAGAATGACTGATGAATAATTATATTAATATTTCTTTTAGTTGCCAGTGTCTTAGAGTAGAAGGAAAAACCTAAAATTGTGGAACTGTAGCCCATACCAAACTCTGAAATCAGTCTATAACTAATTATTGCAGTGTGCTTTGAAATTTATTGCTTTTTTGTATATATGTTATTTTTCACAGTAAAAAATTTTTTTAAAATTATACACCATGATCAAGTGAGTTTTATCCCACGTATGTAAGGGTGGTTCAACACAAGAAAATCAATTAATATAATGGACGATGTTAACAAATCAAAGGAGAAAAACTGTATGATTATCTTGATTGATGCAGAAAAGGCATTTTTCAAAATCCAGCATCCTTTCTAATTAAAAATACTTTGAAGGACAGGAATAGAAAGAAACTTCCCCAACATGATAAAGGGCATAAATGAAAAACCCACAACTAACATCATACCCAATGGTGAAACACTAAAGCTTCCCTCTAAGATCTGGAATAAGACAAGGATGCCCACTGTCACCACTGTTATTCAATATTGTGCTAGAAGTTTTAGTGAAAGAAGTTAAGTAATAAAAAGAAATAACCCCTTTATCACCACCACCACCAAAAAAAAGTAAAATAAAAAAAAGAATAGTGGTGGAATGCTCACCTTCCATACAGGAGACCAGGGTTCAATTCCTGGACCATGCATCACCCCCCCCCCCAAAAAAAAAGTTTAAAAAGAAATAAAAGGTAGCCAAATTGGACAACAAAAATTAAAACTTTCACTGTTTGTGGATGACATGATCCTATACAGAGAAAGTCCCAAAAAAATCTACAAAAAAGTGGCTAGCACTAATAAATTAGTTCAGCAAAATAGAAAGGTTCAAGATCAACACAGAATAATCAGTACTTTTTTAATCCATTAGTAATAAGCAACCTGAGGATGAAATCAAGAAAAAAAATTTCATTTACAAAAACAATTAAAAGAATCAAATATCTAGGAATAAATTCACTATAAAACATTACTAAATGTAATCAAAGAAGACCTACACAAATGGAAGGACATTCCATGTTCATGAATTGGAAAACTAAATACCATTAAAATGTCAATTCTACCCAAATTGATTTACAGATTCAATACAATCCCAATCAAAATTGCAATAGCTTACTCTGCAGAAATGGAAAAGCCAATAATCAAATTTATTTGGAAGGGTAAAGGAAGCCAAAAAGCCAAAAACATCTTAAAAAGTAAAACAAAGTGGGAAGACTCTGATTATTCTTTTACTTTAAAGCATATCACAAAGCTACAGTGGTCAAAGCAGCATGGTACTAACATAAAGACATACATATTGACTAATGGCATCAAATTGAGAGTTCAGAAATAGACCCTCACATCTACAGCCAATTGATATTTGACAAGTTGCCAAGTCCACTCAACTGGGAAGAACAGTCTCTTCAACAAATGGTGCTGGGAGAACTGGTTACCCATATGCAAAAGAATGGAAGAGGACCCCTACCTCACACGTTATACAAAAGTTAACTTGAAAATGGATCAAACACCTAAATATAAGAACCAAATTCCTAGAAGAAAATGTAGGGAAGCACCTTCATGATGTAGACAAGACTTTACACCAAAGTACAAGCAACAAAAGAAGAAATAGACAAATGTGACCTCATCAAAATAAATTCTTTTGTGCTTCAAAAGACTTTGTCTAGAATGTGAAAAGACAAACTACTTCAATGCGATAAAATACTTAGAAAGCACATATCCAATAATGGCTTAATGTTCAGAATATATTTTTAATCACACAATTAACAATAAAAAGGCAAATGACCCAATTTAAAAATGGGCAAAAGACTTTGTTCTAGTTTGCTAGCTGCTGGAATGCAATATACCAGAAACGGAATGGCTTTTAAATAGGGGAATTTAATAAGCTGCTAGTTTACGGATCTAAGACCAAGAAAATGTCCCAGTTAAAACACCTGTATAGAAATGTCCAATCTAAGGCATCCAGGGAAAGATACCTTGGTTTAAGAAGGCCAATGAAGTTCAGGGTTTCTCTTTCAACTGAGACAGCACATGGCGAACACAGTCAGGGTTTCTCTCTCATCTGGAAGGGCACGTGGCAAACATCATCTGCTAGCTTGCTCTCCTGGCTTCCTATTTCACAAAGCTCCTCCAGAGTCATTTTCCTTCATCTCCAAAGGTCACTGGCTGGCAGACTATCTGCTTCTCGTAGCTATATTGTTCTGCAGCATTTTCCAAAATACTTCTTTCTGTATAGGATTACAGTAAACCAATTAAGACCCACCTGGAATGGGTGGAGCCACATCGCCATGGAGATAATCTAATCAAGTTTCCACCATACAATGCTAACTAGGGTTTAAGAGAAGTGATTGCTCCCATAAGATTGGATTAAGATTAAAGCATGACTTTTCAGCACATAAATCCTTTGAAAACAGCACAGACCTGAACAGACATTTTTCCAAAGAGGAAATGCAAATAACTAAAAAGCCCATGAAAAGATTTTCAACATCACTAGCTATTAGGGAAATCCAAATCAGAACCACAACAGGTATCATTTCATGCCTACTAGAATGGCTACTATTTTAAAAAATAGAAAACTACAGTTGTTGGAGGCAATGTGGAGAAATAGGAACACTTACTTCCCACTGATGGGAAGGTAGAATGGTGCAGCCACTGTGGAAGACAGTTTCCTCAGGAAGCTAGGTATAGAATTGCCATATGAGCCAGCTATCCCACTGCTACATATATTCCCAGAAGAACTGAAAGCAGGGTCTCAAACAGATATTTGCACACTGATGTTCATAGCAGCATGATTCACAATTGTCCAAAGATGGAAGCAACCCAATTGTCCATCAACTGATGAATGGAGAAGCAAAATGTCGTATATGCATACAAAGGAATACTGTTCGGCTATAAGAAGGAATGGAGTTCTGATGCATGCAACAAATGGATGAACCTTGAGGATATTTTATTGAGTGAAAAAGGAGAAACATAAAAGGAAAAATATAGTATGATCTCACTGCTATAAACTAATTATAATAAGCAATCAGAGTCAGAATCTAGAATATAGATCACCAGGAGATAGAATGGGGGTAGAGAAAGGTGAGCTGAAGCTTAGCAGAATTTCTTTGTAGGCTGATTATTAAATGTATGGAAATGGATAGAGGTGATGGTAGCACATTCTTGGGTTGAAAGAGGAGAGCCCCAGGACAGTCTTCAGGAACACCAGTATAAGGAGCTTCCAAAGGAGGAGGACCCATTGAAGGAGATTGAAAAGGTGCAGAAAGGATGAGAGGGGCAGGTGGAAGGAGTACTGAAATTACTTTGTGTCATGGACACTGAGAGATGACAGAGTTTCAAGAAGGAGACAGCTAACAATTGCAAGTACTGTAAAAAAGTCCTCAAAGCAAGGACTGAGTCATGGCTTCTATGGCCCTTTCCAAGCTTCAACTCAATTTCTGAACTTCTGGAGCAAAGACACACTTTTTTTTGGTGGATGAATTTTGGGTGAATTTTGAAATAAGCTATGGAGAAAAGTGTGCCAGAGAAGACTGATGCTGGGGGAAGGAATGAAGATCAGAGTGGCCTGAGCAACAGGTCATTGAGTCATGACTGGGTTTTGGTCCTTGCTGGAGGTATTAAGATTGGACCTGAGTGATGTTATTGCCACTCCAGCTTTATTGGCAGTGATTGGCAACTGAGGCTTCTCAGTTTAAATCCCTAGTAATTTGAATAATGAGCCAGCAAAAGATGAACCTATGAAAAACAAAGTGTTTTTTTTTTTGTCTTTCTTTCTTTTAATAAAAACAATGTGTAAGACCAATTAATTTAGAAGCTTTCTGGCACTGCTTCAGAATACAAGCATCAGAAAAAATGTTTTCCCATTTATTTTTGAAAATCACACCTCTAAATTTTTAAAGAGAAATCATCCACCTTACCATGCTGTGGGAAACTATCCATCTGCTCCCACATTTGAGAAAATTAACTCTGAAGGGAAGGGTGTGTGGTGCGGATACACATTAGAGCTTGTTTATTAGAAATTTTTTGAAGATATGGTTCTGCACTCATTTCACTTCATGAAAATCTTATTCTCTCCCAAGATTTTATAGTTGACCCAAACAGTGTATTTTAGCAAAATAAGAGCCCCCAATTATTTTCTTACACCAGCAAAGAGGTTTCTCTGTGGTAGTTCATTTGAAAGGTGATGGTCCTTACTTACCTGAAAGTCAGAGTCCTAGACTAAATTTTGTTTTCAAAATCAAATTACATGCTCCCCTCGTGGGTGAAGCCAAAAGTGAGTAGAGGAAAGTGGAGGTACGATTGTATAGAAACACACCAGCAGCCGGTTGAGAGGATGTTCCAGTTTGCTAGCTGCCAGAATGCAACACACCAGAGACGGATTGGCTTTTAATAAAAGAGGATTTATTTTGTTGGTTCTTCAGAGGAAAGGCAGCTAACTTTCCACTGAGGTTCTTTCTTACGTGGAAGGCACAGGATGGTCTCTGCTGGTCTTCTCTCCAGGCCTCTGGGTTCCAACAACTTTCCCCGGGGTGACTTCTTTCTGCATCTCCAAAGGCCTGGGCTGAGCTGCGAGTGCTGAGATGAGGAATGCCGAACTGCTTAGCTGTGCTCCAACGTGCTCTCTCATTTAAGCACCAGCCAATTAAGTCAAACGTCACTCATTGCAGTAGACACACCTCCTAGCTGACTGCAGATGTAATTAGCAACAGATGAGGTTCACGTACCATTGGCTTGTGTCCGCAGCAACAGAACTAGGTATGCTCACCTGGCCAAGTTGACAACTGAATCTAACTAACACAGAGGAAGACATAGAAGTCAGAGAGATGGAGGTAAAAATATTCCTTTTCTTATTGAAAAATCTGATGAAAGAACATATCTCTGGTGCTATGGCAAGGTGTCTTCATTCTTAATTAGAAATACTCATCTCCCAAGTCATGGACACACCTAGACCGACAAGACTGTCCCGACAGGTGCAGGCCCCTTACTGCGGAGTGGAGCATGCTGGAAAGCCTGCTTGTGATGGCAAACACACCCAGAGAGCAAAGTCCAGGAGGTCCTGGGCTGAGCGTGCTTGGTTATTCTTCTAGAGACGTAGGGAGTGTTACTCTACATGGGAACCTGAAGCCAGAGTCGATGTTCCTGTTAAACAGTTTATTATTTGTCGACAGGTATTTTTCTGAGCCCAGATGCTGTTGTAAGGGCTGGAAATAAAAAATTGAATAAGATTTTTTAATTTTCTTGAATTTCTCAGCCTAGTGGTGGAGAAAGATAAATCGATTACAGGATCGTGTGGCAAGTGCTCTGCAAGATGAAGCACAGTGAAGGGGCACCTCATCTAAATCCCAGAGGAGGTGATTCTTGAGCCAAGTTTCAAAGGTATAGTAGAATTTGAGCAGATGAAAGAATGGTGAAAGAACTTTCTGGGTGGAGGGAAAGTACATGCAAAGCCAGGAGGTGGGATACGCTAATGACTCACAGGGTGACTATAAATCCATACACAGCTTAGGATGGTGGATGAGGCAAGAGTGATGGGTGATGGGTTAGAGAGCTAGGCTGGAACTGGGCCAGTGGGGCCTGCCTGGTCTGCTTAAGAAGTCTGGCCTTGATTCTGAAAGCCATGGGAGCTGCTTTCAAGCAGGAGAGAGACATGATCAGTGTGTATTATAGAAAGATCACTGTTGCTCCAACATGAGGGCCAGTCTGGAGGCTTGACCCAAGGTTAGGTCACTACTGTAATGATTCAAGTGGAAGATGATGAGTAACAGAAGCAGTGCTAGGTTGATGGGAAAGGCAAAGCGGGATGAGAAGGAGAAACATTACTAAGAAACATACCTTGACACATCATGGCTACTCAGCAAATCTGATTGGGGAAATGAAACGAGCTGGGTCCCTCCCACCCTCCATCTTCCATCTGTCTACATAGTGGAACCTGGAGACCAAGTTCTCCAGTGTCACTGAGTGACAGATGCCCATGAAGCCTCCCTGCAGGAATCTGGAGAAGTTAGGTGAGGCGCCACTCTTGAGCCGCTGCTTGCTGTTAGGGCATAGCATACGGTGATGAGGAAGACTCCTGGGTTTAAATCCAGCTCCTCCAATGACTACTTCTGGATCTCTACCAAGCTGCTTACCCTTGGCAAGTGTTCAGTCAGTGTTAATTGCGATATCACTTGTTTAATGCAGGCGGCCCCCCAGCTCACTCGTCAGGGGCATCTCTCCACACATCTTCACTGTCCCCAGTAAGTGTGCACTTTGTGCAATGCTTCTGTTGAAAACACAGGTTGTCATTCAGTTGTGTCATTTCCCTACACACCACAGAGGCCAAGCACCTCATGCATCTTTAAAAAACATAAGCCCTTTCCCATCTTCAAGAGGTATACAGATAAATAGAAAAAAAAAATCTCAAGAAATTGAGGTGAAGCTTGATTGCCACATCTATATATGTTTCAATTAGGACAATGTTTTAAAAATTATTTTAATTACAGAAGTTGTATCCCTTAAGGCAGTGGCAACACCTAGGCTCTCCACCAACACTCGTGTGCTCACAGCTCTTAAATCTTAGCTCCTTTCAACAACACAACGGCCTCCCCCATCAGCTCTGTTCCCAAGCCACACATCAATCAGACCTCAGTATTTGCAGGAGCAGTGTCAGCTCCATTTCATTGCCTCTGCATTTGCCCTCCCAGTTCCCCACCAGCAGAGTCTAAAGAGTCCCCCACCAGCAGAGTCTTCCTCTCTTCCTGAGACCATCAGGCAGAGATGGTTACATCCTTACAGCCTCAGCTCCATCCTCAGTGTGTCTTGGAATTAGTGTCTCTACTAACCAGGGTACCAGGTAAAGAGCATCAAATACCTGAAACAAAACAACCCTCTCACTCACCCTCGTGCATTCATCCAGGCTTAGGCTTACAATCTATACTATCACATAATCTGTACTGGGTTCAAAAGACTTCACCTTTTACAAATTCATTTTCAGAGCCTGGATATTGTTGTAATTCCTACAGACAGGAATAGCCATTTCTTTTTTTTTTTTTTTTTTTGTGAGCAGGCACCAGGAATCGAAACCAGGTGCTCTGGCATGGCAGGCAAGCATTCTTGCCTGCTGAGCCACCGTAGCCCAGGAATAGCCATTTCTTTACTTATTATCATTAAATCCTACAACATATGAAGAATTTCTTGAGCCTATGATATTTGTGGAAATGGAGTCTGATGTGTAAAATATGCAAAGGTAGCACTGGAAGAAGGGCTAACTGGACAATTTAATGAAACTACAGATAGAGAGTAGAATAAAACTCCCCACCTACTACTACCTATCTTTGTCCTAAATTACCCTTCATAAAATCTGAAACCCTTGCTGCCAGTTCAAGTCAAGGCTTGAATTTATCATCTAAAATACTTTTCTGAAAAAGTACTCTCTTTACCTACTGCCTGCCACACCTGGTAAATGAATTAGAATATTATTTTTATTCCTGCCATGAAAGCACCAGAAGAAATGAGACATGAATCAGATAAATTTTGATTAAGAAAAAAGAAAAAGCCTTATGAGGTTCCCCAGGCAGAACTAGTTCTGGGAGTTGGGAGGCATAATAAATGGAAGATGTAGATGTGTATGGCAGAGTACACTTTCTGCCCATCAAAAGTCATTCTCTTCTTCCATAGTACTAGTAATGAACAAAATGTGGTATATATGTGTGATGGAATATCATTCAACAGTAAGAAGGAATGAAGTCCTGAAGCGTGCGACAGTATGGATGAAACTTGAGGATTTTTTGTTATAGGAAATAAGTCAGACACAGAAGGACAAATATTGAATAACCTTACTGATATGAACTAATTACGGCATATAATATAGAACACAAGTCACCAGGATGTAGAACGAGATTCAAGGATGGGGAGTGGTAGCTTAGCGTGTGAATGTTTAAGTAGGTTGAACTTAAACATTTCCTAGGATGAGGAGAATGGCTGGGTCAGCACAGGAAAGTATCTTCTAGGACTATCACTGCCCTGCCATCTGTGAGTGAAAGCTCTGCATTGCCATCAGTGCCAGTTGAGTCTGCTCAGGATCAATTCAAATCATTTCCTCCCACCTAGCTCACATTCTCATGTGAGGAGAGCAGGTTGATTTCCAGGTACAAAGACACACCAAATGTCCCTCCACCGTCCCCACCAGCACTATGGATCTCTCCCAGGGCAACCTAAAGTTCTCCAAGTCAGGAACCTAAAAGATTGGTCCTGCCTAAGGCATAGCACAGTGGACACCACTACTGGGACACAGGGAACCCCAGGCATCTCAGGGACAACTTCTGAGTTGCTCAACTTATCTGAGTATCTCATTCTTTTTTAAGCAATTGCGGTAAGAAACATCCTTCTAGATACCTGAGGTGTATGGGGGGATTTTAAGTGGAAAGGTCAGGTGGTCTCCAGAGTCCTGAGGCCATTCTTTAGTGCTGCATATGACAAGAAAGCATTCATCACCTCTCTCTTTCCTCTATTGGTTCTTAGAGGTCATCTCATGAGTTAGCAATTTTACCATCTTCCTGTCTGAGTAGACTGATACAGTTGATAATCTGGAGCAAAACAACAGGAGAAGAACGTAAAAGAATGCTGATAAGAAGTCAAGGTAGGTTGCGTGGTGCCAGAGCTCGGGGCCCAGAGGCCATAACTGAAGTAGTGGGTGCACCGTGTCCTGTGGTTCCAGCGCTGGTTTCAACCGCCATATTACCATTTTCTCAATTGAGGGTCACCTCAACCAAGTAAAATATGCTTTTAAGGCTATTACCCAGGGTGGTTTTACATCAGTCACTGTTAGAGGGAAAGACTGTGCAGTAATTGTCCCTCAAAAGAAAGTCCCTGATAAATTATTGGATTCCAGCATGGTGACTCCCTTATTCAAGATAAACAAAAACACTGGCTGTGTGATGACAGGAATGACGGCTGACAGCAGATCCCCGATACGGAGAGCATGCTATGAGGCAACTCATTGGAAACACAAGTATGGCTACGAGGTTCCCATGGACATGCTGCGTAAACGAATTGCAGATATTTCTCAGGTCTGCACACGGGATGCTGAAATGAGGCCTCTTGGTGGTTCTATGATTATACTCGGGATAGATGGAGAACAAGGTCCTCAGGTGTGCACGGTCACCCTGCGGGTTACTGCTGTGGGATTAAGGCCACTGCAGCAGGGGTTACACGAACTGAGTCAACCAGCTTCCTTGAAAAAAAAGTGAAGAAATTTGATAGGACATTTGAACAGACAGTGGAGACTGCAATCACGTGCCTGTCTACTGTCCTATCAATTGATTCCAAACCTTCGGAAATAGAAGTTGGAGAAGTTAGTGTTGAAAACCCTAAACTCAGGATTCTTACAGCAGCCAAGCTTGATGCCCACCTTGTGCTCCAGCAGGGAGGGACTAGAGAGATTTACATTGCAATTGGTTTACCCCATCCATGATGCCACTTGCTACAGGTTTGGTAAAAATAAATCAATATTAGGGAAACCCCTGAATTGAAAAAGGAACCTCTCCCTCTCTTCCAACCCCTGAAGTGATCAGGACTCTGTATAAATAAAAACTCCTTTTGAAAAAAAAAAAAAAAGTCAAAGTAGATGAGAAAAAAGCAAGGTTTGGAGTAATCAGGACACTCCATATGGAACACAACCCAAGTCAAACTCTCCTGCTCTTTAGCTTTCTCCCTTTCATCAGGAAAAACAACATAAACCAAAACTTAAAGAAATCACTGAAATCACTGCTATTCTCAAAGTCCCTTAAAATCAATTGCCTACAGCAAATCGGTCAATACGCTTTTCCTTGGAGTGATATTTGGTACGATGCATGGAATGTCCACTAATTCTAGGCACTGTTATTAGCATGTCATAGACATGAGGGCAGTGATTCTTGCAGCTGCTGCACGGAACAGTAATCCTGTCCTCGCTTATGGAAGAACTGTGCTTTACAATCACACAGCCATTAAATACCAGGCTTCATTTCAATAATGGCTTATATTTTCCTATAATTTCCAAAAAGAATTAAAGCTTGGTTTACTATAGACCAGGGTTTCTCGCCCTCAACACTACTGACATTTTGAGCCAGATGACTGTTTGTTATAGGAGGTTGTCCTCTGCCATGTGGGCTGTTTTAGAAGCACCCCTGGACTCTACCCACTAGATGTCAGTAATACCAGCACCCCACCTGTGATAACCACACTATCTCTAGACCTTGTTAAGGGTCCCCCCCAGGAGAAGTGGGCAAAACTGTCTCCAGTTGAGAAACCACTGCTATAGAGGAACTTTCTAATGGTCTTAAAGTGTACCAGCTTCACTGAGAATAGACTTACCACAAACGTGACTTGGGAAAGTTTAGGTCTCCAGGCATATTTCCTAATAGTGGACATAGCTACCCACTAGATGATGTTTATGGGTAGAGCTGTATGGTCCTGTCCCCAAAGACCTGGGTGAGGTGCAGCTTGAGAGGCAGGGAGTGGTGTGAAGGACCCTCCAGGCCCTCCAACTCCAGGAGCCTATGACCACTGAGTGAAAAGGTGAGAACGGTCCACTTACTTAAGAAACCTAAATAGTGCCCCTATATCTTGAGTAATTCCATAAAGGAAGAACAAAGAGAAGGAAACAGAAAGCAAGAAAGAGATAAATGAGAACATTCACCAACCCTATAAAAGAGTCCTTTTGGCAACAGTCAGCAGACGTGAGGGAGACATATGAGAGCATATGGGAGGCTGGCACGGTGGACAAGGAGGAGGGCCATTAACCAGAAAGTCTCGGACAAGCAAAAATGCTTTCTCCATTGGACACTCTATAACTCCCAGAGATCACAGGCCAGGATGGGTCTGTTCTGTACAGATTGAAGCTCACAAACGTCCAGAGTCGCCTGTCTGTGCAGGTTTGGCATAACCTAAAGGTTAAAGAGCCAAGTCAGTTTTTTTCTATTCATCAATGCATTTCAAGGGAAACCCAGGCCCTCTGCTTCTGCCTCATCAACTGCCCTGCCACCCTACTGCTTTAGGGAGATCTGCTTGCCATTTAGATAATTGCACGAACATTTTTTAATGTGCGAAGTTAGACTCTGGGGTCTTTTTTCTCTCTCTTTTTTTTTTTTTTTTTGGTCTTAAACAAGAAATTTTAGTTTCTCTGAAAGAAAAAAATCCAAGTGATGAAAGATTACAAACTAAATATATTCCAAGCTTGGCAAAAGGCTTTCTCTAACCTTCTGTATTTCTCACTTGAAGGAAATTGGGTGAATGGTGCTTGAGTTGAAGGACAGTGCCTCAGCCAAGTGCCAGCGTCTCTGTCGTTAAGCACTATAAATGGAGAGCATTGAGCAAGTTTCACATTTATTTTCATGCTCTTTCATCTGTCTGGAGGCATAGCAGCAATGACAGGAACTGTGCCTCTAGTCTTCATTCTGCTCAAAAGGAAAAACAGGTACAGAATATAGAAGTGACAAGCCACTTAGGAAAAACAAAACTTACCACTTGAGAGTTCATAACAGCAAAAGAAGATAAAGTCAGACAAATCAGTATTTCCCCATTGGACCACATAGCAGCAAACAGTCAATCTTGTTCATTGTTTTTCCTCAAATTCTTCATACAGCACCTGACACAGAACAGGTACTCAATAAGCATCATTTGCCAGTGGACTGAAAAATTTCCTAAACTTTAGAAAGTAATTTTTAAGAGGAAGAAATGGTTATGATTCTGTGTCTGAATTTTTCCTTTTTTAAGTTAGATTTCAAAACTGGGAAATTAGAAATGAAATTCTGATTATATGGTCTCTAATAGTGAGATGAATAAAAGGGAACATATTGTGTCAGTTAAGATGCATTTATCTCTAAGTAACATAAAAACCAGCTAACAATGACTAAACTTAAGGATATTCATTGTTTACCACCCAAAGTCCACAGGTGGGTGTGCCAAGGCTGGCTCACGTGCTCCAAATGTCAGGACACTGAGCAGCCATGTTTGCTAGCTGCCGGAATGCAATATACCAGAAATGGAATGGCTTTCAGAAAGGAGAATTTAATAGTTGCTAATTTACAGCTCTGAGGCTAAGAAAATGTCCCAATTAAAACAAGTCTACAGAAATGTCCAATCTAAGACATCCAGGGAAAGATACTCTTTAAGAAGGCCGATGAAGTTCAGGGTTTCTCTCTGAAGTGGAAAGGCACATGGCGAATACAGTCATGTGTTTCTCTCTCAGCTGAAAGGGCACACGGCAAACACGGCATCATCTGCTAGCTTCCTCTTCAGCTCCCCAGGAGTCATTTTCCTTCTTCATCTTCAAAAGTCACCAGCTGGTGGACTCTCTGCTTCGTGGTTCTGCAGTGTTCTCCATTGTTGCTTTCTTCTCGTTCTGCTATTCTTCTCTGCTCTCTGTGAATCTCCCACTTTCTCCAAAATGTTTCCTCTTTTATAGGATTCCAGTAAACTAATCAAGACCCACCCGAATGGGTGGAGACACATCTCCACCTAATCATTTTAACAACCACTCTTGACTGAGTCACATCTCCAGGGAGATGATCTAATTACAGTTTCAAACATATGGTATGGAATAGGGAATAGAAGAAACGGCTGCCTTTACAAAATGGGATTAGGATTAAAACACAGTTTTCCTAGGGTACATACATCCTTTCAAACCGACACAGGCCATATCTGTGATTTTCTTGGACTTCCCTCCAGAACATCATAAGATGGTTACCATAGATCCAGGGAGCACATCCTCTTATCTAAAAGAAGGAAGCAGAGGACTGACCAGGTCACCAAGAGGGACAGGTCTCCTTGCGATCCTCCCACCTTGTATTAAAGATGAAAACTTTCTCCCAGAAGTCCCTTTATGCCTCATTGGTTAGAAATAGGTCACGTGGCTAGAGAGACTGGATTTTTCTGCCTTTATCGTGGAAGCACTCAAAGGAGACAGAGGTTAGGAATGGATCTTGAATAACCAACACTCCCAACTTCACTGTTAGGGATGGAATCATGTTCTCCACAAAAGACATGTTCAAGTTCTAACATCCATCCTGTGGGTTGGAACCCATTTGTAAATAGGACCTTTAAAGAAGCTGTTTTTAGTTAAGGAGGAGCCAAACGGAATGAGGATGGGTTTTAATCCAATATGGCTGAAGCTCCTATACACAAAGGAAATTGGGCATGGATGTAGAAGTCAGAAGTAGGAAAAGCCAGAGAGAGAGATCACCATGTTACAGAGGGTTGCCATCCACAGAACACTGTAGACTTTGGAGAATGTAGGACCTTGCCAACAACTTGATCTTGAATCTCCACACCCAGGGACCAATAAAGCCCTGTTGCTTAAGCCATAGTTAATTATAGCAGATCTGGCAAACTAAGACACTCACATACACCGAAAACTAGTGTAACTTATTTGCCCTGGGGATCTCTGAAGAGATCAAACTTTAAAAGACCTTGCGCATAATAAACACAACTGTGATACATTATAAAGAGAGACAGATTTAGAATAGAAAATCCTAGATTTATATCCTACATTTCTACTTAGAAGTTGATTGATCTATCCATCAGGTTGCTCTTAATACCTCAGTTATAAAAGGAAGATAATTCTAAAAATATTGCAAATTTAGGTAATATTTGTTAAATTCAATGAATGTAAAATATAAAAATGTAGCATTCACCTATGAAAAACTCAGAATTAAGAAACACTTGAAAACTAGACACAGAGATTATATTAAGAAATTTTAACACATTCAACAAGGAGAGTTATAACACTGCCCTATTTTGCTTTCAATATGTCCACCAAAGACAATGATCTTAGACAAAAAAAGAGTATAAAAATCAATTTAAGAGTAAAGACTTCTGTTTGTGACAATGTAGCCAATTATATATCAAAAACTTCCTTATATAGCAATTCTGAGCAAAGTAAACCAAGCTCTTTTTATATGCATAGCCAAACTTGAAAGAATATAAGAAGACACCCAAGGGATTGGTTGGTTGGTTGAAGAAAAGGAGCTGGAAAGCAGAGCCGTAAATTGAATTTGAATTACGGCTTCCCTAGAAATGTTTACAGCTTCAGAATCAGAGGAGCTTGCCTGCTGACAGTCCCCCAGACTCAGGATACATGACGTTGGGGTATATGAGGGTGACGAATTGGACTTGGACACTCCTTCCCCACAAGGGATACACCCTCAGTAACAGGAGAAGTTAGAGGAATAAGGAAAGGTTTCCCACCAATAAACTAGGACTGAGGTCTCGGTGTGGGGGAATAAAAGTCTTTCCTGAGAATTCACAGCTTCAGGTCTAACACTATATACATCTGAGTTTCATATTTATATTTCTGGTGTGGTCTAAGAAACCCTAGGAAGAACAATTAACTTAAAGTAATTCAAAGTTGGCAGTGTTTTGGGGCTCCTGGAGGGGAAAAAAAAAGGTGCAAATTCTCTTTTGAAGGTTATACCCTCCATACAGGAACTAGAAACGTCCCACAGCTAGAGACCCACCAAAATTAACTCATATCCCAAGAAACTCACATGGATACATGACACTGTGAGCAAGAGTTAGCAGAATTAGACCTTCAAGGACTTCAGGTCTTCGTAATGATCAGATATGCAATACAATCAAGTCTAGGGCTGGGTGAGACAAATGAGGCATTTGCCTCAAGTGCAAAATTTAAAGGAGTGCCAAAAAACTCAGTAATTGAAATAAACGATATTTTTAAATTAAGAATTAATATAATACCAGAGACCCAGGTTCGATTCCCAGTGCCTGCACGTGTAAAAAAAAAAGAAGAAGAATTAATACGAAAAAAATCCATGATAAACAAAGTAGCAAAAATTTTAAATAAAGACAGGATCCCATAATGCCATGTCAAGCCATATTGGAGCCTGAAGGAAAAGGAAAATACATCCCCTATGTTCATATTTTTATATTTTTTAATGGTTACATTTTTTTCTAGAGCATTAAAAAAGTTGGAGAAGTATAGAGAAATTGAAAAGTAAGGGCATTAAAACTCACATGATTTTAATTTTAAATATTTTATTTATGAAAAAAATAATTTATTATAATTTGCCTTTCCAGATTTTAATAAAAGCAAAGCCATCAAAAATATTTTCATAAAATTATCAACCATTAAAAACAATACATAAAATCATATGGGGTCACTTGTGAAAAAACATAAAATAAAAAGGCAAATTTGAAAAAGAATTAAAACTTTTAGAAATGCAAACAGTATTCAGATTTAAAACTTAGCAGTTGGAGTAACAGTAGGTTAGACATAGTTAAGATGGAATAAGTAAATCAGGAAAAAATGAAGAAATTACCCAGAATGTGGGACAGAAAGCTAGAGAGAGAAAAAACATGAGAGGATGATGAGTCATTCATAGAGAATAGAACGAAAAAGTCCAACATACATCGAATGGAATTCCAGAAGGAGAGAATATGGAATACAGAAAAGGCAATATTTAAAGAGAAAATGGCTAAGAGAGTTTAGAAATAATGAAAGATAATAATCCTCAGATTTACAAATCAAAGTAAATTCCAAGTAGGATAGGTGTTTCTAATCAGCACTATATACATAACAATGAAACTATGTAACATAGGGAAGGGACCGAAAAAAAGAGAGAGCGGTAAAGATCTCAAAAGCTGCCTGATGAAAAATGAGAGCAAAAACTACTACTAATGCCTAGTATTATATACTAGATCTTAGAGCTTATTTTGTGTTCTTGCACAAAGATATGTCTCTTTCCTCGTGGACTTTATAATCTTGAAAACATGGACAGGAATAAATTTAGGTTCCAACGTCACATGTACAATTTCAGCAGAGGAGAAACCTGACAGCAACTCATGTGAAAATCAACTTCAGAAGGCTTACCACAAGCTTAAAATGAGCCAACCATCTGATTTTGCTCTTAAAATGGCTTATTTACTTGTGGGTTGAATTATGGAAGTACAGTGACCCGATTATGAGATGCAATAGTTGGAGCATTATTTAAAGTCTTTTTCCCAATTCTGAGTGATCAATATTGGGAGTATATTTGACAAAATGTCTGAAAGCACTAACAGCTTACGCTGCTGAACAAGAATCTCCTGGGTGTAATTTAACTACTTAGGGAACTGTGGTAACCGTCCCGGGTCATTATGGTGCTGTCAGCACACACAGTGTGTGAGTGTGTTTATTCTTTTCTGTTCTGTCCTCTCTTGTACCTTTATTTACACTTTACAACATATTCCTTGTAAATATATAAAAGTATAGTCAATTGAAAGTGTATCTTAAATAAGAGAAAAAAAAAAAGAAGAGTTGCCAGGAAAATTGGGCATGATATTATATGAAGAATGATTTAGATAAACAAGTATACTACTATATATACTATTCATCCAGCAATTATGTATTCTGCATCTACTATCTACTAAACACTGTTGTGGGAGCTTAACGTATCTCAGTGAGTAACACAAACAAAAATCTGGCTCTTGTCCTGAAGCATATGATAATATGGATGAACCTAGTAGACACAATGCTGAGTAAAATAAGCCAGACACAAAAGGATTGATATAGTTTGATTTCACTATTATGACTCCGATAAAGAGCGTAAACTCCAAATCATACAACCCAGAAAGAAAATCTGTACTCATATATAGCAATGGACTAAATGTCTCACATCTCTGCAGCTAGCATAGGCAAATAACTTCACAAGCAACCGCTTCCATATGTTTCACATTTTTAATACTGACTATTCATAATAAAAATTCTATAAAAGAGAAAAAAAATCTGGCTTTCATTGAGTTTATTGCAAAAAGGGGGTGGGGAGAGAACAACAATAAATAAATATGATAAATGAATTATACAGTAAGTTAGAAAATGATAAATGCTAAGGGGGGGGTGGGGAACTGAGCAGGAAAAGGAGGAATAGGAGTGCCTGGAAAGGGTGGCAGTTGGTGATTTTGAATAGGGTTGTAAGGGCAGGCTTCACTGGGGAGGTGGCATTTTAGCAAAGACTTGAGGAAGGTAAGGGAATAAGCCATGAGGCTCACTGAAGGAAGTAAGCTCCAGGCAGAAGAAACAACTAGTACAAAGGCCCTAAAGTGGGAGTATGCTTGACCATTCAAGGAACATTAAGAAGGTAAGAGATGAAATCAGAGTGGACAATGGGAAGAGAAGTCAGAAATTAGGTCAAAGAAGTGTCGGGACCAGATATTGTAGGGACTTGAAGGCCATCAGCTCTGGGAGAAATGAGAAGCCATTACAAGGTTTTGAGCAAAGGAGTAGAATCATCTGATTTACACTTTACAAGATTATTCTGGCTGTCAAGTTGAGAAAGGACTGTAGAAGGACTAGGGTGGACACCAGAAGACCAGTTAGAGGCTTTTGCAATAATCCCAAGCAAGAGATGATGGTGTCTTGGCCAGGATGTAGCATCCATGCAGTAGGTGAGAAATGGTCAGGTTCTGGATATATTTTGATGGTAGAGACAACAGGATTTCCTGACAGATTAGAAACAATGGATGACACCACACAAAGATGTAAGTACCAGGGGGTAGAGCTCACTGGGAGTCAGTTTAGAAGGCTGCCTACCACAGCCCCACCCTCCCCTTGAGTGTGGGTTGTGACCTAGCAACTTGTGAACCCAACAGAAATAATAAGAAGCCGCCTCCAGTAAAAAGTTGTAAGACTATGACTTGCATTGACCGGCATTCTCTCTGATTCTTCTCATGCCCTTGATCTGATGGAGAGAACATCTGGAAAGGAACTGCGGGTGGCCTCTGACCAAGGGCCACAGAGGACCTGAGGCCCTCAACAACCCTCAAAGAACTGAATCCTGCCCACAGCCATCAGTGCGCTTGAAAACAGATCCTCCCGGCGTTGAGTCTTCAGAGAAGATCAGGATACCAGGCTGACAATATCTTGATTGCATCCTTGGGAAAGATGGTGAAGCAAAGTACCTAGTCAAGACATGCCCAGATTCCTAACCCATATAAATTCTGAGATAATAAATGTGTATTCTTTAAGCCACTTAGTTTTGGGGTCATACAGACATCCAAGTGCAGATGTCAATAAACAGTTGCCTATTCATTTCTGGACTTGTAAAGACAGGTTTGGGTCGGAAACATGAATGTGGGAGTCCAATGATATTCCAACCATGAACCCAGATGAGATCACCCAGGAAATAAGCAGAGACTGAGGACTGAAGCCTGAACTCCTCTGACTTCCACATGGAGAGATCAGAAAGAGGAATATTCAACAACAAAAACACTGAGAAGTAACCACTGACCTAGAAGTGAACCAGGAGCGTTTGGTATGGTAGAAGCCAGGCGAATAAAAAGTATCAGGGAAGGAGTGATCAGTGGTGTCAGCGCTGCTGATGGACAGGGAAGACAAGGACGGAGAACTGACCATTCGCAGGGCGGGCAGGTACTGCCGAAAGTATGAGCCGAGCGCTTTTTAAAAATGTGAGAAACCTGGGCTCCCAGGCAGCTTTGACTGAGCCAGCCGTGCCCCATCTCTCCCGGGCTTTCCATCCCACCAAGGGGCCGGGCGGGGCCCGGAGGCACAGGGTACAGGGCACAGGTACTCATGGTCCCCAGGACACGTCCTGCCAGGCGTGCCCCCTGCGCGGTGAGCATGTTGGGCCACCCGGCACAGGTACGCGCGAGCAGGGGAGGGTCCCGAAGGCCAGGGCAGGGGCAGCCTCTGAAGGGACCTGAGGGCGGCGTGGGGGAGGGGAGCAGAGCGCGGAGGGGCCTGGGTCCACGCGGAAGGCTGTGGGCGAGGTCCGGAGGGTGCAGCTTCCACACCTTGCCGGCACCACCAAATGCTCCCCCATGTTCAGGCACAATTTTGCACTATTTTAATTTTAACTGTTTTCAGAACACCATTTTTCTATTTATTTTTATGTTATCCTATATATAACATAAAATTTTCCATTTAACCATAAAAAAAAAAGTACTGAGAGAAGGACTTGGAGAGGTTGAATTTAGACAATTCTTTAGAGAAGGTTGCTGCAAAGGGGAACAAAGCTTTGGTAGGTAATTGGTGGAAGAAGCAGGATCAAGAGGAGTTTTATTTAAAGTGGGAGAAATGGCAGCATGGTTGTGTCCAGCACAGCAGGGAAAGTCAGTAAGTAACATGAAGAGGAAGGAGTTAGTGAGCTCCAAACACGACTACACAAAACCAGCTGGTGGGCAGGCAGGGGTGTGGGTACAGCTAGCTGGTAGGTTAAAACCCACTGATGTTCTAACTGCTTCGATTTCCTCAGTAAAGAAGGAATGAAAAGTCAGCAGGTGAGAGTGAGGGTATGTGGTCTGAAATGGTGATGTGGTCATCTAGAAGAGTGGGAGAGTAAATGGACAGGGAAATACACTATGCTAATGATGCTGGGCAGCATTTGGGCCTCATTTGAAGTCCACGGTCATGAATGTAAAGTCAAACCAGGCATCAAGGTGTGATTTTCTTCAGCCCCTCTCAACTGTACAGGTGTAGGCACAGAGAGAGAGGTGTAACTAAGGTTGCAGTTCATTAAAACCATAAAGAGGGGCAAAGGGATGGAAGAACCATATAAAGGAGTGACCATAAGAAATAATCATGGAATTTAAACTGAGTGAAAAACATAGAGAGGACATCAAAGGTATCAAAGGCAGTGAAAAGGAAGCAGATCCATTTACATTAGAGCCTCATGGAATTGAGGAATTGCTGGAGCTGAGGATGCTAAGGAAAAAAAGATGAAAATATGGGATGGTGTTTAAAAAGACGAGGTATATGAAGCCGAAGTTGTGGAGGTGCTCAAGGAGAAACAAGAGAATCTTCAAGTACTCAGAGAACTGAGCTGTTTTATGAAAATACATTTCTTCTGTATTTTTCTAGGACAAGTTTTTGAAAATTATAGGAAGGACAATTTTAGGTCAAGAAGCTCATTCTATAGGAGCAGAGATGGAACAAAGATGCCTACCAAAGTAGAGAGTCTCCTAGAATTCTTCAAGCAAAGCTGGATAACCACCCCTGAAAGACATAAGAGGGGAGATTCCGTAAGCAAATAGATCACGTAAGAAAAGCACAGAGGGTCCATCCTGCTCTTTCTTTTATTCCTAATGCAGTTTTGCCTGTTGTAAGCCACACAAAGAGAAGTCTACAAGGTGAGGGGTGTCCTGCCTGCTCCAGGGCTCTTCCATCTCTGTAATGTGAAGATGCCAGAGAGTCTGGAAACATTCATCAAAGCATCTTTTTTTACCAGTGACCTTTGCTCAGCAGCTTCACCAAATGATAGTGGTTAAAGATTGAATATCAAATCCAAATTCCTTGGGTTCATTTTTTCCACTGTGTGCTTCCTCTTTCCTGCAGCCACAACATTCTCCTCACTGCTTCCACACACCACTTCCCTTTTGTTACTTGGCCTTGTCCACCACCTGGAATGCCTGCTCCCTTCTTGGCCCACTCACCTTCAGGTCAACTCAGCAGGTGAGAGTGAGGGTGTGTGGTCTGAAATGGTGACGTGGTCATCTAGAAGAGTGGCAGAGTAAATGGACAGGGAAATACACTATGCTAATGATGCTGGGCAGCATTTGGGCTGCCACCTTTCCATGAGGCCTTCCCAGCCTGCCCACACAAGCTATTGTACTTCCCACCCGGACCATTTATCTGTTTCATATTTGGAGGAGAAATATTGCTTGCCCATCTTCTCATATTTCTAAGGGATTTCCATTTAAGCACCCTCTGGCCATGTGAAGAATTATTAGAAGAAACAATTCCCAACTCTAATGTCTCATATCTCTGGGGGAAAAAGAGTTGCAATCTGACTCACTGAAGCCTGACATTCAGTGACCCATTTTTTACTAGGAGGCAAGTTTGCTATACCTTAAAAGTAGGTAACAGGCCAGTTATTTCTTATTCTTTATTTCCTGTGGTCGAGAGTGACAGTTTCTCCTCAGTTCCCTGCCCCCACAGTTTGAGTCCACAGGAATAGTCCCTCTTCTCTGCACTCCTTGTCCAGTCAACGTGTCGGTAAATGCATTTAGAACCACCTCTATAGGCCCAGTCATATTACCATGTGAACAGTGAGTCTCCACCATGACCTCAGGCCAATCCATATTCCCCAAAACAATTTACCAGAAGCAATACTTGTTGGGGGTGCTTGCCGCCAAATAATAAATCAGTACCTCATTTTCCATTTAGCCAGTGTTGCTGTTACAATTTCTCTAGCCCCTAGAACCTACAGAAGGAGAGGTGAATGGCACCAAATCCTCTAACACTTAGGATTTGCTGTCAAGCACTGATCTCTTTCCATGCAATGGATGCTTTGCTTCCAAACAAAATTTGATCATTTTTGAAGGGAGGAATATATTATCGTCTTTATAACCCCCCTAGTATGCACCACAGCCTCATATGGGTAATTCATATTCAATAGACTTCTTGTTAAAAATATTATCCACAAGCAAATATAAGCCATAATCACTAGCCATGCCAGCTCTTTAAACCCAGCCTTGCTATCAAATAAGAGCATCTCAGTGGTTTAAAAAAATGCAACTTGAGAAGACACATTTGAAATCCCGATGTGTTTCACTTGTTTTTCCCATTGGCACAGGCAGAGAAATTTCTCATCCCCTATCTGTGGATGGCAACACTTCAGAAACAATATAGATCTTACCCCTGGTCCATTTAATTGACCATAAAAAGCAAGGTCACTGCAGCCATTTGGTCCCTGTGCTTTCAGAATCATCACATCAACTCAGAGAGAATATTTAGCTCTCCTGTCACCTACTACTTAGAAACAAAACAAATGGCATTAACAGGTCTTTAATCTTCTCATTAAGGCAGGCATATGGGCTGGAGCTGGCAGTAGTATTGCAGTAAGTATAAGAAATATAAGTTTCCATGGTTCTTTCCAATAAAACAGCAAGAGCACTGCATAAGCTCTTCTCTCCCTCCCATCACATATAAAACAGTTCTCACTGAGGGAAGAAAGTAAAAAGTACATTCTGGACGTATTTTACTTCTTTTGCTTTGTGATAAGCCTGTCTTTGTTCTCATTTGTTATCATTATATAGAGGAAGGACATTTCCATGGGAGGGGGAAGGACGAGGATTTCTTTAAACTTCCAAAGAATTTAGGCCAAAGGCACCGTACTATCCAGGCCCGCCCAATGGACTCTTAACCCAGCCTCAGTTGTAGGTGGTTCTTAACAGAAAAGCTCAAGCATTTTATAAACATTGAGAGCTCCAATGTATATAAATGCAAAAAGCCCCCAAAAACTAAAAGCAGCCAGTAAGCTGCTCTGGCTCACTTTCCTCCTTAATGTAGGAAAGCATACACTAACAGTGTTGGATAAGAGCAATAACACATAACTTATGGAATAGTGATGTTCTGGGTCACTTTTCCTCCCTAAGGCACTATTCAGGAAGTGCTGATTAAAATTCAGCTGGCCTTGTATGTTCTTAGAGTCACCCGGAGTCACCAACGCCATTAGGCAATCCTGCTTTCACTGCCACTTATCAATACTTATTAGTACAGACCACAAAGCCAACACAATCATATGTGCGACCCATTCCCCCATAGCCCTGGATTTCCCTGGGCAGGAACTCCTAGGCATAGGCCTTGCATTAGTTTATTAAAGCCACTGGAATGCAATATACCAGAAATGGAAAAGCTTTTATAAAGGGAATTTATTAAGTTGCAAGTTTACAGTTCTAAGGCCATAAAAATATCCAGAGAAAGATACCTTGACTCAAGGAAGGCCGATGTGTCCGGAACACCTCTGTTGGCTGGGAAGGCTTGTAACTGGCATCTGCTGGGGTCTTTGTCTTCTCATTTCAAAACGGCTTCCCCAGGGATGTTTTCTTTCTTCATCTTTAACCGTCTCTGCCTGTGTCAGCTCTGTTGGAGCTGAAGCTTTTTCCAAAATGGTTCCCTCTTAAAAGACTCCAGTAAGCAACCCCACCTTGAATGGATGGAGACACATCTCCATGGAAGCCACCTAATCAAAAGGTATCACCCATAATTGGGTGGGTCACATCTCCATGGAAATAATTAAAAAGATCCCGCCCAGCAATATTGAATCGGCATTAAAGAACATGACTTTTCTGAGGTACACAACAATTTCGAACTGGCACAGGCCCCAAAACCAAGCTGATCACTGTCTTCATTTGCAGTTACTGAGCATCTACTTTGTGTCAGATACTCTAGTAGGAAATGAAAACTTGGAGTTGGCTAAGACTCATGCTTGAGCCTCAGTAAGAAACCATCTAGTTAGTGGGAAAGGTGGAAATCAAACATGCCATTAGCACTACTGTTAGAGTAAGGCGAGATTTGAAGGGGTGAACGGAGTAAACATTATGATGACATATAGCACAGAATGCTTTGAGAAAAAGTCTGACCAAATGTAAACATTCAGAAGATTCCTGAGTTCTCAAGCGTGTCTTAAAAAGCTAATGACGAGATTATCTATCTCCCTTTTGCTCTCTTCCTGAGGCAGATGGAAAATGAAAGCAGGGAAGTAGGGTGACTTCTCAAGGAACACATAGGGAATGCCAGCCAGTGCCCCTGACCCATGCCACCACGCCACCACCCCACTTGTTTGAGGCAAACCAAAGCTCACTCCCTTTGCGCCGACACTCCCACCACCTAAATCAGCCCCATTCTCTAAGAGTCTATTTACTGCTCCATGAACTCAGATATAATATAAGCCCTGTTTCACAGGGGCACACCAGTCTTCAACCTTCAACCCAGAATCCAGTGTTTGAGGGTTCAGTGTCACTGCATGATTAGTCAATCAACAATAATTTTGAACACCTACTACATACAGCCTAACAGTACTTAATATATATCAAGCATTGCTAAGTACTTACATGTAAGTCTCTCATTTAATCTTACATCTACTCTGTGAGGCAAGTTATATTGTTAGCTAAATTTACTAATAAGAAAATAGAAGCTTAGAGAGTGTTATGGTTATCTTTTTTTTTAATTATCTTATAATTTTTTTGCATAAAAAATTGCCCCAAAACATGGTGGCTTACAAGAGCAATGTATTATCATGTCTTACGGTTCTGAGCATTGGCTGGGCTCAGCAGGGAGATTCTCTTTTGAGGTCACTCATGTAGTGGCATCAGGTATCAGCTGGGGCTAGTCACCTGACAGTTGGCTGGGCTGGATGGCCAAGGTAGTTTCTTCACTTGTGCCTGGTGCTTCAGGATGCTTCCACATGACCTCTATCTCCAGCAAGATACCCAGATTTCTTATATGGCAACTCAAGACCCCAAAAGACCTTGAAGTGGAAGTGATGAGTCCTCTTGAAGGTTAGGCCTATGACACTTTAAAGGTCAAAGCAGTCTCAGGCCAGCCAAGAGTCAAGAGGAAGGTAAACAGGCCCAACTCCTTACAGAGTGTGAAAGAATTTGTGCATCTTTAGTCTGCCACAGAGGAGTTTAGCAACCTACCCAAGGTCACACAGAAAATAAGTGCCTGAGCTGGGACTAAATCCAGTTCCGACTCCAAAACCAGTGCTTTTAATCAGCCATTCTACTCTCTGCCCAGTAAAGGGCTCTTCCATTAATCTCTCAACATGGAAGCAGAAGAAATAACCCTACCCAGGGCTCCTCCCAGCACAAGGGTGGGGAGTGTGGCTGAGGACATACGTCCCTCAGAACCTTTGTCTTCCCTAAGTCCAAGTTGCTGGGCAGCTGCTGACCACTGTCTGTGGGTACAAAGACTAAGGCCCCACTGCCTTGGACTCCGAGTTCCCCTAACCCTGACATGGACAGTTCCAGCCTTATAAAACACTTCCAGAAGCAACCCAGATTTCTCGAATATGTCAGAGGACACAGATGGAAACTCAAAATGCAACCACAGCATTTTATAATAGTACCAGGTTGCAGACCAGACCAAGTACAGAAACCACCTGAGGCCCTTACCTGAACAACGTGGAAGGAAGGAGTGACCCAGCTGGGGCCTGGGGGTCCTTCATAGGGCTCTCCAGGGAAAAACTCTGTTTCCCAGAGAGTGGAAAGTAGTAACCATCAAACCGGCAATGGCTTCCTAAAGAATTCATCAGTACAGAAGTAGAGGGGTGGAGGGTGGAGGTGCAGGGAGATAGAAAGAGAGGTTATCTCTGAAAGAAGGGGGCGTGGGCATGGGGAGGCCGCACAGGGGGACAGAGTACAGGTATAAGGCAGACATCAGGCCCTATCCCAAGATAGAAGGTCCGAGTCTCTAAGAGGAGGCCGGGGGAGAGAAGATTCTGACGAAGCCCCTCCATGATTCTAAAATGTTGGCACTGCCAGAGTCCTTGGCAGCTCGCAGAGTGGAGCACAACTTCCCAAGTACTCATCCTTGGCTCCAGCCCACACCTCCATGCCTTCTTCTGTCTCTAGAGCCAGCATCTCGGTTACACTGCCTCTCATTAATCATTCATCAGCCTGCCCGGGTCTGCAGGGATGCTGCTGCCTTCCATGTGAGCACCCTGTACGCCTGCGGTCATTACTGGAAATGCACAAATTGCCACATACATTTTCATTTGCTCAAGGCGGTTGTTTTTATGAGCAGTGGTGAAAACAAAATCCATTACGTCAAAGTTAATTCCTCTGCAGCACATCGATATATACTCCTTGGGGGCACTGCATTAGCCCAGTCACAATCCGTCGCTTCCAGGGCTGACAGAATTGGAGCTTTGGTGATGCAGTCACTGTTAGAATCATGGTAAGGGTCAATCCTTCCATCTACCTGGGGCTGCCGCATCTAGATGGATTCCAAAATACGCCATTACCTACTTCTTTTGCATGTCCATCTGGTAATCCCGGCTAGTGCTTCATGCCTCCATTTAAATCCAAAGAAAAGCCTACTGTTTCTCACTTGCCTTTCTGTAAGTCTGGTCCCCTGGGAATTCCATTTGGTTAAGGACCTCTCTGGTTGCTTCCCTCAGTTCAAGGGAAGCAAGGTCCCACAAGAGAATCACAGCAACCCAAAGCTCCACTTGCAAGGGAGGCAGGCGAGTTCTCCGTCCACCCTAGAGTCATTTTGCTGGCATGATTTCATATGAGGTGAGTATTAGGGAGGAAGGGTATTTTCCTCCTCACTCTATAAATCCAACCTGCTGCAATTACTCATAAAGAACTCCAGTCTCAAAAGGAAACATCCTCTGTGTCCCTAAACTGCCTCATGCCCTCTTTTTTGCACACATCAGCCAATGCCTTTCCAGGAGGCTTTGAGCTATTCCTGCAGCTATGAGAACATCCTGAGAAACGCCTGGAGCTGCTATGGGCCTGGCATCAGGGACATCCTGAAAAAACCCACACAGCTTTGCAGGGCTCCTCCTGGAGCCCTGGAGCCCAGCATTTGGAGTTGCTGTGGGAAAAGGACAGTGATGAGAAGATTGTCCTGACAGATGGGCTGGGGTGGTGTTGGGGAGAAGATGTGTTCCTTATGTTATGACTTCAGGGACTCCAGGAAAGTATTCCTCCTCTCCCCAAAATAATAAGCTCACTTACTTACAGGTAACAGAACTTCCTCAACAGGGTACAAGGTTAGTCATACCACAATTAGAATCAAAATGCAAAGTACAATTGTTCCTAAGAGAGGCAATTCATCATTTAGGTAAATGATTGATATTGGATCCTTTGTTGACTGGTGGGAAAGAAGGAAAAGAGAAGTCAGTGGGTGCCTGAAAGGGGGAGGAAAAGGGTAACAGCAAAGAGGGAAGAAGAGGCTACGGAGGAGGAAGCTGGGGATACCTGCTCTACTTCACACTGGGGAGAAAGCTGCTCCTACTAAGGGGGAGTCAAGGGGGCTCCTAAGACAGAGGCTTCCTTTGGGGGTTGAGTAAGTCCCAAAATTAAAGATTGAAGGGAGCCCAAAGTATCTCCCACCCATGTCAATATAATCCATTAATTCTTTTTTTTTTTTCTTTTTTTTTGGCAGGGTTGAGGGGGGTTGGTGCGTGGTCCGGGAATCAAACCCGGGTCTCCCGCCTGGAAGGCAAGCATTCTACCACTGAACTACCCATGCACCCAATTCCATTCATTTTGATAAAACTATTTTGACCTAACAATAACCATGTCTGTTTCTCCTACCATGGCTAAAAGAGATTTTCAATGTCCCTATTTTATTGGAGTAAAGAGTGCTCACGAAAGTTTTCAAGGAACAAAGACATAGATCCATCAGAGAGAACAACAAATGCTGCATTCTTGTTCCAGATGACCCTGTTTAGCTGTCTACATTGGATTAGGTCAATGGGTCATTTTTCACCTCCACACTTTTCCTTTCTTCATAAACTTGGACAAAGCTGCTATTCAGCAAGTATGTATTAACCTAATGAGATGAGGAGCAGAGGAAGGTGAGACTGTGGCTGAGATGGTACTGAGTAGCACTCAGAAACTTGGCTGAGAAAAATTCAGTTGTTGAAAGTCAGAGAGAGACTTTAGGAGATGCTGAAATAATTTGAAACCTTCCATCCAGGCTGTTCGTGGTCATTCTTTGCAATATTATAAAGTAATTCAAAGTGAATAAGTAAAGGTGACCTTAAATTAAAATCCAACAACAAGAAGAAAGAAATGTTTGCTAGAGGTGTGGAATTATAGAAGCTGTTTAGTTTATTTGCAATGTTCGGGTTTAAGGTGGATTTTCCATGCCCAAACCTCTCCTCTCAGGAATTCTCAACAAAAGTGTAGTCACTTAAATGTGGATATATTCAAACCAAGAAAGTGCCTAAGAGCCCCCTACTGCAGGACTTTCTGGGTAAAACTGAGTTGGAGCACAAAGCTCAGGAAGACAACTGGTGGGGGTCCCACTCCCTCCCAATATAGATATTGACTTCTATCTGACGCATCTCCAGGAGTGAGAAATACGGCAGAACTTCATAAGAGGTCTTGGAAGGGGATGGCCAGTCAATACACTGCACACTGGCAAGGCTTTCTTGGCAAGGGGCAGGGGATGGGGTACAGAGTTAGCAAGGGGTTGAAGAGAGTGTTCAAGTATTTATCAGTACTTCCCCTAAAGAAGTGCCCCTCTCTAGTAAGAGATTTTGAGACATAAAGAGAAAACGTAAAAGTCATATAAACAAGAAATTTTGTACATCAATGATTGTTTGCTGAGAAGTTCCTTTCTGAGTAGAGGTAGAGAGTCTAGATGCCTAGCTGAAGGCCTAATAAAGAATAAGATTCCTACCCAAGTCCATAGGTAATGAGCAGGGCTTGAGGTGGGGCAATAATACTCAAGTACAGGGAGCAAAGCATGACCAACAGGGATTCCACACCATCTCAGGGCCTATAAAGACTTTTAGGAAATGCCAGTGTGGGGAAGGGAAAGGCAGGGTCAGGTCATTTAGCAATTGGCCACCCATCCTCAGGACATATAGATAATCCCAATGTGGACGGTGGCAAGCAGATGTTCAATGTGCTCCATGGCACATATATAGTTGGAGGAGAAACTTCAGCCATGGTTCAGTGCTTGGTGCAATTGACTCAGGAGAATTTGATGCCCAGAGAAGATGCTGACTGCCCAGAATAGGTTCAAGGGCTTGGCTCATTGACCAGCTGAGAACAGGAATGTCCTTGGACCAAATGCTCTGCCCTCTGTTCTGGCCATAATAGAAAAACGAACAGTTGAGTGAGCCAAAGGTTGGTTTCTAACTTTCTTCTTGTGACTTTGTGAACTGAGAACAGCCATGGAATGTATAACAAGACCAGATTCCTCACCAGTGTCTGATGATAAGACGGAAGAATGGTATGTGGTCATCCCACACTGTTTTGAGGACAGTGGCTAAAGCAGACAGGTGACAGAACTGGGAAGAGGAAAGAAGGGAAAGTGAGAAAGCTAAGAAATAAAGACTTTTCTCTGCCAGTTTTTATAGAAGTTTCAAGATGCCCTTTACCTGAAGTTTCCACCCTCACTTCTTTGGGTTCACATTGCAACAATAGAAAGGAGTGCCCCTGTTATCAGTGTATCTCAGGGCCACTGTGAGGAGGAACGAGTGGAGCAGGCAAGGCTCCTCCCCCCACCTCAATCACAGCAATTCAACCTAAGTTTTACATATTGGGATTTTGGGTGAGATTTTATTTAGGAAAAAGGTGGAGGTCTTCTAATCTTTTTTTAAAAAGTTTGAGGAAGCGCCCAGGATGGCAGGGGCGGGGTGGAGGCCGCTGCGTGAATAAAATAGGTGGCCCCTCCCTGACGACTCTGTCGGGAACCCTGGGCCGTGGGGGTGGGGGGGATGGGGTGAAGTCTTTGCCTTATCCACATTCTTTTGCACAGTTTGTCATCCCAACTGAGCTGCAAGGAGGCTGGGTATTAAAAACCTAGCTGAGAAGAAAATTAGGAGTTGGAGTGGGGGGGGGTGGGAGATATGGGGTGTGGGATGCTATGGGAAGAGGACCCTGGGCTTGCTGCGCCCCCATCTTTTTTTTTTTTTTTTTTTTTTTTTTGGTGTCTCCTCTTTGACAGGGCGCTTCCTCCAGCTTAGCTGTCAGCCGTCCGTCGCCCCTTCTCCCCCCCCCCCCCCACCCCTGTCTGGTTCGCGCTTTCTTCTCTCAACAGAAAAGTAGCTCTGTGGGGAGCCGCTGGGGAGCCACCCCATTCACCTCCGTATCTGTCCCTCTTATAACTTGCCCCATCCCAGTTCTCAGGCCTGGGGTGGGGCCGCGGGTGGGCGCAGGGACTATTCAACCTGTGTGCCGCGAAGGACGCGACTTCCTCTTGAACAGTGTGCTGTTGTAAACATATTTGAAAACTATTACCAATAAAGTTTTGTTTAAAAAAAAAAAAAGTTTGAACACCACTGTTCCAGAAAGGATAAGGAATAGGAATTCCTAATAGAACATGAAACAAAACTCTAGGCCTCCAATGCACCTGATTATATGAATTGATTAATCATAACCAGAATTCGAACTGCCAGCTTTTGTCTGTTTTACCCTCGTCCCCAAGGTTCACGAATCCCCAGATCCTGTGGTATAATGGTAAGAGCCTGGCCTAAGAAATGAAGGGTGTGAAAAAAAGGTTAGTTCTTGTGTTTACCAGCAAAGTAACCTGTGCTAATCACCCAAACTCCCTGAGCCTCCACTTTTTGAACTGTAAAAGGACTTCACCCTCTCTGCTTCACAGCATTATAGAGAACATTTACATGAAAGAACATTTTCCTCTGAAAGACAATTATGCAAAACTCGACATCTTACAGCACCTATAAATTCCCACTTAATGGATTCCAATATATTTTCCAGTCATTGAATCACTTGTTCAAATCAACTGAAATTTCTCCCATCTGCAGATACGCATGGATGGGTGAATGAGCTGGACCCTTAATCTGAGAAATAATTATCAGGGAAGTCATGGGATAAAGAATTCAAGAATCCCAGGCGGATGCCATGACCCCATGTCAGTTCCCAATGCCTTCCACTGGCCCATGGGTGATCTGAAGACCATTGTATTAGTCAGGGTTCTCTAAGGAAACAAAACTAATAGGAGATGTCTATAAATATCAGATTTCATAAAAGTGTCTCACATAACTGTGGGGATGCAAAAGTCCAAATTCCGCAGGGCAGGCCACAAGCTGACAACAGCAATGAAGTTTTTAGAGAATTATCCAGGAGAGGCTGGCTGGCTAAAGTAAAGATGAGAGTAGATGAAGTAGACTGCTGAAATTGTCATCTCTCCCTTAAAAAAAGTCTTCAATTGATTATGTACAATCAATTGAATCAAATACAACTGATTGGATTCCATCCAACTGATTATATTAGATCAAACAGTGATGCACAAGTTTTATGGTTCTGCTTTTACTCCAGCAGTCCCCTGAGGGCACAAGCATGATAACAAGGGATCAAATTCATTTCAAAAATTTTAAAATATCAGTTTTCAACTCAGAATTTCTTATCAGTAAATGGTTTAGGAGCCAAAATAGCACCATTCATCTACTCCCTCACCCAAAGGGAGAAACAGTACATCCAAACCCCCTACTTTGTTATACTACAGATTGGTCTTGTCAATCTTCTTAATGGCTGGCAGGACTAAAAGGCTAAGCACCCTGGAAAGGTAAGGAGCTCAGGCTAACTGTTTGGGGTTCTAAACTCTGGAATGTAGAAGTAATCAGCCATAGATGCAATCAACTGATTGGTTATTTAAGCCCACAAAATGTCCTTGCAGTAACAGGCCAGGGCTTGCATGACCAGACAACTGGGCACCATCACAGTCCACCCTTTGTCAACCTGGCAGTTATACACAACACCTTATATCTTATTAATCTCTAAACAGAACACAATAACAGACATTTTTTTGCCTAACAATACTCAACTGTTGTGCATACAACTGGAAATGCACTAAATCTCTCCAGAATAGAGATATTCTATTGGGTAATATTCACTCAAACTTGATATCCCATAATTTAATGCTATAACATGAACAATACAAAAAATGTCATATGATAAGAGGATAAGATAGAGAAGAAAACAAGGTATTTGCTTTATGTACAAACACAAACACACTCATAACAAAACAAGGAAGAAATATTCATACCATTACAGTCCTCGTTTCTATAACTGGTCATGTAGTCATAGTTCATATTTATCACTAGCTTCTTCCACTACCCTTTCCAAGTTCCCTTTACCCTCACTCAAGCACTTCTGCTGGCCGTGGTTCTTTGTCTGGTAGGGTGACCCAAACCTTCATTCCTGGAGTTTCTGGGCCATTGTTGCAATTTTCCATTGACTTTAATCATGCGGCATGGTAGCACTAAGAGACGCCCAGGGGGATTGCATGTATTCCAGGAAAACTTCTTTATCTCCGTTGTGTAGCTGCAGTCCTATTTCCCCTTGATAGTCAGGATAAATCACCCCAGCCCGTACAGTAATCCTCTTCCTTGCCTGTTTATTGAGAGGCATGAGAACCAAAGTGACCAGGTGGCAGCCTTAACTTCCAATTCAATGGAATCATTGTTATGTCTCCTTCTGGGAGCATTCATGCTTTTGGAACTAAGACCTGTAGACCAGCAAAGCTTAAGATTGCAGGGACAGGAAACAAAAAATTTTCTAGTGGATCATATGGATGATTGTTCTAATCTGCTAGCTGACAAAATGCAATATATCAGAAATAGAATGGCTTTTTTAAAAGGGGGAATTTATTAAGTTGCAAGTTTACAGTTCTAAGGCTATGAAAATGTCCCAATTAAAGCAAGCCTATAAAAATGTCCAAATTAAGGCACCAACAAGAGATTACTTTCACTCAAGAAAGGCCAGTGAAGTTCAGGGTTTCTCTCTCAACTGGAAAGGCACATGGTAAACATGGCAACATCTACTAGCTTTCTCTCCAGGCTTCTCATTTCATGAAGCTCCCCAGGGGGCATTTTCCTTCTTCATCTCCAAAGTTCTCTGGCTGTGTGGTCTCTGTGGTCCTCGTGGTTCTGTTGTAGTTCTGAAGCTCTTTCCAAAATTCTTCCTTTCCAGTAAACTAATCAAGACCCACCTGGAATGGGTAGAGTCACATCTCCCTCTAATCAAAGGTTAATACCCACTATTGGGTGAGTCACATCTCCATAGAGGTAATAAAAAAGCTCCCACCCAGCAATACTGAGTGAGTAATAAGGACATGGCTTTTCTGGGGTCCATAAATTCAAATCAGCACAGTGATAGTGAGTGATGTCACTCCCATTTTCATCCCTTGATTCCTGGACCTGTGAATCCTGGCTATGGGAGAAACAGCACCATAGAGTGGATGCTGAATCAGAGCATACACAACCTCCTGGATAAAGCTGCCTTAGCCCTGCAAGGTACTGTCACTTTGTAGTGACACCTAGTTGGCACTGTAATTGGGTCTTCAAAAGGTCATTCAACTCTTCAATCAAGCCAGCTGCCTCTGGATAGTGGGAACGCAGTAAGACCAGAGAATTCCATGAGCATGTGCCCATTCCCACACTTCATTTGCTGTGAAGTGGGTTCCTTGATCAGAAGCAATACTGTGTGGAATACCATGATGATGAATAAGACATTGTGTATATCCACGGATGGTAGTTTTGGTGGAAACATTGCATGCATGAAGGCAAAGCCATATCCGGAGTATGTGTCTATTTCAGTCAGAACAAATTGTTCCCTTCCATGAAGGGAGTGGTCCAATGTAATCAACCTGCTACCAGGTAGTAGGCTGATCACTTTGGGGAATGGTGCCATATCAGGAACTGAATGTGGGTCTCCGCTGCTGGCAGATTGGGCACTCAGCAGTGGCTGTAGCCAAGTCAGTCTTGATGAGTGGGAGTCCATGTGGCTGAGCCTATGCATAACCTCCATCCCTACCACCATTCCAACTTTGTTCATGAGCCCATTGGGCAATGGCAGGAGTTGCTGGGGAAAGAGGCTGACTGGTATCCACAGAACAGGTCATCTTATCCACTTGATTATTAAAACCTTCCTTTGCTGAAGTCACCCTCTAGTGAGCATTCACATGGGACACAAATGTCTTCATGTCTTTGTCCACTCAGAAAGGTCTATCCACATACCTCTTCCCCAAACCTCTTTGTCACCAATTTCCCAATCATGCTTCTTCCAAGTCCTGACCATCCAGCCAAACCATTAGCAACAGCCCATAAGTCAGTATACAAATGCACCTCTGGCCAGTTCTCCTTACAAGCAAATTGAACAACTAGCTACACTGCTCAAACCTCTGCCCACTGGGAGGATTTCCCCTCACCATCCCAGAAAGGGGCTGCAATACTGCAGCTGTCCACTTCTGGGTGCTCCCTGCATATGGTACAAAATCATCTGTAAATCAGGTCTGAGTTTTCTCTTCCTCAGTCAACCAATTGTAAGGAATTCCCCAAGAGGCCATAGCTTTGGACTGGGAAAGAGAAGGTAATGTGGCAGCAGTGGGGGCTATAAATATTCAAACCACTTCCTCATGTAACTTACCTGTATCTTCAGGACCCACTTGGGCCTATCTCATATATACCATTTCCATTTTATGATAGAGTACTTATGGGTATGCCCAACTTTATGGCTTGGAGAGTCAGACAACACCCAGCTGATGATAGGCAACTCAGGTCTCATGGTAACTTGATGGCCCATGGTTAAGCATTCAGTACTACAAAGGCCCAATAGCAGGCCAAAAGCTTTTTCTCAAAAAGAGAGTAGTTATCTGAAGATAATGGTAAGGCTTTACTCCAGAATCCTAAGGGCCCACGTTGTGATTCTCCTACAGGGGCCTACCAATGGCTCCAGACAGCATTTCTATTTGCCACTGACACTTCCAGCTCCTTTGGATCTGCTGGAGTATATGGCTTAGTTGCAGAGCAGCTGCATAGCAGCCTAGACCTGTTACAGTCTCCTCTTGTTCTGATTCCTACTCAAAACTAGCAGATTTTCTGGTCACTCAGTAAATGGGCCAGAATAGCACACCCAAATGAGGAATATATTGTCTCCAAAATCCAAAGAGACCAACTAGGTATTGGGCCTCTTTTTTGGCCATAGGAGAGGCCAGATGCAGCTGCTTATCCTTCACCTTAGGAGGGATATCTCAACATGCCCCACACTTCTGGACACCTAAAGTTTTACTGAGATGGAAGACCTCTGTATTTTTGCTGGATTTATCTCCTATCCCCTGACAATAAGTCTAGGGAGTTGTTGCTACTTCTTGCTCACTAGGTCCAATCAACATGATATCATCAACAAAATAGACCAGTGTGATGTATTGTGGAAGGTAGAAACAATCAACGGCCCTGCAGACAAGATTATGACATAGGGCTCCAGAGTTGATATACCCCTGAAGTAGGGCAGTAAAGATATACTACTGGCCTTTCCAGAAGAAAACAAACTGTATCTAGTGGTCCTTACTAACAGCTATTGAGAAAAAAGCCTATGCCATATCAATAGCTGCATACCAGGTACTAGGGGATGTGTTGATTTTCTCAAGCAATGATACTACATCTGGAACAGCAGCTGCAATTGGTGTCACCACCAGATTAAATTTACAATAATCCTCTGCCATCCTCCAAGACCCATCTGTTTTCTGCACAGGCCAAATAGAAGAGATTGGGAATCACCAGCCAAACTCTGCAAGTTCTTAAGAGAGGCACTAATCTCTGTAACCCTCCAGGAATCCAGTATAGCTTCTAATTTACTATTTTGCTAGATGAGGTCAGTTCTAGTGGCTTTCGCTTGGCCTTTCTTACCATAATAACCTTCACTCCACAAGTCAAGGAACCAATGTAGGGATTCTACCAGTTGCTGAGTATATTGATTCCAATTATACATTCTGGAGCTGGGGAAATAACCACAGAATGGACCCACTGTGAGATGGACCTGAGCTAAAACTCCATCTATCACCTGACTTCCATAAGCCCCAACTCTGACTGGTGGACCAGAGTGACATTTTTGATCTGCTGGAATTAATGTCACCTCTGAGACAGTGTGTAGTAATCCACTAAATATTTGATTATTTCCTCTTTCCCAATGTACACTTACCCTGGTAAAAAGCTGTAGGTCTCCTTGGGGAAGGCTGGAAGGAAGGGTAACAGTATAAATTTTTGGCAGTGTAACTAGATCCTTCCCCAAGGGTACCTGGCCTCCCCCTCATTCAAGGGGTTCTGGGTCTGAAAACTCTTCCAAGTTTGGTAGTTGATTAAGGGGCCATAACTCTCTATTTTTGTAATACAAGTTAGACTTCTGTTCACTTGACCTAGAACTCTTCTGCTTATACAAATCAAACAAGAATGTAGTAAAACGACCATCTATTTTACTTCTAGGTACCCCATAATCTACTAGCCAACACCATAAGTCTCTGGGAGCCAGAATATTTTGACTGCTGCTTTGAGTCTACTGTCCATTATGCTAGCCATGTCCTCCTTGTTTATGGCAATTAACGGTTCCCATGTGGGTTCTGCCAACTTGGGATGCAATCATCCCCATTGTGTTTCAGTATTTTAGCTCAGTGACAGCAGTTTCCACAGTAATACCTGACCTGACCTACAGGGTAGGGTGACTACTAGCTCTTCAGGGATGATGAAGCTAGTAACACAAATTTATTCCTTAAAGCCCTGGTAAAAGGTGTGTCCTCTGGACATTCCTGGGATGTGTGAGCCTGTCTTCCATGATAAATCCACTCTAGCATTCCAGTCTCTCTAAGGCTTTGGATCCCCTCATCTACATTACACCATGACAGTTCTGGCATTCTGACCTCAGTAACGTTGGCCACTGTTTGATCTATGTCTCAGCCAAACACCCAAGCTGTTAAGGCTCTATCTAACGCCTTGAGCTACTACTCTGAATGCAGAATCTCTGCTTATTGGACCCATATCAATAAATTCAGCCTGATCCAACTTTATCTTCCTTCCACCATTATCCCACCCCCTTAATATCCATTCCCACACATAATCCCCTGACTTCTGTCTATATCAACTGGAAAACTCATGCAATTCTTCTGGAGTATAGCATACTTCCTCAGGGTCACACTTTGTACCTCACCTTTCACAGCCTGTTGGGACTTTCATCTAATTATAGGTCTTGAAGAAAAGAAGGGTGCTGGGGGTGGGTCATGAAAGGAATTAGAAGTATCTTTCAAGCCAGTTACTTCAGGATACTCCATTGAAGTTTCATCCAGTGAAACAGGATTAATCTCTCCAGACAGAGGAGTGATGGCTGTTTCCCCAGGGGAGGAGGTTACAAGTTTAGCAGGTACTGAAGGGTTAATCTCTTTAGGTGGAGGTTGGATGGCAGACTCCTCAGGGCAGATTGGAGGTTGGGAAGCTGTTTCCTCAAGGTGGGCTGGAGGTGGGGCAGTTATTTCCTCAGGTCTATCTAGCAAAGACTCAGTAGAATCCAGTGTTTCCAAGTTCCCCAGCATCATTATCAACTTTCATAAGGCGTTTAAGTTGCAAACTTGAAGGCTTCAGTCTCATCCTTTTCTTTAATAAATGTACCCAATGCATCTAAGAACAACCAGTCGACATCATTATACCTCTTGTCTCCACAAAACTCTGTAAGGTATCAAAAACCCTGTGACCCAGAGTCTTGCCTCCTATAAGAGTATGATTGGGAGAATTACATGGAGATATTTTACATATCTGTATTCTTAACTCATGTCATGAACTGTCAGTGCCATGTTGATTATTGGAAATAGAGTCACTAGTGCCTTTGAATCTGATCAGAGTAGAAAACCAATTGCCAAAGCCCATTTTTAAGATTGTTTCTCAAGAACCACTCCTGGTACCAAGCTGTATTAGTCAGAGTTCTCTAGGGAAACAGAACCAACAGGAGATATCTTTAAATGTGAGATTTTCCAAAAGTGTCTCACAGAACTGTGGGGATGCTCAAGTCCAAATTCCATAGGCCAGGCCACAAGCTGGCAACAGCAATGAAGGTTTTTGATGAACTCCCCAAGTGAGGCTGGCTGGCTGAAGTAGAGATGAAGTTCTTTCTTCTGACTGCTGTAATTGTCACCTTTCCCTTAAAACTCTTCAACTGACTGGATTGCACCCAGCCAATTATATTAGGTCAAACTGATTGGATTTCTCATTGCAGAAGATACTCCCCACAGCTGATCATAGATGTAATCAGCCATAGATGTGATCACCTGACTGATGATTTAAATCCATGAAACATCCTTCAGTAACAGTTAGGCCAGTGCCTCCTTGACCAGTCAACTGGGCACCATCACCTAGACAAGTTGACACATAAGCCTAACCATCACAACCACATCAGTCAAAATTCAGAAAGGAGACCCAGCAGCCCTAGTGGGACCTGGCCAGGGATCCACCTGTCACTGCCTCCTAGAAGCAGTAAACATACCTGTATTTCTCTCTTATTGCTCTGCTCCAAGCACATGCCTGAGAATCCCTGAGGGTCAAGGGTTGTTGCACACCTTGAGCAACCAGAAGAAAGAATAAATGTGGATGGAAGGCAGGAAAACCCAGTGTCTGTGATGGGAGCATAAGGCATGACATACAAGAAGGAAAATAGCTGAATGACTTCATCTAGGATCAGAAAAGAGGAACAAACACCATGTTCCTGTTCTGTATTTTCACAAGGGGGGAGAAAATCCATACAAAGCTCTCATACATTCAAATACCAAGATTGCGATGATTTTCTAGATTAGTGATCTGTAGCAATGGCCCTCCCCAGTGCCGCTCAACAATTTTTTTTTTTTTGCATGCTGTATGGTAGGTTCACATTTCATTATTTTTCCATGTGAGTATCCCATTATTGCAGCACCATTTGTTGAATTTTTATTTGTTTGTTTGTTGGGTGGGAGGGCGAACACATGGACTGGGAATCAAACCTGGGTCTCCTGTATGGCAGGCGAGAACTCTACCATTGAATGACCCTTTCATCCCTCTCCACAATTTCTTACTCACCAGAAATCACAGCACAAGTTTCTCAAAACTCCTCCTTCATGATTGCTCCTGCTTGCTCTCCAACAGTCGCATATTTATCAGTGAAAATGCCACCAAACATTGCAAACAAATGGGCTGTTTTTAACCTGTAAATTAAACACAAGTGCACAAATGCAAGGCATTACCTTAAAATGGAGAAGGGCATGTGGTGCTTTTAAATGCTGCGCCCCAGGCAACTGTGTATCTTATAAATCACTGTCCTCATCTTAATTAACAACGATGAGAAGTCAACGTGTTCACAGAAAGAACCAATTTCTAGATAGTAAAATAGGAACCAGATCACTGAACAGCAAGAAGCATAACAATAAAACCACACACACACACAAAATCAGGCTGTTGCAGGAAAGCTCTTTGCTTTCCCTTTCATAAAAGCCCAGGACTATCTAAAACATCTAGGACAGCATGAAACCATGAAATCTTTTAAAAGAATCAGAATCTATTCATAATTATAGTTGACCTTTAAACATTGCCTTGCCATTTTCAACGCCCTTCCACATGCATTATCAAATTATCTAATTTGATGTTCACAAAACTCTGGGAAATAGGCAAGACAGGTCTCATTTCCATTTGACACATGGGCAAACTAAAGTCCAAAGAAGTTATGTGACTTGCCCAAGGTCACACAGCTGGTAAGTGACTGAGCTGCACCTTAGCCCCAGGCTGCCTAGCTTCAGTCTCAGTGCTTCCTGTGGTACAAAACCTGCCACTTTGAGAGCTCGATGAGAGCAAATACATATCTTGGATGAAGCACCAGGTTGTCATGCTTCTAGAAATGACATCTCAGAATAAACTGCCCCAACTCAAGGGTCATGATGATAGAAGGCATTTCCCAAGATCTCTATGTTGCAAAATCCACCTAGATTCCCATTCTCATAGCCTTCCAGTGAACACATTGAGGCAGAGAGATGATAAAAGATGGGCTATAAATCACTTAAGTCCAGAATAAAGTAAGAAAATTCCAAGGTCTTCCAATTCCCAGTTTCAGTGGCAATAAATGACATCACCCAGTGTACACTAGACCCAAGGCTCTTGGAAAAGGAAAAGGTGCACAGACAAGCAGGAAATGCAGTTCTACCCTGGGTGAAATAGCTGAAAACTCTCCCAGTCAAGGAATCAGGAGCACTATTCCTGGAAGACTCGCTTCTCATGGACTGTCACTCTATTTCTCATGAGTCATCACTCATTTTAGAGCCATTATTTGACCCACCTCACAGTTTTCCCTTGTTCTGCACCAATTTTGACATTTGCTGGATCCCAAGCATATGCAAGGTACCTGCCATTTTGAGTCATCTCAAGGGTGTTTGTGTATGTGTTTTGTGTTTTTACCTGGATGTATAATGTCATTAAAATATTCATGCTCATAGAGGAAGGCAGACCCCATAAAGCCCAAGCAAGAAACACTGTCGTTACAATTTATTATTCAATTTACTATCCCAGCAAACAATGAAACCAAAGCACAAACTCTGCAAATGCCAGGCTCATTAATGAAATGGATTTTACACCCCAAGAACTGGACGGGGTGTCTAGGCACTCAGACAATCTATTTTGTGGCAATAACACTTAACTAGATAATGAATCAGCAAAATCCACTGACTGATTTGTTTCATTTGCTTTGAGCAGGATCGGTCTTCCCATTATGCCTCTCTTCTGGTTACAGTCTGGGGGGATGTGGTCCCTTCCAACTCAAGAAATATTTCTCTTTGGTTGGGGATGAAACAGAGTCCTGTGTCTTGTGAGGCAAACAGAGACTAGTAAAATAGAATGTGCCATTGTAAAAGACACTGCAACACATCCCAAGGATTAGAAGCCAGAGATTTTCAGCCCAGGCTAGGAAGAGACCCCGGGTCTTGTCCTACGAAAACAGTAAGTGACCCTTCTCACTCCTAAAGTGAATCAAGGCTAATCATGCTGCCAGACGGACTGTGTTGAACATTCTATGAGACCGGATTTCACTCTCTGGGACAGCCTGTATTCCCCTACGCCAGACACTGGTAGAACTGTGACCAAACATCCCTGGAATGTTTGGCATCCCCTAGAAAGAGGAGGAAGGGGACAAAATGTTTGTTGAGAGTGATGTAGTATTCTCTTAAGTTTCTCACCATCGGCACTGTTGACATATGGGGCTGGATAATTTTTCATTGTGAGGACCTGTCATAGGTACTGAATGTGTAACCACATCCCTGATGAGATGCCAGTAGTGACAATGAAAATTATCTCAAGATGCGGTCAAATGTCCCCAGGGGAGCAAAATCACTCCTGGTTGAGAACAGTCTTAAGACTTTGCATTTACATTCTGATTTCTTTTTAATGACTTGTGCTGTGCCCCTGGATAGTTTGTTTAAAATCTCTGGTCTTCACTTTTCTTATGTATCTCAGAGTTGCAGTGTTACGGAGGATTAAGTGACATGGCAAATGTAAAATATTCATGGCACAATGGGACCCAATTAATGATAGCTATTGTCTTTTGTGAATTAGAGAAGATTCCTTTGCAGGATTCTCCCCCAGCTGTCAGACTTTACTCTGCTTTGATACTGAAGGCTGGCCCTTGCCCCTGAGACCTCTGGAAGGCAAATGAGATTCCAGGGTCTGCCTTCAGGGGCAGAAAGCACCCTTACTTCATGGCCAGTGCCCTCCAAGGATCTGTGACTGCGGTACCGAAGCTGCAGGTGGCCATACATCACCGCCAGGGAAGGCGAAGCTCCGTATGACCAGAATGTTAATGGGGCTGCATTGCACCATGGACAGCCAAGTGCCTGCCGTAGAAAATCCACTGGAGGAGACAGCGGTGGGGAGGATGGCATAACTGTACAGCGCTCAGCTTCCCTGCCATGACACCTAACCTGAGAAGTCCCATGTGTTTATTAAAAAACACATCACAATGAATAGTGACTGGGGAGCTACTAGTCTCATTCCCGCACCAGAGTCGGAAAGAATAGGAACTGCATCTTATTCAAGGTTCTACCTCACGTGCTTATAATAATTCCTTTCACATGGTAAAAACTCAGAAGTGGGTTTTTGGGCCCAAGTTCACCAGCATGCAAGATGGCATTTTTCTTCGGTGTGTTAATACAGATAATCTAAGCCTGCATCCCATGGCTCTCAGGCAATGCCTCATCATTTCGGGTTTCCTCCCCATGAATGAGTCCTGGGCACTCCCCGGGAAGACCAGCATGGTCCGCCGTTTGTCCTGGTGGACAGGTAATCCTTCTGTCATTACCTGTATAGGCTTCTTTTAACTGTCCAATTGTTGCTCACTACATACAACTTTCACTCAGATATAACCCGCTACCCCAGTTCCCCAATGCACTGTGCCAAGAGCATTTCACAGCTCATTATCGAAGGCCCTGAGAGACCAAGTGACAACACACGTAGCTTTCATCTGCGCCTTGGTGTGGACGTTCTCAGGGCCCTATTTCCCCACAGGCACCAGGCAGCGGTGGTGAGGGAGGTAGGGCTCAGCCTCCCCGTGGGAATCCCCAGCCTGGCTCCACCCCAAGGACCCGGCCTCATTTCAGTTCCTGGCCAGAGAACGACAGTCAACACCTCCCTCCTCCACCAGGATGACTTCCCTGACCATGGAAACATCACTTCTTTCAGGAGCAAGATGCATTTTGGTCCCTAATATCCAAAACAATTTTTAAAAATCACTATTTTTATCAAAAAATTCCAAAATGTGAGCTTAGTCAATGTTAAATAAGACTAAGGAGAGACGGTGTCACCAGAACACCCAGGTGACCTTGTGCTAAACCCAGGCCGGGTGAGTTTCAGTCCTTCCTCTACAGTGAGATAAAGGAGAGGTCAAGCCTCTCCACCTGTCATGGCACAGTTCCGTCCTCTGTGAACAAATCTCGATAAAAAAGACACCCATATCTCCTGAGAATAAATTAAAACTTTCCGACATACAATGGCACAAACCTAGATTTAAAAGGAAGACATTCTAACTGCTAACGAATACTTGAGAAGTCAGTCTAGAGCATCTGTACTTGAATTGCTTTACTAACTCCCATCTCCCTTAATACCTTGGGTAGGTTTGTGCCTGTGTAACTGAAAGGATTTGACAGAGCAGCTCCTCAAACCGTACAAGTTGACTGGGCATTTTCTTTTGACTACTGGCCAGGATCCAAAGCGCCCTCCTGATTTGCAGGGTCTCCATTTCTAAAATGGAGAAGTGAAATGTGGGCAAGTTTCCCTGTTTCCATACATTGACAGCCAAATCAAGGGCACTTGGTTTAGGCCCAGGCCAGGGCCATTGCTGTTTATCTTTTTTTTTTTTTTTTTTGCATGGGCAGGCACCGGGAAACGAACATGGGTCTCCGGCATGGCAGGCGAGAACTCTGCCTGCTGAGCAGCCATGGCCTGTGCCATTGCAGTTTATTTTTACTCTGCTCGACTCCAGGGTGTTCCATGCACATCTTAGTCATTTATTTGTATGTTTATTATGACAATTCAGGGGCAGATGAAATGAGAGTAAAATGTCTTGACAAAGGGATGTCTGTCTAATTTATGTTAAGGCTCTGTTTGGGCTAGCAATGGTCGTGGCCCAGCCCCATCTAACAGTTTAAATCACATGCAGGTGATGCAAAGAAAGATAAACTCTGTGTGGCCACAGTACCTGAGTCCACACCTGAGGCAGCAGTGTTCAGTGGTGATGGTGTCTAGGGGTGGCTGATGTAGTGGCAGCAGAAAATTATCTTCAGTAACAGTGACCATATCTTGGCCTGAGAGATCGTTCCACTGAGCCTCCGTTGATTACTGCCTTTTTTTTCTCATGCCTGGTTTTCCAGGCATCTCATTGATTCTGTGAGTTAACCAGATACTTCCAACTCCATGTCTGTGCCTGAACAGCTAAATGCATCTGAAGAAAAATTCACAACCATACTGACCGCCCAAAAGTTCACAGCCTGCTGACTGCCCGGAAATTTACTATGGGACAATGTTCCCATGATAATTTGCTTCCCCACTTTTTGAAATACCATTTCATACCTTTTTCTCTCTCCTCTAACTCTAATGCTTTCTCCAAAATCCCCTCCTCTAACCCCATTTTTAGATGATAACTTCATGCTTCATTTCACTGAGAAAATAAGAGCAGATGAGAAACATCTGTGTTCAACCTGCTCACCTCTTCCTCCTGAGAAATGAATGGACCATCCCAGGTCCTGCCTTGGCCAAGCCTTTACTTGGACACTGGAGGTCATCCCGTCTCACCTACTCTAAAATCTCCATCCTGCCATCATCAATGCTCTCCCACTTCATTGATTCTTCCTCTTTATCATGGTTATGTGCTGATGGAAATGAATGCTCTCCTTAGAGGGAAAAAATAAAAGCCTCCTTCAACCCACTCAGAACTCCCGAAGTGGCACTGTACTTCAAGGAGTCAGCCAGCCACCTGAAGATGCTGCTTACTTTGGACCCCTCCCATTATGGAGGGGCATCGATTTGTTCTCGCCAGAATAGAAATTTATTTTTGCATTTGGATTTGTTTGTCCAGCATTGTCCATGATTCTGCCAGCATATCCATTCATGGACTTACAGTATACCTTCTATACCATTCCATATCTCACAGGACACTGTTTCTGTGCAAAAGTTTCACTTTATAGGAAAGGAAATAAGGCAACCTGTGGCCCGAGGAACTTAATGGTATTATAATGAGCTCCATCACCAAATGACAACTGGGCTTATGGAATGCTGATATGATGCACAGAATCCTCAGTTAAGGTGCTAGCTTGGAAAAAGTACTGTGATTTTGGGAGAGCAGTCCCATAGGATGTGGTATATACTGTGAACTAGTGATTAATATATGGTGCTATGTTGTCCAATGCAGCCAAACAAATGAGGCAATGGACAGTTGAGAAGTTTTATACTCAAGGGAGGAAAATTTCCACCAGGCACAAATAACAGTTCCATTGAATTCAAAAGCTGGGATTGCCACCTGGCCATTTCACTTTCTCCATACCACATAAAGGACAACTACCCGAAAGAGGCCACTGACTGCTTCTGACTGATTGGCTGATTGGTTCCGACTGTCAAGAGCAAACAAGGGCTGCTATCTCACAAGGAGAGCAGGGAATAGTATGGACAGACATGGTGATCCCCTGGGGAACCTCCTCATGTGGCTATATCTAGAGTTAAAATTAAGCAGAAGACTTAAGCAACTCTCTATAGGAGGGATCACCAAAGGCTCAGCCCATGAGGGATGGAGGCTTAGGTCACACCCCCGAGTAAAACCCGCATCTGGCTAATGTCTCCAGGGAAAGAGGATTCTTACCAGTCACAGCCCAGGGATAGTTGCAAAATGATGATTTTATTTGTTAGTATTCCTTTCATTGTTGGGTCAACATATTATTTTTTTATTATTCCTTTTCTTTCTTTTCCTTTCCCCCAGTACTGAATAGATGACATGTGATGGTGAATAACATGAATGTTTCATAGTTTACCATAACTTGCAGAATTTCAAGTAAGGATCAAGCATCAAGAATCAGCAACCCCAGAGATCCTAGATCTTGGTAATTGATAAGAATTTGAGTTGTCTCCCTTTTTGGAAAGATGAGACTACATAAAAGACATTTGCAAAAATGACACAGGCAAAACTTTTTATTCCAGATAAGTATAAGAGAGTGAGTGGACTTGAGGAAGTCACAGAAGGGAAACCTTTGTTGTCTTTTATGGCCATCCAGCAATTTAATACCTTTCCTAGTTGGATGAATTTTATACGGTGAGTTTTTCTTGCCCATGTCCCATTCCTGGCAGAGAAAAGGCATGTGACCCAGGACCACTGTATTAGCTACAGAATCAGCAGGATTCTATTTCTCAGGAGAACAGAAATTTTATATCCATAGATACAAAATTTATAAAAGTGTCTCATGTAACCATGGAAATGTGGAGTCCGAGGTCCGTAGGGCAGGCTGCAAGCTGGCAGCTCTGATGAAGGTCCTCAACGAACTCCCAGGAGAGGCTGGCCGGACAGTGGTGGGAATAGAAGAGTCCAAAATCCGCAGGACAGGCTGTGAAGCTGGTAACTCTGATGGAGGGTCTGGACAAACTCCACAGGAGAGGTTCACTACCAAAGCAGGAGGAGTGATTGTCTCTTCTGAATCCTCCTTAAAAGCCTTTCAGTGATTAGATTAAGCATCACTCATTGCAGAAGATACTCCCCTTGGCTGATTACAAACACAGTTAGCTGTGGATGCAGCCAACGTGATCATGATTTAAGTCCATGAAAATGTCCTTATAGAAACAGATAGGCAAGCACTTGCCCAATCAGACGACCGGACACCACCACCTGGCCAAGTTGACACATGAACCTGACCATGACAACCACATCTCAAACATTCCTGATGGAATTTTGAATCTTGAGAAAGAGACACAGAGATCGCAAAACAGAAAAATGAGAGTTTCCCCAAAAGTGGCTCTGCCCAGAGGTGGTGGCCGTGTCCAGCAGCAGCTGTATCTAGCACTGGCAGTGAAATACCAGTAGTGATGTCCACATCCTAGACTGACCACTTCTGCCGAGCCACCTTTAGTTCCCACCCATTTTCCCAACTGAGTTCTTCAGCTTTCCCCATCAACTCTGTGAGCTGATATCCTTATAATATGCTTCCAAAAACTTTATTTCCACCCTAAGCTAGTCAGCCTTGGTTTCTATTTCTAGAAATCAAGTGCCCTTTACAGAAGGCTATACCACAAAGATAATTCAGAAACAACTTGCAATCTCCAAGATGGTGACCTTCCAGTGGCAACAAATGTGACATCCAGGCATATCCCATTACAGGTGAGTGAATGTGAGAATGAATGCACTCTGTCGTCAGCTCTCCAGAGGAGGTGAACACGCAATTAGAAACCCAAACAGTTAGTCTAAGCTCCTCACCTCTTCAAGGTGCTTAACCTCTCATTCCCACCAGCCATAAAGATGATCAACAAGACCAATCTGTAGCATAACAAAGTAATGGGTTTGAATTTACTGATTTTCCCTTTGGGAGTGGGAGTAGATGAATGGCACTATTCTGGCTCCTAAACCAGGCACTGATAAGAAATTCTGAGAGGAAAACTGATATTTTAAAAGTTGTAATGAAATCAGTTTGATCCCTTGCTATCATACTTGTACCCTCAGGGGGGCTACTGAATAAAACAAGAACCATAAAACTTGTGCATCACTGTTTGCACCTTTTTATTGTTTTCCCCCTTCTCCCCACCACCACCATCAAAAAATAAAATACAAAATACAAGAAATCCAACCAGAAGCACAGGATCCCAATGATCATGGCCTATTCCTATAGGGTCTTTGTAGGATAAATGGCTTTTGTGCTCATTACCACTCCTTGGAACAAAAGCAAGAGGGAATTTAGCAGCAGGCATCCTCCAACATCCCCCTCCCCCACAGCGTTCAGGAAATCACCACTTCCTGACATCACGGTGCACGGCTTACGGTGATGTCTTAAATTCATGGCAATGACACTACAAGTTCCTGAATGGCCTTCTGAAACATTTAACTGCAGGCTAAATCTTATTTACCATTTTGGTGATAAGTTTTCTTTTAGGATTCATTTAAGTTGGAAAAAAAAGCAACCTGGCTCAGGCAGCAAAAACAAATGTGTTGGCTCATTTATCTCAAAGTCCATGGGTACCTCTGGCTGCTGACATCGTTTGATCTCAACATCACACCCAGTTTTACTGCATCACTTGGCTCCGAATTTTTCCAGGTCCATCCTCACTCACCTTTCCTTATCAAGGCGTGACTACAGGGGCACCAAGTTTATGTCTCCTCTTCCCACCACCAAATTCAGAGAAAGAGAGAGAAAATCCATTTCCCAGGAGTTCCAGCAAATGTCATCTTGAGTCCCATTGACGCTAACTGGGTTACACTGCAACATGCCATCCTTGAGCTGGTCACCGGGGCTGATAGCTCTTTGTGCCTTGTGTTAAAAACACTCCTGTTGGGTGGACCATGGTGGCTCAGCAGGTAAGAATGCTTGCCTGCCATGCCTGAGGACCTGGGTTCGATTCCTGGTGCCTGCCCATGTAAAAAAAGAAAGAAAAAAAAAAACACTCCTGTTCTAATCACATGCATGTACAGTACTTTGGTTTTAAAAAAGGGTCAAAACCCACTGCCCAGAAACTCTATACCAACCCCTCACTATTCAATGTGACAATTATTACATTTTAATTTGTTAAAGCCTCCATGTTTAATTTCAACAATAAATTTTCGGGATTTCAAAAATAATAACATATACTGTCATTGAGGATTCAAACTATACTAAGTCCATTTTGACATAAAATTATTTTTGTGTTATTGTAGTAATACAATAACACCTTAACCATGTTGTCATAATATGGTCCCTTGCAATCACTTTCCTCTTAGCATTGACAACATTGATTGGTTCCTTTGCTGTATTTAAAGGGAAGACTAAAGTATTTTGGAGGAGAAATGATGAAAAAGTCAAGCAAATTCTCCCACCCTTGTCTTCAAAAGAGATCCCCTGCCTCAGAACCAGGAGAGATAGCAGAGATATTAGTAGAGATACTATTTAGCTATCTAATAGAATAAACCAAATCTGGTGCTTCCCCCATCTCCTTAGTCTCTCCATATAGGCGTATCTTTGTCAACTGAGAAGACATCCTCCCATTGCGGCTGGGGGTTGAGTGGGAATCAGAGGGTTTAATGCACATTAAAAAAATTTTATTCCTTTTACTACCCAGCTATTAAATTAATATAGCGTTTAATACATGATTTGACATTGAATGTCATTAGTATATAGCTGTGGTTTTCAGACCAGGCATCTGAATAACCCAGAGGACTTCTTAGAAATAGATGCCTGGTTACCACCCCTGGAGTGGGTTAGTATAGTAGATCTACTAAACTTGCCTTAATAACAAATTCCCAGGGGCTACTGATGTTGGCACTCAGGAGATGACACGCTGAGAATCACTGATACCTTGGATGTGTTTAATTTTACTGGTGGCTGATCGCTCTTAGAGGGTTCTATAATGCCATTCTAGCTTACGGAATTCTAAATCTGACTCTCTGGATAGTTAAGAGCAAGCTTTCATATAAAGTAAAATTGCTTGTTTTTTGAGATAGCAGGTGAGAAATGGGAAGCCTATTACTTACTCCTAGATACTGAATCAGCTAAGCTCTTTCACATGATAATGTTTTTAAGGAATATAGGAGAAAGAATAAAAGTACAGACATAATAGTCGTTGCCTCCCAAAAGCAAAGGAAAGGGGAGGGAGAAAAGGGTACCTCTCTTTTGTAGATCTGTTTAGACTGCCATCCACAGAAGTTAGGATAGCTGGTTCTGATTCTGGAGCTTGAGAGCAGTCCTACAATTATTCCATTGTGAAGGGACATGAACTTGATAAAATGGTAGGAAATTCTTCTTGGTTTGGTCATGAACCCTCTTAGACAGTTGAATAGTCTGGGACTGCCTGGCTCATTACAGAACCCAGCAGGTCCCTAAATGCCATTGGTTTAAAGAGGGGCTGTTGTTAGGTCCACAGACTCCAGGCTCCAGGCATGGACGGTTCACCTTCCTGCAATACATCCCCCCTTTCACTGGCCTGCGCTGCCTAAAAAGTAATTCTCTTCCCCCAGAGGGTCATACTGTTTCCACTCCCAAAAGACTCCAAGGAAAATGGCAACACATTTTACCAGGCAGGAAAACAAGAAGGCACTATGTTTCTGCACATACATATGGTTTCTATAATAGTTTGTTATTTTTTTTAAGCAACTCTGACCCGGCTCCCTGATGGCGACAGCCTGATTGAGGATGACAGGCCCACAGGACCCACCTCTGTCCCCAGTCGAGGGAGTTCTGAGGTGTGATTTGTGGACCTGAGTGCGTGCCTGTGCTGTGCAAGGTGATTTTTATACACCTCTGATGGTCTGACTGACACGCCAACTTCATGTGTTTTCATACTGGGTGGTGATCTGGAATCCATAAAAAATAGGCATCTCAGGAAAAATTACCTCTCTGAAATAGAAGCCAGAAACTGGTTTCCACAAAAAGCAGCCATCCCAGAGGCTTGTGGTATTTCCCTTTGCAGTGAAGCGGCCAGAGGTCCTTCCACAGCCACCAGGCCACACAACGTGTCCTGATGTCCAAACCCCGTAAAGCCAGTTCAGAGGGGTTAAATATAATTATGCAGTGTCTTTCTGACTCCCACCTCCATAATCCTACCAAGCCCATTGTGACGGTTTGAAGCTATGCACCCCAGAAAAACATGTTCTCAAATTCACTTCATTTCTGTGAGTGTGAACCCATCTTAAGTAGCACCTTTTGATGAGGCTATGTCAGTTAAGGTCTGGTCCTCTGCAGTCAGGATGGCTCTTAATCCTATTACTGGAGTCCTTTAAAAGAAGAATGAATTCAGAGAGAGAGTGAAAGCCACAGGAAGCAAGAGGCTAGGCTGGAGAGAACACAGAAGATAAGGAAGAGACCAAGAGATGCTGCCAAGTGCATTGACATGTGACAAGTCAAGGACCCCAGGACCACTGGTAGCCAGCCCCAGAATGTCACAGCCTTTGGGGAGAAAGCATCATCTTGAGAATGCATTGAGTTGGACTTTCCTTTAGCCTCTGTGATGGTTAGCCTCATGTGTGGTCCCCATGTGTTTGGTTAAGTAAGTATTGGCCTGATGGTTACTGTGAGGACATTTTGTGAACTTAAATCATCAGCTTATTGCATCTACAGCTGATTACATCCACAGTCAACTGAAGAGATGGTCTTCAACAATGACAGGTGTCTCATCCCATCAGTTGAAGGTTTTAAAAGGAAAAGTGATGACTTCAGGAGTTAGAAGAAAGAATTTCCATCTCCAGCTAGTGAGCTACTCCTGAAAAATTCACCAAGGACCTTCACCAGAGTTCCTGGCTTGCAGCCTGCCCTTAAAAAATTGAAATTGTGCATAGCCACGTTTGCATGAGACAATTCATATAAAAATCTCATAATATTTACAGACATCTCCTGTTGGTTCTGTTTCTGTAGAGAACCCTAATACAGCCTCAAAACTGTAAGCTAATAAACTCCAATTGTTTAAGCAGACCCATCGTATGGTATTTGCTTCAGCAGCCAAGGAAACTAAAACACCCATGGTGAAGACAGCTGAGGTTAGACACACCTGAGGGAAGATGAGTCAGAGCCCTGTTCAGACTCCCCCAGCAACCCCTCCTGGGTCTGCCTCACTGACATCTGCACCTCTGGTCTCCAGCAAGGCCTTGGAGGAGACCAGAAAAATCTAAGGAAAACAAAGGGAAAAAATCTAAGGAAAGCAAAAGGAATGCTTAGCAGGAGGTGACTTTGCTAGCTCAGAAGCCCTCTCACATCACCCACCCCACATCTCTTAATCCCTTCACCCACCAAACCCTGGAGATTGACTTACTTTTTCCACCTACCTGAAAGGTTCTCTCCTCCAGAGCTGCACCTGACTGCCTCATTCAAATTGGCCTTTTCAAAGAGAGGCTTTCCCCTCCACACCCTCTCTACCCATCCCCCTGCTCTATTTCCTTCATAACATTCACCCCGTCCAAAAGTACGTTTGTTCATTTACATGTGTATATGTAAACATATCATTTCCCTCTGCAGATTAAGTCCCAGAAAGGCAGGGACCTTATGAGTCTTGTTTGCAACTGTTCTCCAGTAACAGGCATATGGCAGGGGTTCAGTAAATATTTACTGAATGAGAGAATGAGCCCTGAGGTGATTTCTGACATGTAGACATCCTTTCATATCTCTGTGATATCTCTCTTTTATGGATTGTACTCTAATAATGGTATTTGTAAACTGACTTCATCCTTTCATTTTGATCCCATGTTCTTACCCTTTCTTCCCTCTAGGGTAGAAGAAAGCTCTGGTTTAAATAAAGAAAACCCAAAATTGATTATCTTAAAGAAGGTTGGGCTGGCGATGTGATGACAGTGAGAGAGAGAGAGATTTTCTACTCTCCTCAATCCCAAAGGTCAACACAGGTGCTATTTGTTCAACGACTTCTTTCTGAGGACAGAATGAGCTGAGTTATGCTTGAATAACACAGCTGGCATTTGGGAGACAGCATCTCCATTTGGGCCAGGCTTACATCTGGTCTGTACTGAACAGTCTCATTCTAGGACTATGTGCTGTAAATGGGAGGCAAAAGAACTATAGAGGTGGGTCATTTGTTCCCTGACTTCTACACTCCCCCATTTTGAGAACCTCAAAAAATCTAGAATAACAATAGCTAATGCTTACTGAATGCTGTCTCAATATTAGGCAGTATGCTAAGGACCATTTATAGGTTATTTAATCTTCACATCTACCCTATCAATAGTCATTATGCCCATTTCAAGATGAGAAAATTTAGAGAGAACAGATGATCTGCCCAGTCACACAGCTAGTAAAGTTTGAATGTAGATCAGCTTGAGTCTGAAGTCTGAATTCTCAAATCATGTTTCTTTCTGCTCCTCCACATTCAGCCATGCTACCACTCATGGCTGTTTTTGCAAACTCAGATCAATGTACCCAGACCTTAGGGTTTAGGATTGAGCCAAACTATCCGAGTTGCTCCCTAATAGTTTTTTTACAAACAGGAATCAAACTTCCAATCAGAGTCTCCAGAAGTATGCACCAGCCTAAGTCTTTTCCATGGAAACCTCACTCAAATTCCACCAATCTACTCCCAAATGTAGTAGATTAAATTATTAATCCAATTCTTCTCTTCCCTGTAGAGGTGTTGAACCTCCATACCTTGCCATGGGTGCCTGGTAGACAGAGTGTACTTTCCAACCTCTTGAATTTGGGTTTCACTGTTTGACAGTTTTGGCCAAGGGGAGGTTACAATCTAACATAAGGAGAGGCTTGAACACGCCTGTGAAGTTGAACTTGTGCTCTTTCCCTCCTGCCTTTTTTGAGGAGAACATGGCTTGCACGTCCAATGCTCCAAAGGAGACTCGAGACACATGGATCAGAGCTGGACCCTGCACAGACTCGGAAGCCAACTTCACCCTTCAGCTGAGCAGAGCCTGGGTCAAGTCAAACCACAAACACGTGAGCAAGAAATAAATGTTTGTGACTGAAATCCACTAAACTTTTGAGGTTGTTTTTATGCGTATAATTTCAGCAATAGTTGACTAAGACACTAGGAAATAAACAGATGTGAGGTACAAACGGGATCTATCTTCCTAGAGAACTGGACAATCTCAGAATCACAATGAGTTAGGGTCTTTCAGCAGGACACATTTGCATCCATGTCAGCCTCCATTATTTTCTCTTCCTCTTCCTTTCATCTCTTCTGCCACCTGATAGGATCCTGAGGAAGGGAATCAAACTGTTTACAGAGCAAGCATTCTTTTGTGAACATCCCGTAAGAGGAGGATTCTCTCATCATATTTCTGCCAGTCCTTAATAAGGCTTTAAAAGAAGTCTTAGGTAAAGACTTTAAAATATAAATTTTAGAAATAATTCCATTCCATAATCCTCTCCGGGAATACTTTCTCTTCTTCCCCAGTCAACATGAAGCAAGTGTTCATGCCAATTTCCTCCCTCTGATTAAGGCACTGGCTGCTCAGTTCACACACTGGGCAGAGGGGATGGAGAGAGACTGTGGACAAATGATGAATAGCACCTGCTCTGGGCCAGGCTGAATTAGAAACAGTTATCTCATCCCAGTTAAGGGAGAAGACTGAGAGATCTCATAAATTGCTCAGGATGACACAGTGGATAAGTAGAGAAGATTTCAAATCCCAGCTCAAGTCTCAACATCCAATGGTCAGGCTATTTCTTCTTGGAAAGAAACCTGGTTTAGGAATGGGGTATGATAAGTCACAAGATTGCTCAGTTATCTTGTGCTATGTTGTTTCTCTATATAGCCAAGAGGAACAGAGGCCAGAAAACTATTCCCCAAAGGCCAAATCTGGCCTGACTCCTGCTTCTATAAATAAGTACCATGAGGACACAGCCACATCTATTCATTCACACATTCTCCAGGGCTGCTTCTGTATGACAACAGCAGAGGTGAGTAGTTGTAACAGAGGCCATATGGCCTACAAAGGCTAGAATAGTGTTCTCGTTTGCTAACTGCAGGAATGCAACACACCAGAGACGGATTGGCTTTCAATAAAAGGGGATTTATTTTGTTAGTTCTTCAGAGGAAAGGCAGCTTTCATCTCAGGTTCTTGCTTACATGGGAAGGCACAGGATGGTCTCTGCTGGCCTTCTCTCCAGGCCTCTGGGTTCCAACAACTTTCCCTGGGGTGATTCCTTTCTGCATCTCCAAAGGCCTGGTCTGAGCTGTGAGTGCTGAGATGAGGAATGCCGAGCTGCTTGGGCTGTAATACATTGAGTCTCTCATTTAAGCACCAGCCAATTAAGTCAAACATCATTCATTGCAACAGGCACGCCTCCTAGCCGACTGCAGATGTAATCAGCAACAGATGAGGTTCACATGCCATTGGCTCATGTCCAAAGCAATATAACTAGGCACCTTCACCTGTCCAAGTTGACGCTTGAACCCAACCACCACAAGCACTTTTTCTAAAAGAAAACAAATGAAATATAAAGAGACGAGACTGAAACCAGCAAATCCAGTGATGTCACGCCAGCTCTTCACAAAGCTTCAACTGAAGAAAAGCTGTGAGAAAGACAGCCTCCCTCAACCAGAGACTCCTTTAAATGTGTTTTTTCTGCGCCTTGCCTTAAAAACATTTTGGCATCACCCAAGGATCAAAAGGGAATAAAACTGAGAAGAGAGAAGGTTGAATGTAGCTTTCGCTTCACAGACAAGTACCTGGAATGAGCCCTTGCCCAACTCCCCACATACATTCACAGCCTGGGGTTAAAGTTCTGTTCAACAGAGGCAGTCACAATATAAGGAATGTCATGTGAATTTAACCAACACAGCACAGGTTGAAAATATTACATTCTTTCAGGACTTACCTGTGTCACCCACTTTCCCAGTCCACAAAGTTTCCTGTCCACTCACCCAAACTGCCTCACAGCCTGAGCAAAGCTCTCTGTGCCATCTTCTCCCATTCCTAGAGAACTGAGGCAGTGTGCTGCCCAGCCTCAAGTCTCCCCTTTGCCCCCAGGTTAAAAAGCACTCTTCTCCCAGGCTCTGCCCCACCAGGCTGGCTTTAAAGAATTCCTGTCTCTGCATAGGACCCCTCTGCCTCTTCCCAGCTCAGTAACCAGGTTCTGCTTCTGTCTCTGAACCCCATTTTCTCTTTAATAATAAACCCATCAACGCCTCCTCTCCTACTCTCTATACCACCTCCTCCCAGCATTTACTCTAGCAGGGGACCCCCTCATTATCAGCAGATTAATGGCTTTATTCAGATAAAAGGTTAATATGGCCTCAATAGCTCCCTTAGGCCTGACTAAACGGCCAGAGTGCTATAATTTCCATACTCTTTGGGTGCCCTTCTTTCATATTTTTTTTTCTTTTTCATTAAGAAATTTGAAAAACAGTGACTAAGATAAGGCTCAGGTACTCTCAGTGGATTTTAAGCACCCATATTTTCCCTCTATCTCCCAATCATGACATGGCTGGTTAGACAGGGAAGGAGGGAGGGGGACATGACTCTACACATAACTAAAGTTCCTCTTGGCGCACACTCACATCCAACTCCCACACACCTAGCCCTCACTTGCCTGAAAAGAACCAACGAAAAGTGCAATGTATCAATCCCTTATTAGCACAGCCAGAGGTGGAGGGGCCCCTCCGAGTCCTTATAATGGAAGGAAGCCGACCTCAAACTGTTTCTCCTCCTCTGTAGGACACCTGCGCTCATCTTCCAGGGTGCGTCTTCGCTGTGCATTAGAGCTGTAAGCTGTACACACTGCCTAGTCCTCGAGCTCCTTCCTGTGGCTGGGTCAAGTGCCCTCACAGCATCAGCCCCTGGTCTGGTACTGACTTCTCTGAGAATTCCTGGGCTCTGCAGCATCCAACAGAATTTCCTGCTCTCCAGCATCGATCTTGTTAAACTGGCGGTACACACTAGCAAGTCCTTGAATTCTTTCCTGAGACTGAGTCAAGAACACTCATGGCACCAGCCCTTGGATGAGGTCTCGATTTCTCCGAGAACTCCCAGGGCTGTCCCGCTTCAGTGAGTCATAAAGAGTGGCCAGTGCCCTCTTGCTCAGCCAGCACGACAAGCAAACTCACTGCCCTCCTGCTCTCCATGTGGGACATGACTCCCAGGAGTGTGGACCTTCCTGGCAATGTGGGACAGAAATCCTAGAATGAGCTGGGACTCGGCATCAAGGGATTGAGAAAATCTTCTCAACCCAAAGGGCGAAGAGAGAAATGAGACAAAATAAAATGTCAGTGGCCTAGAGATTCCAAACAAAGTCAAGAGGTTATCCTGGAGGTTATTCTTACACATTGTATAGATACCACCCTTTTAGTTAAGGTGTAATGGAGAGGCTGGAGGGAACTGCCTGAAAATGCAGAGCTGTGTTCCAGTGGCCATGTGTCTTGAAGATGATTGTATAATGATATAGTTTTCTCTATGTGACTGTGTGATTGCAAAAACCTTGTGTCTGGTGCTCCTTCTATCTACGGTAAGGACAGATGAGTAAAACATTAAAAATAAATAAATAAATAATGGGGAAACAAATATTAAAATAAATTTAGTAGATTGAAATGCTAGTGATCAATGAAAGGGAGTGGTAAGAGGTATAGGAAAAAATATGGGAAACAACAGCTTAAATATATTGGGTAGATGGAAATACTAGCAGTCAGTGAGAGGAGGCTAAAGGGTATGGTATGTATGAGGAACTACTAGCATCAATGAAATGGAGGTGTTAGAGGTATGATACGTATGAATTTTTTTCTTTTCTCTTTTTATTTCTTTTTCTGAATTGATGCAAATGTTCTAAGAAATGATCATCAAGGTGATGAACATCCAACTATGTGATGATATTGTGAACTATTGATTATATACCAAGAATGGAATGAGCATATGGTAAGAATGTTTGTGTTTCTATGTTATGTTTTTAAAAAAACAAAAATTAAAAAGAGTGGCCAACATTCATTAAGGATCCTGTGTGGGAGAGACCCCTGGTTCCAGTAGGCCCTCCATTGTACTTGACTTCATCCCCTGGCTGACCTCTTCCACATCTAATCTCATTAGCAGTTTAAGTACTAAAGCCAATACCCTAGGTTCCAGCTCTGTGAGTTTTACCATCTCACCCAGCTGGGTTCTGCTTGGGGTTGGTTAATGAATTCATTGGTTATTGGTTGGAGGACTTTTGTTTTTACCAACAAATTTTCAGAAAACTGGAGAGTCTTCTTCCAGGGTTCTCACCTGAACATTTTCACAGGACAGGAAAGAGGAAATATAACATATTGTCTAAGAAAACAAAACCAAGGGGCTGGCTTTCAAGGGCATGAGGAAGTCAGCACACAGGGAGCCCAGGAGCCCCATCCACCTTCCCACAGAGTAGCAGACAGACTTTACCAACACAAGTCAGGACAGGGGTGGCTGATCCCCACATTCCACAGCTATGCGGATTGTGCCCAGATGTATCCTCTCCCTCTCCCTGCCAAGCCCAGGCAGCAGACCAAACTGTGGGGATGCTTTTCGCCCAGCAGACCCCTTTCCCATGCTTAATCCTGTTTCTCTCAGCAATTTGATACCCTTTGTTTTCCCGAGCATGTCCCAACTTCTTATGGTCTGGACTGTACAGAAATTAAAAGGCCCTTTAATTCCACCAGCTCTGATATTTCTGCAGATACACAAGCATACACAGGGACATGCCTGCCTGCACTCACACAGCGGAGATTTACTGTTCTCAAAATGTTTCCTCTTTTACAGATTTATACTTGGAAATGTGAGAGATGTCATTCCTGGTATGGACCTGGAGAGGGTTAATGTGGAGAGAGAGAAAGACCTGCATATTCAGGCAACCCTCCCAGGCTCCAGGCTTCAGCAGGTTTGGGGGAGCTAATGGAAGGGGGAGGAGAAAATGTCAATCACAAAGACTGAAGTACTAGAAATGCCACTCCTCCTTGAAGAGAGCCATAGAGCCATTGCTGGGATTCAGATGCTTCAAGAGGCTTTTCAACAACGACATCCAGTCCATGCGCAGATGGATTAGCAGCTAGGTAGGCAAGCTCACCTGTCCAGAAGTAGAAGCTGCAGTGCAGTGAATCTCAAGGTAGAGATGATGGCTTGTTAAGTCATCTGGGGAACATGCACAAGCCACACATATCAGCCCTCAGAGTCTAGGGGGTATGCTGGGGTCTCTAGGGTCAGCTTACATAGTTTAACATGTTCCCAGTGAGTCCATTAAGTCATCACTGTGGAGTCTTCAATACAGATTTTAACTCCATATCTGTGCTGACACACACACAGGCAATTAAAGGGTGTGAGCTGCCTCCACAGTGTGCAACACCAGGTTCATATTGAACTCCAGCTGCCCAGGCAAGGAAATCATGAGGAAGGGAGCTCAGAGACCTCCGCAGACATCTGGGATGGGTTGACATACCTGAAAGAGCACTGACTCTTCTTACTAATTATAATTTCCTCTAAAGTTGTCAAAGAAGCTAATGCAATATTGAGTAGCCTCTCTAAGAGATTAGCGTATGACCAAGAAATCAGTGCAGTTCTGCTGCCTTCTGCCCTCATTAGACCACCCTTGAAGAGAAGCTGTTCTGGGCATCGCTCTGTCAGAGGGATGGTGGCCAACTGGAACTCACCCAGAAAAGAGCAGTAAGCCCACTGCAGGTACTGGAAGGCTGTCACATAAGCCAAAGGGAGAAGGGATTACTGATAGGGAAAGCAGAAGTCTAAGAAGAGCAGTACAGAGTTCAGGGCTCTGAAGAGCTAAATAAGGAAGAGAAGAGTGTTCTTGTAGGACAAAAGGGAAAAGTTGAGGAAGGAAAAGGCATTACGATAAGCATTTATAAATACCATCATTTAGGTCTCACCAAAATCCCGTGATGTCAGTGCTACCATACCCATTTTACAGACAGAAGAATTGGGACTAAAGAAAAGTTCAATAATTTATCCAAGGTGGCCAATTTCCAAAGGATGAGAATGGGGTTCCAGTCTGCATCCAAGTTATCCCTTGCCTTGCTCTTTCTATTACTCCATAAAGGAAAACTGGCCTCTGGAAATGAAAGAGGAAAGAAGATAGTGACTCAGTATGGAAAAGAGCTGTAGTGGATGCTTTCGGTCCTTCACTCCATCCCTCACCCCACACCATTTCCTGGTGGTGCATCCATCTCCCTAGCTGCTGATCATGTTGATGAACTCCATCTGTCCCTTTCTCAGGAGAGTTGTCCCCTGCCCCACCCCAAACTCCCCATATAGCAGATCTTAACAGATGACTGATTGCACAGACAATCAAAGGCTGGACCCCTTGCCTCACAATGAGATCAGTGATGTGGTTCACTTTGTGATCCAGAGCTCCCCATGGGATAAGACTGCAGCTAGTGTCCAGTGGAGACCACATTATTGCATACAAATTTTCCCTGCCATATCCATTCTCCTGAGTATACTTCCCCATTTGCAGAAAAATCCCCATCTCAGGTCCTGCTTTCAGGGAAACTCTAAGGTGCCTTATAATGTTAATTTCTTAGATTCCATGATTCATGGCATCCAACAGGTGTTATTTGCAATGAAGGATGAAAAAGAGATGGATGATATGGAAGGAAGGATGAGAAGGGGAACTCAGGGTCCTGTGCTGAATTTGCACTACAGAGATGCAACTCTAAAGACTCCACTGAGAACAGTGTGACTGAGAGGGCTGCCTCCTTTGGTCTAGCACTCAGGGCTTGGGGTGATTTTTGGTTATGGCACAATTTATCTCCATCTATTAGCATTCAGAGAAAGTTCCAACCCAGGGGTCAATAAGAAGGGAGGAAATACAGGGAGAAGGAAAACCATAAAGGAGAACCATTCCTGTGAACATAGGTATCAAAAAAGCAGTACCTGTGTCAAACATTAAGGACACCCAAATCAATAGGCCAAGCCCTTGATCTTGAGGCTTGCTCTTGTAAAGCTTAAGTATGTAACAGAGAAGCTTAGCCTACCTATAGGTAGGCCTAAGAGTTACTTCTGGAGGACCTCGTTTGTTGCTCAGATGTATTCTCTCTCTCTCCCTCTCTAAGCCCAACTCTGCAAGTGAAACCATTGCCCTCCCCCACTACATGGGACATGACAGCCAGGGATGAAAGTCTCCCTGGGGTCAAGGGAGATGACTCCCAGGGATGAGCATGGCCCTGGTACCATGGGATCAACAATTCCATCCTGACCAAAGGGGGGAAAAGAAGTGTAACAAATAAGGCATCAGTGGTTGAGAGAGTTCAAATAGAGTCAAGAGGCTACTCTGGAGGTCACTCTTACACAAGCTCCAGTTAGATGTTTCTACCTATCATAGCTTGCCAACCTCCAACCTAAACCATTCCAGACAATCCTGAAGAACATCTTGGACATTATATAAGATTCTACAAAGGTTCTAAGCACTAGGGTAACTTTCCAGCAACCTACAACCTCCATTTGGGTCCATGGACCAGGTAAGTCCTGAAATACAGATGGGCCAGCCCTTCCAGAACAAGAACAATTAGTTCCATCTCCCTCCCCTATATTATCAACAGTCCCTTCCAACAAGAAAAAGTCATAAAGGGCATAGCCCAAATACCCCTAAAGAGTGGTAGAAAGATTAAAGGAGATGGTGGTGTTATACAGAAAAGATAGGGGAAGGCAGAGGTTAATAAATGAGTATGATTGCTGAATCTCATTATATTGATATTTCCTTTAGTCTCCAGTATCTTACAGCAGCTAGAAGTAAGAACCTAAAATTGTGGAATCATAACCCATACCAAACTCTGAAGTCTGTTCTACAATTGTTGTGATGTGCTTTGAAATGTATTGCTTTTTTGTATGTTATTTTTCACACAAAAAAAGAAAAAAATCAATTGTGATGATAAATGCACAGCTTTATGATAAAAAAAAAGAGAGATTAAAAAAAAAGAAAGAAACCGTGCATTCTTCCCTTTCTTCCTCTCACACAGAGATCAACAGAAATTGCTACTAAGTAAAACTCTAGGTACATGGTGGTCCGGAGTGTGAATGTGTAATGGGGCTGTATGGGTAATGGGGTAGATGTAGAGATGCATCTCTCAAACACCCCGTCATCAACGAAGGACTTGTTGCTCCAGCTGCTGGGAGTACTAGCGACAGCCTTTGATTAATAGCCTTCAGGAACTGCCTCAATTGCAGAGAACCTCCATGCTCAAAGTCGTACCCTTGACACATGGCTGACATCCAATGACTGATTCACTCAGGATCCGAATCAGCTTGGGACAGGCCTTGTGGTAGGCAGACTACTAAGATGGTCCCCAGTGATCCCTACCTCCTGGTATTCATGCCCATAGATAATCCTCTCTCCTTGAGTGTGGGTTGGAGGTAATGACGTGCCTCTAGTGAAGACAATATGGCCAAAGTGGGAGGGTGTCACGTCCCTGACAAAAGCCTGTGACTTCCATCTTGCTAACTCCCTCTCTTTCTGGCACTCCTTCTTATTCTGCTGCTTGCCCTGTTTTCAGATGCTCTGTGAAGATGTCCTCAGGACAAGAAACAGAAGGAGGTCTCCTGCCAACAGCCCATGAGGCACTGAATTCTTCTAAACAACCACATGAGTCAGCTGGGAAGCAGATCCTCCCCAGGCCAGTGTGCAGATGAGACAAGAGCCCCAGTTGACGCATGGTTGTAGCTTTGAAGCAAAGAACCCAAATAACCTATGCCCAGCTTCCTGACCCACATGTGAAATAAGTTTTAGGATAACTGTTACTCAGCATTAGATAACTAGTTCAATCCCAAAGAGCCATTCTAGCTCCAGATCAGCTTAGGCTTTGTTGGGCCTTCCTTATAGTGGGACATCTCCCTCCAGCCAAATATGCTACCTCATCCTCCTTCCATGGGTGTGGTTGATGGTGGTTTATTAAGGCATGCCATTGATCCCAAAGCACTCCTCAATAAACATCCGATAAGCTAAACTCCATCTTTGACTCTACTTCCTGGAAAACCCAACCTGTGACAGAACTCATCCAATAAATATTTTATTGAATAACTATGGCTTATAAATGCAATTCTCATTTCATGATAGTATCTCTAAAAGGACACATTCAATTCAACAAACATTTATCAATTGCCACAGTCAGCAAGGGAGACAGATGTGGTCACTGCCATCCCTAGTCGGGAAGATGTTCATCAGAGAAGCAATTAGGAAATACAAGCACAAGCTTCAAATTCCCCGGGGAGAAGGAGCCAGAGTTAGCATTGTCTTGTTTCTAATCCCCCTTCTTTTCCCTCCTACAACAAAGGAGTTAGAAGGGCACCCATTTTCTACTGCACTCCTGAGACTCATCTCGTTGGTGTAGACCTGGGATACCTCTCAGGACAAGGATTTACTCCTGACCCAGAATAAGCTTGGTTTGGAGATCCCTCCAGAATATAAGTGAACACCTTAGGAGTGAGGAATCTCCAGGCCAGTGACTGGGCCCTGGGGACAGCATGTCATTCCCCAGAAGGAAAATAAGAGAGAAGAATGTTGAAGAATGTCCTATCCAAAATACCAGGACGAATCTTCTATCATGATCCTAATAAAAATCATTACCATTTGAGGAGCTGTGTTATACTCACCATTTTCTGCATAGTACTTAACCTTACATGAATTGCATGGTTTGTGTGTTTTTTTACGGTATACATACTCTTAGAATGTAAGCTTCCTAAAGACAAGGAATTTTGTCCATTGCTCTGTTGCCAGCGCCTAGGGTTTTCCTAGCCCATAGTAGGAGTTCCAGGAGTATTACATGAATGAATGAATGAGTGTGTGAATGAATGGATGAACAAGTGAACTGCTTTGGTGACAATCTTCAGATCCTTGGATCCTGTTCCACTTTAATAAAAGCTCTAGAGGGATGGGGAAAAGGGTGTCCCACATACAAGTGTCCTGCCTGGAAGAGGCAAGGAGATGCTTTAATACTCGGAGGTTACATTCCTCTCAACAAACCTATGAGGTGGTACCACTATCTCCATTTTACAGATGAGGAAACCGATAAAGAAAAGATAAACTTTCCAAAAGTCAAACAGCTAGAAAGTCACTAACCTAGCATTTGAACTCAGACCTCGGCAGCTCAAAAGCCTTAGCTCTTTTTCATTGCTCTACCCGACAGACATTGGTATTTACAGAGACACACCAACAGTATAATCCATTTATTTGAACAAATTGTACTGACTACTCAAGGTGGATCAGATCTGAGGAGCAGGGGCCAAATTGCCTCCACTCACCACTGACCCCCACAGCTGCTGCTATGCCTGTCACAAGCTCAGTGCTCTATAAATATTTGTTGAATGAAAGAAATAAACTGTGCCAGGTGCTCAGGCTACATAAAATTGTCACAGCCCCTATCCTCATAGTTTTTAGGGTAGGGTGGGGCCACAGTCATATGGAAATGTGCCAGAGAGGATGGTCAAAATGATAAGATGTTATTGAGCATGTGCTATTACCAGGGCTCTTCTAAGTGCTTTTCATGGGTTGAGTTATATAATCCTCCCTACAACTCTGTAAGGTAGATATTACTAGTATCTTCATTTACAAATGAATAAACTGAGGCCCAGAGAGGTTAAGGAACTTACTAAAGATCACAAAGCTCATCAGTGGCAGAGTCAGGATTTGAACCCAAGCAGTCTGGCTCCAGAGCCAGTGCTCCAATGGCTGAACACTGTGCTGCCTCTCTATGGTAGGTCATGATGATCACGACAGGAGTGCCCAAGGGCCAAAAACCGCGAACCACATTTGAAAGCGTTAACTGGGTGCGGAGTGCACTGATCCTGTTTGAAGTATGGCATCATTGAATACAGACTTCACATGGCCACAGCGAGAGCTCCCACAAGCCTTGCTCAGCTGGGCACAGCCACTGGACAGGGGCCAGGGCCTTGTCTCTGCCCTGATCTGATCCAACTGCCCGCTTGCCCTTTTCTGAGGCTTTCCCAACCAAGGGGCAGGCTGCCAGGAACTCATACATCTTGATTCCATCCACAGCCTCCATGTCTGCCCGGAGCCTCTGCATTGAGGAAGACTGGATTATCAATGCTCCAGCAGAGCCAGGCAGGGGCCATCTCTGTCCGAGGAGCAGAGGTCATCACTCAGGGTGGAAAGCCTCTGGAGAGTCCTTTCCCTCCAGCAGCATCTGTGCACAGTTCCACAAGGAAAGGACGCATGCTTAGTTCTTAAGTGTAGAGCTTTGGTTTCAGGTCGATGCTAAAAGGTTCTTAAGAGGCTGGAGGGAGAATCCCCAAGACAGCCTTCTTCAGCTCATTCTATGCTGCCTACAGAAGTCAGGATACTGTTTTAGGTACAGAGGAGAACTCTTCGAGGCTGAGGTTCGAGGAAATAGGCTTTGAGGGATTGCATATACCCCACCCCACCCCAACCAGTGGCCCCTATAGTACAAAAGAGCAGCACATCCCGCCTCCCAGGAAATACCTGCAGAAAGGAACGACCACCCGGCGTACAGCCAGGCATTTGCCCTTGAACTAGGGGAGAGGCAGTTCAGGGGGCTCTTCTGTCCTTGTTTAGGTAGGGCGAGAAAACTGAATTATCTCCCTGAGATTTACAAAATTCTGTTTCTGCAGAAGGAGGTTCATTCACACTCGCTGGCCACCTTTGAGACAATTTTCACTAATTCTGACCGTAGGAGAGCAAAGGGGCATTGAGGATTAAAGCTCACACTGAATAGGCAACGAGAAGCCAGTCCTGCAGACAGTACAGGCGCGGCGTGCCGGGCAGAGGATATCGCATCACCAGCAACGTAACAGTGCACTGAGATAGTAACCATGCCTTCCACGGTTTATTTGTTCCTTATCTCCAAAATCAAATCCAGTGTGAGGGTTTGAAAGGAGAAGGATCTCTAATGAGTCTGGAAAATGAATAGCAAAGCTCATTCTCTTTTTTTTTTTTTTTTTGTACTGTCTTAAGGGGAAGTGCATAATTAAAGACTAATTGTGGGAAGGGGAGATGCCATCAGTTTGTTATGTCAGGTCTGGAGTCTATGTGACAGTGAAGATTCAAGGAGAAAACCTCTGGCTAGAAAAAATTTTCAAATGGCAATACTGGCTTAAAAAAAAAAAAAAGAACTAAGGTTGTAATCCGGTTCCAAGGCATGGGTTATGGATTGCTTTAGTTGCAGTCCAATTGTATGCAGCTGGGGCTTCATGTCAGTCCAGTGAGAAAAGTAACATCATCTTCCTCTTCTTTTCCCTGAAGGGACTGGAATTCAGACAGGCCAAGCGTTTTGCCCAAGTTGGTTCAGCTGATGCCCAAGTCCTCCGATTCCCACCCCTGTTCCGTTCCCAGCTCCACCCGGGCACTCAAATAAGTGAGGTGCAATCTTTAGGGTTCTTTCCCCTTCTCACAGAAAATGTTTCCAATTGGCCAGCCAGCAGGAGACGGTCACAGAGAACTGCCCCTCACACATTCCCCTGAACTCCACCCCTGTGCAGCTGCTGTGGGTGGAGAGCTCCCACTTCAGGGCACACCGCGGGAGTCAAGTCCAGGTGTCACCTCGGCCAGGTGAAGGTATCTGGTTCTGTTGCTGTGGAATTGAATCACTAGCCAGTGAAATTCATCTACGGCTGATGACATCTGCAGTCTCTAAGGGGAGGGCCTTCCACAATGAGTGAGGTTTCATTTAATTAGCTGGAGGCGTAAAAGAGAGTGGTCAGAAGAGAGTTCAGTGCAGTTCAGCAGACCTCATCTCAGCCCTCGCAGCTCAGCCCAGATGTTTGGAGATGCAGAAAAGAATCACCCCAAGGAAAGCTGCTGGAACCCAGAAGCCAGGAGAGAAGGCCAGCAGAGATCATCGTGCGCCTTCCATGTAGCAGAGAGCCCCAGAGAAAACTAGCTGCCTTTGCTCTGAAGAGCTATAAATTTTTAACTAAATAAATCTCCCTATTAAAAGCCGATCCATCTCTGGTGTGTTGGATTCTGGCAGCTTTAGCAAACTAGAACACACACATACACGATTATAGGCAATGACGTGGCGATAGGGACACAGTTCACTAGGAGAATCCTGTAACCAAGAAGTTAAGATTTAACTGATGATTGTGATTACCGAATCATTATATAGATATTCCTTTTCACTTTCTGGGGTATAGAGTACACAGAGGGAAATACCTGAAACCTCTGAACTGCAATCCAGTTGCTTTGATCTCTGATAATCGTTGTATAGCCTTTCTCTTATGCCCTTGTGATTGTGAAAACCTTGTGACTGACCCTCACTTGTACCCATTTTATCAGGTTTTCCTATGTTAGTCTAGTGATCACTAAAGACAGTCCCCAATGTTTATTAATGAAGGGCCTTGGGTCAGCCCAGAACTAACCCACCCAAGTCCAAAGTCATCCTGTTAACTGAAGCTGTTTCAGCACAAAATGGGCCCACCTGACACATGCAGTGGCTTAGACCTTAACCTATAAATGACCTGTAATTCATTATAATACTAAAAATCATGTGTATCAGCCTATTAAGGCCACCATTTTCTTACATACAGTCTGTGACTAAGCATGTACTCAATCTGCATATATGCAATAATTAGATTACCTCTGATTACATCATCTGGGGCCATCATGCTCATTATCCTAAAACCTGCCCATCTTTTAAGGCTATAAAACCATCAGAATTACTGTAGTTTGGAGAGACAGATTTTTAGGCTGACAGGTCATCTGATCTCCTGCTTCGCACTTACCAATAAACTTTTTCTCTCTTTGAAACCTGGTGTCTCCGGAATTGGTCACTTGAACACATCGGGCGGAGAACTCACTGCTTTTGGTGGGTAACAATTCCAGTCCTGGTGGATGTCCTGTCCTGGGGTTTTCTGATCTCTCTCACTAAAAATCACAGTCGCAGTGGATGGAACGCACATGCACACCTTCTCCAGGCTCTCTCCCATCAGTCTGCCTTCCGAAGTCCCCAGCTGAAGTCAGAACTGACTCTCTCAATGATCCACACGCAGACCACACATGGATTAAGATACAGTCCGGAAGTGCCGCCCACCCCCAACTCCTTCCCCCACATGAAACTAGTCCTTCATGGACAAGGGACAGCATATGCCGTAGTAGCTCAGAACAGAACTTAGGGTCAGGAGGAGTTGAATTTACATTACAGTGCTGCCACTCATCAAGCTATTGCGCCATTCACACTGTCACCTCCAGGGGACAACAGTACAGGGAATACAGTGTGAATCAGGCTCACAGTGTGCCATGCAGAGGGCCTGGACACTGTCATGTCTACACTCGCAGTGATACTTGAGCAAATGCTTAACATTCCTGTGCCTCAGTTCCCCTCATTTTAACATCTACATCCCCAAGCTGTTGTAAGGATCAAATTAGACGACATATAAAAATGCTTGATACAGGGCGGGCCGCGGTGGCTCAGCGGGCAAGAGTGCTTGCCTGCCATGCCGGAGGACCCCGGTTCGATTCCCGGCCCCAGCCCATGTAAAAAACAAACAAACAAACAAAATATAATAAAACAAGAAAATGTTTAAAGATGTTTCCCTTTCTTCCTCCCTTCCTTCCTTCCATTCTTCCTTCCTTCTCTCTGTCTTTCCTTCCCTTCCTCCCTCTCTCTAAAAAAAAAAAAAAAAAAAAAAAAAAAAATGCTTGATACAGAGCATGACACATGGAAAGCAATCAACAAATAGTGAAAATTATTATCTCTAAGGCTGCCTAATGTGGGATCATGCCTATACAAGGACTGTCAGAAGAACTTGCCCTATGGGCTTCATCAAATGGCCTCATCCCATCAAATGAGCCTCTCTTGCTTTGTCTGCCAACCCCAAATCCAGGTAGATTTTGTTTGTTTGTATCATAATATCTTTTTTATTGTGTCAGTAGTCTATATATAAAATATTATATATATGTATTATATAAATAAAAATAATATAAAATAAAATCAGTTTTGTATTATATATATAAATAAAATATTATATATATATATAATACAAAACTGATCTTAACCATTTTTATTATAAAACTGAGTGACATTGATTATATTTACAAGGTGGTGCTACCACTCAGTCAAGCCCCAAAACTTTTTCATCGCCCCAAACAGACGCTGTACCTATTAAGTAATAAATCCCCATTTCCCCAGCATCCCAGCCCCTAGTAAACTTTATCTCTACTCTCTACAAATTTGCCTATTCTAGCCATGTCACATAACTGAATTCATACAATATCTGTCCCTAGGTTCCTCATGTATTTCACTCAGCATGACAATTTCAAGGTTTACCATGTTGTGTCATGTATCAGAACTTCATTCCTTTGTGTAACTGAATAGCATTCCGTTATATACATGCATAAATGCTTTTCCATTCGTCTGTCAATGGACATTTGAGTTGTCCCACCTTTGGGCTGTTGTGAATGGTGCCGCTGTGATCACTGGTGCACAAGTACCTATTTGAGCCCCTGTTTTCAATTCCTTTGAGTATAGACCAAGGAGTGGAATTGCTGGGTCACTTGGTACTTCTAGGTTTAATTTTTTGAGGAGCTTTCCATAACAGCTGCACCATTTTACATTCCAAGCAGGTAGATTTTATCGCTTAACTTATTCATGGAGGAGAGTAAAATCAAGGAAAACAAAGCCACTGTGGGACAGCAGAGGTTCGGATTAGAATGTTAATGAGCAAGTAGCCCATATGTCCACCTCATACCTCCTCTAACCTGTCCCCATAGGCCTAATGTCATACTACTTCATGCTTAAGCTAGGGGAAGAGGGGTGCAACGGTAGCTCCGTGGCATAGTTCTCACCTGCCATGCCAGAGACCCAGGTTCAATTCCCAGAGCTTGCCCATGCCAAAAAAAAAAGAGTAAGGCAATTTGGGGTGGTGCACCAGTGGCTCAGTGGCAGAATTCTCACCTGCTGTACTGAACAAGGTTCGATTCCCGGTGCCTGCCCATATGAAAAAAAAAAGGCAAAAAGAAAATAGGGGGACCATCAGACCCTCACCCATAATCTCCAAGCAAGGGGTCTGGCTTTATAGGTAACAAGGATAATATTTGAATACAAAGGGAAATAACCCTTTACCTTTGTATTATGTTGCAGAGTTTTTCATTCAGTTATACAGTGGCTTATCTCAAGTGGGGCTCCAGGAGAGAATTAAGCCCTATTTCCCTCAGGCAGACACCTTCATACACACATACATACCTACATGTTATACAAATCAAATTAACAAAAAAGAAAAAAATCAAATTAACTTCTTTATTATGCATGGTTCTATTTGTACCATCTTTTAGAGGATTGAGAACACAATCACTCAAATCATTTTCTGTGTTCTGTGGTTCAGATGAGGAACACAGGAGGTAGATGGGCAGACACAGCATTATTCCCAACATGCAGATGACAAAACTGAGTTTAGAAAGTGAATCACCCACAGTGGCAAACATAGGGCTCAGTCAACAGGCTTCAAACCAAGCACTCCCTTACCACAAATAGGTGAGTCTAAGAAGTGCCTAAATCCAGCCCATTTCCTGAACCACACAGGCAGGATTTCATCAATACACATACTTTCACGGAGGAAGGAATGTAAGTTTATCTACCACAATACTTTCATTTCATAGATGAGAAGGCTCATTTTAAGAGGTACCATTATAATATCCACTTCTCGCTAATGAAATTGTTTCCACATCCAGGTTAACAGTCCATATTAATATAACTTTGCTAATGTGGACACAATGAATTCTGCTGATTTAAAAGGGTGCAATAACAGATGGGTTCACAAGTCCTGTCTTTTTAGAATCATATTTATGTAAAGTACCCTGGCTTGCCACAATCCAGTAATATAACCTTAGGAAAGTCACTTCAACCTTTCTGAGCTGATATTTTCTCATTTGTATAATGAGGAGTTTGGATTAGAGAATTTATCTTCCATCAAGGTCCCTTCCAATTCTAAAGTGCGTTATCTATGAAAGCACTTTGAGAGGTTGCCTGTCCCACTTCTCAGACAACACCTCTCTAAACTACCATTTGCTAAGACCCCTTTTAGTTTCAGTTCATCCTTCTGTGTGTCCACTGTTCTACAGGTAGCTTTGACAGAGGCACTTATTTAAATTCTGATTAAAGTACAAGCAAAATTAACTCCAAATAGCCAGACCAGACCCCAACACTAAAAAGATAAGAGGATTCCATTCTCTAGACCCAGCTCCAAAGGCCTGCAAGAGCCTTGCACCAGAGGGTATCATGTCTACACTCACATAAGCACAGCCCACTTCCTTAGGCACCCAGGATTTACTCTTACAACTTGAGGCACACACCTACATATGATCCTCTCCATTTCCCATACAGGAAGCCAAGTGCAAAGCCTTCCCAGCAGCCCAAGATCTTTCTGAGGGTTGGGTTCCCACACAAGATAAAGAATATCAGAGGCCTTCGAGGGACTGTGAAAAACAAGACTGGGAAGTCAAGGTATAGAGCCAAATAGATGTAGGAAGATCTAAGAAGACGGCTCAGCGAGTCACAGGTTGGACAGGACAAATCATACAGGGTTTTAGAAATGCAAACTCCACTCACAACTGAGGATTTTTCCTTGTCGTTTTTGTTTGAGGAAATAAACAAGAAACAAAAAGTTAAAGGAAAAGCAACAACATAACAAACATTCATAGCCTCTTCATTCAGAATTGAAAATTAGCATTTTTATCAAATGGGACTCCCTAAATAGTAAAAAAAAAAAGACAGAATAAAAGATGAAGTACCCTTTATATGTCTCCCTCTGCCTCTCCCCTTTCCCAAGTACCCTCTATGCATTCACACACACACACACACACACACACACACACACACACAAAGAGGCATGCATTCCCAAGACCATTCTCAGGAATTTAAGATCTAATCTTCCAATCCATTTTAAAACTTGGTTTTTTGTACATGTTTACAAATCTAGATCAAGTCCACTTCAGGGGGCTTGAAATGCATGGACAATCTGAAATAATTAATCACAATTTCTTAATTTTTAATTACTGGTGACATGGGGATTCCTACATTTAAGATGCTCTCTGCTTACCCTAAAGTATAGTGGTTTGCATTATGCAAATGTATTTGAAAATATACATATTTGCACATATGATAAAATATATATATTTATTCCATTAATGATAAGGCACTTTTCACCAGAGTTCCACCTACAAACGCCTGGGCACTTTGGAAACCAGCTCCTGCATTACTTCTCTTGGCACCTCTTTTGATCCCTGTGTCTGCCACTCAAGGCTAAATGGGCATGGCTCCAGGGGGCCTAGTTATAAATACACAGTCCTCAATGGTTATAATATGAAAGGTTTATAGGACATCTGGTTTTAGGCAGAGAATTCGTGTATGTAATATTGTTTGTAGTTTTAAAAGTCAGTCTCACTTTATAGATGGGGCCATTCAACATTGGAAGTTGAATGTTATCCTTGTCATACACAGGCAAAGTTCAGTGCTGCACTAGGTCCAAAACTTGACAGAATATAGCCTGCCACTTACCTCAGTCACCAGCTAGGCTCCCTTCAAAGGCAGGCAATCCCACGGGCAGGTGGGACACTGTCCCTTGAAGGCTCTCCAGGGACTTCTTCCACCCCTGGTGTTACCGCATACATGCTGAACCACAGAGGCTGGGGTAGGAGCCCAGTGCTGGGGGAGAGTAGGGGGAGCGGAAGTCAAGTTCCAGACGTGGAATACCTGACCTGCTGGGACATATGGAGTCAGCACAGAAGGCAGAGTGCGCAGGAGGCTCCAGCATGAATCCCAGAGGTGGGACCCTGCTCTTCAACCTGTGCTCTGGAAATGTGAGGAGATGACCCGCTGCCTCCTCAGCCGCCTGCAGCAATGAGCAGGGGCAGGGAGTCTGGGGATGGAGCACTCCCAAAGCCATTCACTCTTCAATCCCCACGGCACCATCTTCCAGAAGAGAGCTCTGTCTGGAGAAACGATGCCACCATCGTTTCTGCCTAGATCTTCTGCCTAGATCTTCTCATCTTTATCTTTCTGTTTAAAAAGCAGCTTTACAAATGAGTATGAATGCTGAATCATTCAATTGATATCTCTTTTAGTCGCCAGTATGTTAGAGCGGCTAGAAGTAAAAACCTAAAATTATGGAATGTTAACCTATGTCAAACTCTGAAATATGTTCTGCAACTCATTGTGGTGTTGTGCTTGGAAATGTATTGCTTTTTGTGTGTATGTTAATTTTCACACAAGAAAAGGGAAAAAAGTCGATTGTGATGATAAAAAGATATTTAAGCCCTCTAGCCTCCTATATTCTGAAGCAGCTAGAAGGAAAAATCTGAGAGGATGGTATGGTAGCCCAAGACAAACTCTGGGATCTGTCCTGTGACTACTTGTTGATGAGTGCTTTGAAAACTATTGCTTTTTTATTTCTTTACTTTGTATATATGTTATACTGCACAATAAAAAAGTTTTTAAAAAGGGGTTTTATTGAGATACATTCACATACCGTACAATCCATCCAAAGTGTACAGTCAATGGCTTTTAGTAAAATCAGAGTTGTGCATTCATCCCACAATCAGTTTTAGAACAATTTCATTACTCCAAAAAGAAAAACCCCACATCTCTTAGCAGTCATCTCTCAATCCCTCCAGCCTTCTGCAGCCCTATATAACTACTAGTCTAATTCTGTCTCTATAAATGCATTTATATCTATAGCTTATATAAATGGAATCATACAATATGTAGTACTTTGTGTCGGGTTTCTTTCACTTAGAAAAAAATGTTTTAATTATTGCTTTTTCTAATTAGAGAAGTTGTAGTTTTACAGAAAAGTGATGTAAAAAATCTAATGTTCCTATATATCTCCTTCCTTTGACCTAAGTGATACTTTTCATATTTCTTAATTATGGCACTAATTTCATTATACTTTGTGTCATAGCTGTTTCTGATGGATTTGGCTATATATCAACTGCTCTGGGTTTTATACATAGTAGACACTCGGTAAATGCTTAATTAAATGGTATTGACTGTATCTCTTTAGATTTATCTCAGTAATGATAAAAACAATCATCACAATTATCAAAATACATTTTCCCCATTTGTTGCATGAAATATTCTACTCCAAAAACTCTACCCAATATCTACTTTGCCCATAAACATTAACCAACAACTCCATGGGTGCAGAAAGCCAGAGAAAACAGGTGACTAATTAAGGATCCAAGAGTAAAGTTGATATTTCAAAGCCTTAACAGAAGAGCAGTTACCACCCCTTGCCACCATCATGACAACATCTCCCTTCTATCCCTGTAGGCAGAGTTTACTTCCAGACCTTTGCAAACACATCATGTTCTCATAAATCACAGTGGCAGTAACAGAATCTGCTTAGATGCACAAGATATCACTATAATGATAACACAAAGGAAATATTGCAAAATTCAATGCATTATTGATGGACTCTGTAATGAAATCCATTCAATAATTATACTCCCACTGATTAAGTATATATGACAAGAATTAAAATGTTCCCTAAAAGCTATAGAAGTAAATTTGAAGATTTTCTTATTCAAATGCATCGTGATTGTAATATTGACAGCATTTACCCAAGGATCCTTGTAAGCACCATTATTTTGTCATAAGTGATGATTCTCTGGTTGATTTTATCCTCTCTCCTTCCCATGTCTCTAGCACCAAACCCCTACTTGTGGCCCACCCTGAGCAGAGAATCCCTCTCTTAAAGCAAAAGGCTTAGGACAAGGCAAAGGAAGTATCACCTGGGTCAGGGTCACAGATGTGATAAAAAACAGGGAAGGCTTCCAAAGCACTTCACATAGCTCTGGAGGTGGAGGTGGGAGGATGGACAAGCTATATCAATAATGGCAATTAGCAGGAAGGTGCATGGAGAGAGACAAAGCAAAAGAACATTAATAGGCAGGACCCAACGTCCCTGCCCACCCATTTTGAGCCCCACAATGCTGATAGATGGACTGTGCACAGTGTGGCTACCCGGGAGTGGGGAGACCTGTCTCTCTGTAGAAAGGACTCAGCACTCATCATGGCCATGAATCAATCTTAAAGATCCCACTCCCCAACATAATTGCCCTGGGGCATGTACATCCTCCCATCCAGAATCACCCCAATAGATTGTCCTCTTATGACCACTTTAGTTCTCTGAGTCTGGTTCACTTTCACGTTTCCAGGGACAATCATTATTGCAGAGCGAAAAGCATATGATACAATATCTGGGGATCCTGAGGGCCCAGGAATATGGGCACGGAAAGAAGCAGCCATTGAGAAGGAGTTAGGTAGCAATTAATAAGAACTTTCTTTTTACTAGATAAATGGTAACTTCCAGAAGTTTAATTTGCCTAAAAGTGTTTTTTTAACTGGTCCCTTCTACCATTTACAGTTGGAAACTTTTTCTCCCTAGACGCAAAAAAAGAGAGGAAAACATAATTCCCTTTTCTCTGCTTCAGTATTTCTCAAAGCACAGCTGTTTAGGGGATATGACAAACTGGGTCTTTCATGACTGGAGACGAAGAGGATGGTGAAGGGTCCAACTGTTTTATTAACAGTTAAGGGACTTAGATACTTACCATAGAAAAGCCATCCACCCACATGAAAAGGGCTCCTACGTCGAATGGGGCACATACTAACTCTATATAGTATCACTGAGAAGAAACAGGACAAGACATAGCTCATCCATCCAAAGAGCCATGTAACGGTTAGAGCTGTTCCTATAACTGAGGTGGCCACCCAGAAGTCCATAAGACCCTTCTCCACATTTTAACTGTTCCAACAGAACCTGGATGACTGTTTACCAGGGGGGTTGCAGAGGGATTCATAGGTAAGAAGATCCTTTTACCTCTAAGAACTTTTTATTTTGTATGGTCTTCACAAGTATAGTTTGCTCCAAACCTGATCTCCTAGCAAGAGTTATATAGACAAATCATGGGAAACCATGAGCTAACTGAAAACCATTATCCAACTGACCTTCAAGTTCTCATGCATTATATATGTTGGCCAATATATTTGTATTTCTTATTTTGTTTTGTTAGACTGACAGTAAAAAATTTATGTTGACAGAAGAGAATGCCGGAATACATTACTAGTGATGGGAAATGGCGCCTGGTTTATGGATAGATGGTCAAATTCTTAAATTATGATTAAAAAAGGAAAAAAGAAACAAAATGAAAACCACTGCACCAGGCCACAGGAGAGAGAGATCTCTGACTCCGCCGAATCCGTGGTTAGAGTGCTAGCATGCCTTACTCTAACAGCTACTAAAGTCAATCAAGCCAGTTCTTGGCATTTTTTTTTTTTGGTTGCTTTTCCTAGCTTCAAAGTAATATGCTATTTGCATTCCTTAAAAATCTAAGCGGTGAGGAAGAGTAACGTGTCTTATAATTAATGCGCTGCACTTAAACACTGAGCAGCAGCTCTTGCGTGAGCTCCAAGTCTAATAGATTGGGGAGGTTCTGCAAATGAAATTGCTTTTGAGCAAGGACATGTCCTTGGCAGTCCCTGTTAGAGGAGAGGCAAGGGAAGAAGGAAAAGAGGAAAAGCAATTGCTGCAAATTGTACAACAAGAGCTATATTCATATTTATGAGTAGAAAATCCCAGGGTACAAATGAAAAAAAAAAGCATTTAAGCAGCTTCTCCATCATTTTTACTAGTGACTTTTCACAAGTATCAAAGGGCAGAGGGTGAGGGTGTATTCCCCTTATGGCAACAGCCAGGTATCTCCAGTTTCCAGTTTGGGGTTCTCTGCCCCAGATAAAAACCGAAGTGAAATGGGGCACTCTAGTTCATTGGAGTGAGGGTGTGAGATCTTACTAATAATTGGTAAGTTCTTTACCAATGCTAATTACCAATATGGGGTAATGCTTATCCCATATAAGCATTTTGAGAATGGCTTCCACCTGACCTTCACAACATCTTCTACCTTAATAAGATACAACACAGCTGCCATCTGGCAGAATCTTTGAATCTGGGTTCTGTTGTAACTTCTCACTGAGATTCATGCCCTGAATTTGTTCTTTGCTGCCTATTTACAGACACATGGTTTTGGTAGGGCTCAAACATAAGCAGTTATTCCTCCTACTCATAACTCTAAATCTCATAATAGCTAACATTTATTGAGGACTTATTATAGGCTGGGCATCATCCTACATTTCTTACGTGTATTTACTCATTCAAGCCCCTAATAATCCTATGAAGTATTTAAGGGACTCCTCCTAATGGAAATTTAGACTGCTTCCAATTTTAATATTACCATGAAGGAACGGAGTAAATGCCAAGGTTTTTGTCATAAACCTAAACCCACTTATTTTTAACCCCATTTTACACATAAAGAGAGGCAGAAAACAATAAGGATTGTGGTTAAAATTTCAGAAAATACAGAAAAGTATAAAATGGCAAGTAAAATGCTAAGTTTAAGTGTCTCTCTCCCTAACCTTAGGTTATTTGCCAAAATTAGCCACTGATAAAAAGATTTCTTATGAAATCTTCCTTATTTTAAGAACATGCTTCCAGAATGTTCTATTTATAAACAAGGATATATGTATGTACAGAGATAATATATAAATATTATCTTTTCTTTATAAAAAATGGAATCATAGGGCGGGCCACAGTGGCTCAGCAGGCAGAGTTCTCGCCTGTCATGCCGGAGACCCAGGTTCGATTCCTGGTGCCTGTCCATGTTAAAAAAGAAAAAAAAAAAAGTCTGATAACAATGGAATCATAGTAAAAAATATATCCTTTCTTTACTTAATTCTAGTACTTGGATATTTTTACATATCAGCATGTGCAAATTTACCTTTTTCCCTTTAATGATGTATAATTTATACATCCCCATCTTCATTCCCTCTTGATGGACATTTAGATTGTTTCCAATTTTTTTTCTTGAGAAAAGCAATCTTACAATGAGACACGGGGTAAACCTCAAGGTTTGGGGATCATGAACCAAAATATCCCTCGCTGCCCTTCTCTCCTCTAAGGGCATGGTAGGAGCACAGGTACCTTCTCGACACTGATCATGAGATTGTTCACACTAAGACCTGGGCTCTGGCAGTGCAGCAATGCCGCACGAGGAGCACGTCAGGTCTGGGTTTCTGCCATGGCAGGGATCCACCTGGGCTCAGATCTCTTCCTCCCACCAAAAGGAGAAAAAAAGGTAAGTGAACCTTTCCAGTCCTGCAGAGCAGTGGAGAATATAGAAATAGAACACCCAAGTAGTCAGCCAAAACGCAGAATACCTAAACTGACGCCCAGAACCTAGCCGGGGCCTGACGTGAGGGGAGGCACATCATGCAAGAAAAAGAGCAGGTATTCCAGAGTCAGAGCCCAGATGCCACTCTGCCTTTTACCAGTGAGATGAACTGAACAACACACCCCACGCGCGCGCACAGGCACACACACACACACACTTCTTGACCCATGAGAAGAGACAGGAATAATAGCTTGGGGGCATACAAAATAAGGATTTGGAAAAGGTTTCATCAAACACTATGAAATACCAGCTAATGGTATTGTGCTGGTTTGAAAAGAAAAGCCCTATTTTAATTTTGACTCAATCTTGTCAGGGCAGCTGTTTCTTTTAATTCTCATTCAATACTGTAGGTTGGAAACATTTGATCAGATTATCTTCACGGAGATGTGACGTGCCCAATTACGGTATGATCTTTTGATTAGATGGAGATGTGACCCCACCCATTCTAGATGGGTCTTGATTAGCTTACTGGAATCCTTTAGAAGAGGAAACATTTTAGAGAGAGTCAGAAACAATAGAGCAGACAGAAATTTCAGAGAAAAGCTGACAGGCCAAGAACAGAGACACGGATGTTTGGAGGTGCTTGGAGCCCAGCAGACATCACCATGAGAAGCAAAGTTAGGAACCCCCACAGGAAAAGATGCTGCAGGCAACAGAGCCCAGGAGCAAGGGACCAGCAGAGGCCAGCACATGACTTTCCAGCTGACAGAGGTGTTCCAGGCAGTATCAGCCTTTCTTGAGTAAAGGTAACCTCTTGTTGGTGCCTTAATTTGGACACTTCCACTTCCTTAGAACTGTAAACTTGTAACTTATTATATTCCCATTTTTTAAAAATGGTTCCAGTTCTGGTATATCGCATTCCAGCAGCTTGCAAATTAACACGGATATCTTCTATATATTCCCTCTCATATGCCCAAGTCACCAGAGATGTATGTATCCTCTTGTCTATACAATCTTCATTCAACACTTTCTGTCTGCAACCTGGTTCACCCTGTGATGGAGGGTAAGAGTAGGTGAAGTCATCTCCATTTACCACTGGGAAAAGGAGGGCAAAAGATATGTAAATGGGCATATGGCTAGAATTGAAGACACCTGGCAAGGAGAACCAGAATGCAACTGGCTGCCAACTCCCGGCTCTTACCAGGCACTTACATGCTTGCTTTTAAGGGACTGGCATCAGCACACCAATGTAATGCATGTATTATCCCCTCTGCTCCAGAGTAAAAGATGTAGTAAAATGTACTGTGATCATCCTTAGCATGTGGCCATTATTTATGCTTCCCCCTTTTGCCTGTGGCAGCTTAATTTCCCTGGAAACAGCTCTTTCATTCTACAATCATTAGAAGAGGGCACAAGGTCCAAGGACACATAAATCCACAATCAAGCTGAATGATAATGATGATGGCGCTGAGTTCCTTCCTCTCCTGGCTGGGGCAGGAGCAGCAGGCTCGTATCAGTACAATTTCTCAGCATCACCACAATGCAGGGCATGGCCAATGGATGCCCAGTGTTAAGAGACTGGATTCCTCTCTGGAGAGCCTAAGACATGGCCAGCAGGTGAAGGGGGGATTATGCTGGGTGGTACCAAGACACTTAGTATGACGATTCACCGCCAGTACAAAGCATTTAGCGTGAACCTTACACAGATGTGCAAAGCAAAAGGAGGCTCAGATTCCAGATGTGGCTTCTAGTCTAAGCCTGCCATTTTCTGGTTGCTTGACCTTAGTTAAGTCTCTTAACCTCTCTGGTCCAGGTTCCCTACCTGCAAAATGGGGATAATGATGCCTGACTTTGTCACCTCTGAGAGTGTAAGGAGAATCAACAAGATCACTCACATGGTGGTTTTTGTTTTTTCTGGTTTTTTTTGTTTTGTTTTTTTTTTTTTTTTTGCATGGGCAGGTACCAGGAACAAATCCAGGTCTCTTGCATGGCAGTCGAGAATTCTTCCACTGAGCCACCATTGTACCACCCCAGGTGATGGTTTTTTTGGAGATATGACTTAAAGGTGGCTGAGATGACAGATGATGGTGGTGATGATGGTGAAGTCTGCTTCAGTACCATATTCGTTTTCAGTCAGCAGAATAATCATGATTAGAACTTATTCATTGCTCACAAGATTTTCTTTTCTATAAATGAAACTTTGATCATATGCCCACAGTGAACTCTCAGAGTGTGAAGAGATTAGACTACAGAATTTCCTGCCTCTTCAAGGCACGGCCAATAGGCCATGAGAATTTTGATGCTGTGCCCTCGTAGAGAAAGAGCAAATACTGAATGATGTTGATGACCAACTAGTAAAGTTCAGGCATGCGCTTGTTTAGCTTTCTTTCCCAAGCCAAATATTTTGAAAGTAGGTTTGTAGAAACTGACTTGATAAAACAATATTTTGTAAATGTAAATATAAAGATAGATTAGATAAATGGTCTTGTTTTAGAAAACTATTAGTCATGGGTCCTATGAATTTTCTCATTGCTCTTCCCTTAGCATAGACAGTAATCTCAAAAGGTAAGTGCAGCTCTCGTTCTTCTATGAGAGAGTGCAGCTTCTAAGGACAAGGTGCCAGGTGGTGTTGGCCTTCCAGTCCCTTGGCACTCAGGGTGGGGTGAACAGAGGGCAGGAGAGACATTTCCTGCTCCGATCACAGTAGCATGGCTGCTGAGGAGATGCGCAGGTTGTGTCCTGCAGGGGTTCCAAGGTCAAGTTGGAAGAAGATGTCAAGCCAGGCAGTCAGCAGTGGGACTTAGGCCAATGACAGAATAAAGGTAATGGGGAAAAATGGGAGGGAAAGCAACAGGATAAATTCCAGACTCAAAGAAGTTTGGGGAGGATTTTAACAATTGCTAGAATGTGTTTGCCAGTAAGAGGCAGGTTCACTTAACTGGGTTAGAACAGTAAATATTTTGTTAGTTGCATGGCCCAAAAATATACTCATTTAATATTTTTTAAATGCTTTGCTTAAAATGTACAGCTCTATTCTTTAATATGGAATAAAAAAGGTATGGTGTGGGGCAGTGTGATGGTGGCCCAGTGGCAGAGCTCTCACCTGCCATGCTGAAGACCCGGGGTTGGTTCCCAGTGTCTGTCTGCCCACGCCAAAAAAAAAAGGTACGATACGGACTTCCAGTCGGACAAGATGTTGGCATAAAGCACTCCACGGGCCATTCTCCTACAGAGTCTTTGAGAAGGACATCTTCTTCAGAATTCCAGAAAACAGTTAAAAGGTTGCAATAACTGGGCAAGTGTCAAATTAAGAAAATACGACTTTATCCTTACTGGCCCCTTACCTGTGCTTTTATTGTGGGTCGCTGGCCCTGTTACACAGAAAGCCAAATAACCCCTAGACACATATTCTACATCCGTGCCAGTCTGTCAGATGGGAAGCTGAACGACTGAACCAGAAAACTTGGCTCTAGTTCATTCTTGCAGAATATGACCCGCAAAACAGAAGCAGGACAGCTAAGGCAGTGTAAGAAACAAAGAACTCAAAGCAGCGAACAGCAAAAGATGACCATAGACACCCAGGAGAGGAAGAAAGTCTATTTCATAAGAGGAACAGGGGCATTCCAACACCTATAAACAGCCACAAGCACACACTAGCCCAATACAAGATGCAGGCTGTGTTAGTTAGATTCAGTTGTCAACTTGGCCAGGTGAGCATACCCAGGTCTGTTGCTGCAGACACAAGCTAATGGTACGTGAACCTCATCTGTTGCTAATTACATCTGCAGTCGGCTAGGAGGTGTGTCTGCCGCAATGAATGACGTTTGACTTAATTGGCTGGTGCTTAAATGAGAGATCACAACGTAGCACAGCTAGCAGCTCGGCATTCCTCATCTCGGCACTCACAGCTCAGCCCATGCCTTTGGAGATGCAGAAAGAAGTCACCCCCAGGGAAAGCTGTTGGAACCCAGGGGCCTGGAGAGAAGACCAGCAGAGACCATCCTGTGCCTTCCATGTAAGAAAGAACCTCAGTGGAAAGTTACTGCCTTTCCTCTGAAGAACCAACAAAATAAATCCCCTTTTATTAAAAGCCAATCCGTCTCTGGTGTGTTGCATTCCGGCAGCTAGCAAACTAGAACACAGGCTCAGAAGAGAAGAGAAGGAGCCTACACTTCACATCTACCTTGGGTTCATCATCTTGATAGGAGGGATAAACTCTGAAGGAGAACAACAGGCAACATAGAGCCAATCTACAAAGATTGTGAAAGGTGTTTTTTTGCATTGAATTGTTTCTTTCTCGTTAGCTCCTGGCACTCAAAGTAATTTATGCTATATCACTAGCTGGATAAAACATAAACAACAGATAGCTCAGGGACAAAATCCCAGAGTTAATGCTTTAAAATATTAAAATGCACTGTGCAACAAAAGATCACAAGACAAACAAGGGAAGAGAAAATTAGGTCCATCCAAAGAAATAAGACAAAAATTCAGAAACAATCAATGAAGAAGACCAGACATTGGACATACAGGAGAAAGGCCATTAAAAATGAACCTGAGTATGCTCAAAGAGATATGTACAGCATAGAGAAAGCACTAAAAGATATCAGGAAAACAATGAATGAACAATATCAGAACCTCAATAAAGAGATAACATTTTTTAAAAGGAACCAAACAGAAATGCAGGAATTGAAGAAATTGAAAATGAAAAATTCCCAAGAAGGCTTACAAAGCAGATTGGAGCTGATATTAAAAAAAAAAATCAGTGAACTCTAATATAAGACAACTGAAATGATTCAGGCTGAGGAACAGATAGAAAAAAAGAATAGAAAAAAAAATGAGCATAGCCTAAGAGACCTATGGGACACCATAGCAATAAATGTCTTTCTGGAATCTTAGATGGAAAAGAAAGAGGGAAAGGGGCAAGAGGAATATTCAAGGAAATGATGACAGAAAACTTCCTGAATTTAACAAAATACATGAATATGCACATTCGAGAAGGCCCACAAACCCCAAACAGGATACATTCAGAGAGAAACATGCTCAGAGACACAGTAGTCAAACTGCCAAATGTCAAGGTCAAGGAGAAAGTTCTGAAAGCTACAAAAGAAAAACTATTTGTTATATGCCAATAAGATTAAATACAAATTTCTCATCAGGAACCATGGAAGCCAGAAGGCAGTGGGATGAACTATTTAAAGTGCTGAAAGATAACAATTGCCAACCAGGCATTTTGTACACAGTGAGACTGTCTTTCAAAAATGAGGTAGAGGAGAGGAGACGACCGTGGGAAGATGGCAGAGTAGGGAGTTCCAGAATTCAGTCCAGAAACCAAGCAACTATTAAAAAGGCAGGAACTGTCCGAAACACCTATTTTCAAACTCCAGCAGCCCAAAGAACACTGTAGAGTATCCAGGGAAGAGCGGGATGAAGAGCCTGATGAACTACAGTCAAGAAGGGTAAATTACCATCTCTGCAGTTAGGCAGTTCCTTAGGAAACTAAATACTGAGGTGCTCTATGACCCAATAATAGCACTACTTGGTGTATACCCAGAAGAGCTGAAAGCAATGACACAAACAGACATTTGCACACCAATGTTCATAGCAGCATTATTCACAATCGCCAAAAGATGGAAACAAACCAAATGCCCATCAACAGACGAGTGGATTAACAAAATGTGGTATATACATACGATGGAATACTATGCTGCAGTAAGATGAAATGACATCCTGAAGAGTATGACAATATGGATGAGCCTTGAGGACATAATGCTCAGGGAAATAAGCTGGACAGAAAGAGATAGATACTGTATAATTCCATGTTTATGATCGCAGTAAAGGTAAAATCAGAGGCTTATAATGCAGGATATAGGGGACTTAGAAATACATAGAAACTAGAGATGGGTGAACAGTTATCTAATGAGGTTGAACTCCAATGTAAGGGAATATATACAAGTGAAGGCAGTTCTCTAGTGGGTCTATAAGTGATATTACCATATTGAAGAGGAACAAGATTGAAAGGGGTTGTATAGACCTACGTGTCCCACTGATTAATACTAGAAATATAAATTAGTTCTTACAAGATCTACTTCAAAGGTATGATTCATGTACAAAGAATGTGTAGGTCCGGGGTACAGGGGGAAAACAGCTATTGCATGCTATGGGCTATGTTTAAAAGGAAAATATCAACACTACCACAGCAACAGCAGGGGTAAATAATGGGGGGAGGGACAAGAGTTAAGAGAGGATTTAGATTTCCTATTTGGTGAGGGTATGTTTATTGGTTTTCTTTCTCTTGAGAACAATGAAATTGAGAGTGTTGATGGACTGTGGACTTTGGGCCCTCTACATGATGCCCAGTGAATGCAGGTGGCTGAAGGATGCACTGACGGAGAAGTAGAATGGGGAACAATGGTGTATGCATATGAGCGAATGTTATGCTGATACAAAAAGGAACGAAGTTGTGAGGATGCAACAATGTGAATGAACCTGTGGGACATTTGGTGAGGCAAAATAAGCCAGAAAAGAAAGAACAATTATGGTATGGTCTCATTTAGAAAACGCTTGTAAGAAAACAGGGGCCTAGATTGTAAGCTTTTGTAACAGACACATTTAGTCTAGAGTGGTGATTATTATTTCTGGATTTCAAGGGCTATTTTATATATATAACCGGATATTTAGAGATAAGAACTAAGATGAACAGGTTGGGGTTAAAGTAATTCAGAACACAGGGATAAGGAAGATATTGTCTATATTTTACATACTCTTTGAAACCAGAGGAAGAACAGATTATTTGGTCTGGAACCTAAATTTTCTGTGGCACATAATCTAACCCAATTTATCTGTATAGCTCATTTGAACAATGAAACACAGGGAGCCCAGAATAAGAAAGAGGTCCTTTAATCCTGTATATATTATGGTAATACCTGGATACATCCTAGAGTATATTGATCAGATAATCAAAAAGTATTGGCTAAGTTCCTTGAGGGATGGGGAGAAAAAATATGGAACTATTAAACTTTACCTTCAGAGAATCCCCTGATACTGTGTCAAACTTTAGGGACACCCAAATCAATAGGCCACACCCTTGATCATGAGGCTTACTCTTGTGAAGTTTATGTGGGTAGCAGAGAAGCTTAGACTACCTATAGGTATGCCTAAGATTTACTTCTGGAGGACCTCTGTTGTTGCTCAGATGGGGCCTCACTCTCTCTAAGCCCAACTTGAGGAAGTGAAATCATTGTCTTCCCCCTACATGGGATATGACATCCAGGGGTGAAAGTCTCCCTGGCTATGTGGGAGATGACTCCCAGGGATGAATCCAGACCTGGCACTGTAGGATCAACAAATATATCCTGACCAAAAGGGGGAAAAGAAGTATAATTAGGAAAGTGTCAGTGGCAGAGAGAGTTCAAATAGAGTTGAGAGGCTACACTGGAGGTTGCTCTTACACAAGCTTCAGTTAGACCTTGCTACCTATCATAACCTGCCAACCCCCAACCAGGACCATTCCAGCTAACCCTAATGAACACCTAGGACAATATATAAGATTCCACAAGGGCTCCATGCACTAGAGTCACTTTCCAGAAGCCCTTGATCTTGAGGCTTAGTCTAGTGAAGTTTAGTAGGTAGAGGAGAAGCTTGGCCTACCTATAGGCACACCTAAGAGTTACTTCTGGAGGACCTCTGTTGCTGCTCAGATATGGCCTCAGTCGCTCTAAGCCCAACTCTGCAAGTGAAATCATTGCCCTCCCCCCTACGTGGGACATGACATCCAGGGGTGAAAGTCTCCCTGGTGACATGGGAGATAACTCCCAAGGATGAGTCCAGCCCTGGCACCATGTGATCAATAATTACATCCTGACCAAAAAAGGGGCAAGAAGTGTAACTAATAAAGTATCAGTGGCTGAGAGAGTTCAAATAGTCGAGAGGCTACCCTGGAGGTTGCTCTTACACAAGCTTCAGGTAGACCTTGCTACCTATCATAACTGCCAACCCCCAACCAGGACCATTCCAGCCAATCCTAAAGAACACCTAAGGCAATATATAAAATTCCACAAGGATTCCAGACACTAGAGTAACTTTCCAGAAACCTACAACCTCCAGATGGGTCCAAATAAGTCCTGAAACCTGGAGGCCCAGCCTCTCCAGAACATCAGATAATTCTATCTCCCTACTGCATATTAGTGACAGGCCCTTCCAACATGAAAGAGTTAGAACAGCCATAGCCCAAACACCCCTAAAAAGAAGGATAGAAAGATCAAAGGTAATGGTGAAGTTATACAGAAAAGAAAGGATTTAACAAATTAATTTGATTGCTGAATCATTAAATTGATATCTCTTTGAGTCTCAAATATTTTACAGCGGCTAGAAGTAAAAACTTAAAGTTGTAGAACTATAACCCATGCCAAACTCTGAATTATGATCAACAACTAACTGTAGTGCTGTGCTTTGAAATGTCATGCTTTTTTACATATATGTTATTTTTTACAAAAAAAGAAAAAAGTTCATTGTGATGATAAAAAAAATTTATGTTTTCTAGCCTCTTATATTCTGGAGCAAGAAGGAAAAATCTGAAAGGTTTCTATGATAGCCCATGACAAACTCTGGGATCTGTCCTGTAACTACTTGTTGAAGAGTGCTTTGAAAACTATGGCTATTTTATTTCTTTGCTTTGTGTATATGTTATACTATACAATTAAATTTTTAAAAAAAATTACTGTCTCTGCACAGTGCCCATCGGTACACACATCTGCAGTCTTGGAGGAAGCAGCCATCCAGTCCAGCCCTGGCAAGCTCCTAGTGCAGAAAGAAACATAGAAATCCTCATCCCCAAGGACAGTGTGGGCTTGGCTGATCACTGACCACGGCTTCTGATTAGAAAATTTGGATTGCGGGGGGCTGAGCTCTGAGAGCAGCGGTTGTTTCATCCGGCCCCCGACTAGGGAGGTGGTGGTAGAGACTTAAAGACATTGTGCTTCCTCAGGCTGTGGGGGACAGGTAACTGTGCCTTTGCTGGGCAGGCCAGGAAGTCTCAGCTTTGGGGACGCACCAGAAAAGCACTTGGTGCCCTTCCTGGTACCCTCCAGGGCACTTTGGAGCCAGCCTGTGAGAAAATTTTTGTTTTCTCACAGCTGGTTACGAAACCGAAAAACAAACATCTCAAGGAATAAATCCTAGCGTTAACATTTAAAAATATTAAAATGCACAGTGTGCCACAAAAAAAGTGCAAGACAAACAAAAAAACAGGAAATGATGGCCCCTCCACAGGAGGAGGATGACAATCCAGGAAACACCGATAAAGCAGATGGGAATGAAGGCAAACTGAAAAAAGCCTTTCAAAAAACATAATCTTGAAAATGCTAAAAGGGATAGAGGGAAGCACAGAGAGAGAGCCAAAAGATATCAGAAAAACAATGATAAGCAACATGAGAGTCTAAATAAGGAGATAGAAATTTTGAAAAGGAACTAAACAGAATTACTGTAGCTGAAGATCACAACATGAAATTAAATGAAAAATGCCCAGAAAGATTTCAAGAACAGATTGGAGCTGGCAGAAGAAAGAATCAGAGAACTTGCAGACGAGATACAGTCAGGCTGAAGAGTGGAAAGAAAAAAGAAATATCAAAAGTGAAAATAGTCTAAGACGCCTCTGAAACACCATCAAGGGCACCAACATACGCATAACAGGAGTTCCAGAAGGAGAAGAGGAAAAGGGCCGAAGGAATACTCAAAGAAATAATGACAGAGAAGCTCCAAAACCTAGCAAAAGATGTGGTGTGCACATCCAAGAAGGTCAAAGAACACCAAACAGGACAAACATGAAGAAAAATGCACCTCACCAGATGTTGATAACACAACTGACTGCAAAGGACAAAAAGAGAGTTACAAAAGCTGAAGCTGCAAGAAAAAAGCAATGTGTTTCATACAAGGAAGTCACAATTAGATTGAGTGCCAATTTCTCCTCAGAGAGGCAAGAAGGTAGTGGGTTGAAAAACAACTGCCAGCCAAAAATTTTATATCCATCAAGACTTTCTTTCAAAAACAAGGGTGATATTAAGACAGTCTCAGATAAACAAAAGCTGAAGGGGTTTATCGCCACTAGAACTGCACTGTAAGCAATGCTAAAGGACGTCCTTCTGAATCAAAGGAAAATACACTAGGTGGGGGTTCAAAGTGGCATAAAGAAATAAAGACCAGTGGTAAATGTAACCATTTGTGTAATTATAAATGCCAGTAGTATGGTAGTATATTGTTTGGTATGTAATTCCACTTCTTACATCCTACAAGCGCTAAGGTGAAAATGCATAAAAAGTAATGATAACTGTATGCTTTTAGAATACAACATACAAAGGTATAAGTGGTAACAAGTACAAAAAATGGAGGCGGTGACAGAGGGATATAAGCAAAGCATATGTACATGCTATTGAAGTTCAGTTTGTATCAGGTCAAATATGATTATTATATATCTAGGATGTTAAATTTTAGTTCCATGGTAACCACAAAGAAAATTAATGGAAAATATATCAAGATAGAAATGAGAAGGTACTCAATGTGGTAAAACACACATGCAAAAATCAAATAAACATAAAAGTAAGCAATAATGGAAGTGAGGAGAAAAAATGGTATAAGACTTACAAAAGCTAAATAGCAAAATGGTAGAAGGATTTCTTTATACATTCTGGCTATTACACCCTTTCAGATAAGTAGTGAAATAGTGAAAGATTTCCTTCTAAGATCAGGAACAAGACATTGATGCCCACTATCACCACTGTTATTCAACCTTGTACTTGAAGCTCTTGCCAAAGCAATAAGGCAATAAAGAGAAACAAAACACATCCCCGTTGGAAAGGAAGAAGTAAACTTTTCCCTATTTGAGAATTATATGATCCTATATACAGAAAATCCAGAAAAAAAACCCACCAAAGTTCCTAGAGCTAAAAAATGAATTCAGCAAATTGCCAGGATACATGATCAACACCCAGAAAGCAATAGAGTTTCTATGCATAAACAATGAACAATCAGGAGAAGAAATCAAGAAAAAAGTTCCCTTCATAATAGCCACTAAAAGAATTAGATATCTAGGAACAAATCTAATCAAGGATGTAAAGGACTTGTAAACAGAAAACTACAAAATAGTGCCAAAAGAAATCAAAGAAGACCTAAATAAATGGAAGAACATTCCATATTCGTGGTTGGAGGACTAAATATTGTTCAGATGTCAATCCCACCCAAAGCAATTTATGGACTCAGCACAATCCCAATCAAAATTCCAACAACCTTCTTTGACAGCAATGGAAAGGTCAATCATCCAATGTATATGGAAATAAAATTTTGGGTGGCCAAAATCTTGAAAAAGAAGAACAAAGTTGGAAGACTCATACTTCTCAATCTTAAAACTTATTATAAAGTCATAGTGATCAACACAGCATGGTACTGGCAGAAATCTAGACCATTGGCATAGAATTGAGACTCAGGAATCAATCCTAACGTGTATGGCCAACTGGTTTTTACAAGGTAGAAGAGACCAATCAGTTGGGGAAAAACAATCTTTTAATGGTGCTGGGTAAACTGGATCTCCATTTGCCAGAAAAGAGGAAAAAAATGAAGAAGAAGAAGGACCCTACCTCACACCATATTTAAGAATCAACTCAAAATAGGTGAAACTGGAACTATCAAACTCCTAGAAGAACAGTTAGGGAAGCATCTTCAGGGCCTTGTGTTAGCAATGGTTTCTTAGGTTTTATACCCAAAGCACAAGCAACAAAAGAAAAAATAAATAAATGGGACCTCATCAAAATTAAAAACTTTTGTTCTTCAAAGGACTTTATCATGAAAGTAGAACAACCACCCACACAATGTAAGAAAATATTTGGAAACCACATATACAATAAAGGTCTAATATCTAGAATATAAAGAAATCCTTCAACTTAACCAAAAAAAAAAAGGCCATTTTAAAAATGGGCAAAAGACTTAAATAGACATCTCTTCAAAGAAGAGAAATGAATGGCCAGAAAGTACATGAAGAGATGCTCAACATAATTAGCCATCAAAGAAATGCCAATAAAAACCACAAGGAAATACCATCTGATGTGATCGCTATTTTTAAAAAACGGAAAATAACATGTTGGAGAAGATGTGGAGAAATAGGAACACATTCTTTGCTGGTGGGAATGTCAAATGTGCAATCACGTGGAAGACAGCTTAGAAGTTCCTCAAAAATCTAAGTATAGAACTACCATTTGACCCAGCAATTCCTAACTGGTATATACACTAAAGAATTAAAAGCAGGGACGTGAACATACGTTTGCATGACAATTTTCATAAGTGGCACTATGCACAATTTCCAAAAGATGGAAGCAACGCAAGTGTCCATCAACCAATGAATGGATAAAAATGTGTGGCATATAGATACAATGGAATATTATTCAGCTGTAAAAAGGAATAAAAAACTTCTTAGAAGATTTATGTTGAGCAGAGGAATAGTAAGGAACTTTTCTTTCATCTATTTCTCTTATTCCATAATGAGTAAAACAAGATGGAATGTCAAATTTTAATCAGTTTTTTTCATGGATTTATGTTCCTATAACACTTGAAAACCTTTAAGGAAGAGATGAAAAAGCTCTGCATTGTTTTTCCCACTTAGGATGGTTCCATTTTCTTGGAGAGGAAATGTAGTAAGTAATGTAACAAGTTGGTTAACATATTAGAATTCAGTTACAATTAATTAAATTAAAATATTATTTCAGTAACCTGGATTACTTGCCAAGCAGTATGATATAATTGTATAGGAGGCATTATAAATAAGATGATTGAGATATCAATTTGGTTAAAATTCACCATTTTATAAGACTAAGCAATAATGTTAAATATACATCATTATTTTAAGGTCCTTTGTATAGTGTTAAGACTAAATTGTACATGATTTGTAGTCTATAAACCTATATAAAACTATAAGCCTTAAAGCTTTAATTAGTTACATATCAAAAGAAACTTTATCTGGCCTCATTGATGGAAAACTATATCTGTAAAATTGTAGAATTTTAAAGCCTTGAGAAAATACATTAGAAGACATAAATGCTTTGCTTTATAATAACTGTTTCTTACATGTTAAATATAAATGGATTATTTTGAGTCATTTTATTAGACCTTCCTAAAGAGTTGACAATTCTAGGTGATATATATTGTAGTTTATTTGTTTTAATTTAGGAATCACTGAATTAGATTGTTTATGCTCAACGGACTCATTAAATAGTAGGTTACTTTTTGAGATAGTGCAGAGCTCAAGAAGAAAACTAAAATTAAGAAATATTATGAAGGAAATATCTCTGGCAAAACAGTAAGTCTGGATATGAATTATGCTTACAGATTAAAACAGTTATTCCCCAAGCCCTTAGAGTATTTTTCTTTTCTTGTAATTAATTCAATTCTTATAAAGAAAAAAAAAGGGGTAAAGTCCTGATACATGCGACAACAAGGATGAACCCTGATGACATCATGTTGAATGAAGTAAGCCAGAATCAAAAGGATAAATATTGTGTGCCCTCACTGTTTTGAAACAATCACAATAAGCAAACTCATAGAGCCAAAATCTAGAATATAGATTACCAGGAGATGGGCGGATAGGGATGGGAAGTAAAGGCTTAAAATTTACAGGGTTCCTATTTGGAACGCTGGAAATGTTTGAGTAACGGCTGGTGGTGATGGTAGTACAAGATTGTTAGTGTAATTACCAGTACTGAAGTATGTATCTGAATATGATTAAAAAGGGAAAGGTTAGCTTATAGGTATGATAACAGTATAAAACACTGTTTAAATCCTTGGAAGTATCTTATACTAACAGGGAACCTATGTAAAATCATGGACTTTAATTAATAGTTCAGTTATAAGAATGTGCTATCCTCAATTGGAACAAGTAAAATCATGGACCTTAATTAATAGTTCAGTTATAAAAATGTGCTATCCTCAATTGGAACAAGTGTTCCAAACCAATGCAAGGGGCTGGTGACGGAGTGGAATATGGGAATCCCGTATTGCATGCCTGCTGGTTCTGTATACCCACAATTTCTGCAATAAAAAATATTTTTTTAATGAGAAAGAGATTAAGACATTTCCAGTTACACAAGAGCTCAGAGAGTCTGTCTCCACAGCACCTGCCCTATAGCCAATGCTAAGGGAGCTCGTCACTGAGTGGAGTGGGTCCAGGAAGTGGGTCCAAGCAGCAGAGAGGAATAAAGACCTCCAGTAAAATAACCACATGGCTCATTATAAGTGCCAGTACTATTGTACTGTATTTTGGGGTCACCCCACTTTTTACTTCTTACAGATTCTAAAGTGCAAATTCATGAAAAGTAATGATAAAACCAGGGTTTTTGACATACAGTACATAAATATATAATCTGTAACAAGTACAACACAAATGTGGGGGGATGGACAGGTACAGGAACATTGTATGAAAGTTAAGTTGGTATCAAATCAAAAGTGATTGTTATAGATTTCCGATATTAAATATCAGCCCCATGGTAACCATAAAGAAAATACATTAAAAATTATTTACAGAAAGAAATGAGAAGGGACTCAAAATGGTACAATACAAAAAATCAAATAAATATGAAAGTAGGCAGTAATTGAAGGATTGAGGGACAAAAAAGGCATAAGACCAAACCTACAAGGACAAATAGTAAAATAACAGAAGAAAGTCTTGCATTAACAGTAGCTACTTTAAATGTAATAGATTCCACTCTCCAGTCAAAAAGCAGAGACTGGAAGAATGCATTAAAAAACTATGACCCAAGTATATGCTATTTAAAAGACTCACCTTACATTCAAAGATGCAGGTAGATGGAAAGTGAAAGGATGTAAAAAAAAAAATAAATACAATGTAAATAATAACCAAAAGAAAGCTGGGGTATCTATACTAGTAGATAAAATAAACTTTAAGTAAAACCTGTTATGAGTGGCAAATATGCTCACTATATACTAATAAAGGGCTAGGTTCAACAAGACATAACAATTATAAATACATACTTATCTAATGACAGAGCCTCAAAGTATATGAAGCAAATAACAGGTTTGAAGGGAGAAATAGACAGTTCTATGTTAACAGTAGGAGACTGCAATACACCACTCTCCATAACAGTTAGAATACTTGGACAGAAGACCAATAAGGAAATGGAAGATTTGTATAATACTGAAAACCAACTAGCCCTAACAGACATGTATAGAGCACATCACTCAACTGCAGCTGCACATACATTCTTCCTTGGTGCACAAGGTACATGCTCCAAGATAGACTATGTATTAGGTAACAAAACAATCTCAGTCAATTCAAAAATATTGAATTCATATGATGTTTTTACTCCAACCAAAATGGAATGAAACTAGAAATCAATAAGAGAGGAAATAGGAAATTCACAAATACGTGGAAATTAAACAGCACACGCTTTGGTTTGACCTGTGGGTCAAAGAAGAAATCACAAGGGAAATTAAGAAATACCTTGAAGAAAATGAAAATGAAAGCACAACATACCAAATCTCATGGAGTGCAGCAAAGGCAGTGTTGAGAGGGGAATTTATAGCTCTAAATACTTTCAATAAAAAAAAAATCTCAAATAAGAGAACTACCTTCCCAACTAGAAAAGGAGGAGCAAACTAAATGCAAACTGAGCAGAAAGAAGGAAATAACAAAGATCAAGCAGAGATGAATAAAATAGAGAACAAAAAAAGTAGAATCAATGAAATTAAAAGTTGGTTCTTAGAAAAGACCAATAAAACTGACAAACCTTTTGCTAGACTGACAAAGAAAGAAAGAGAGAGGATGCAAATAACTAAAATCAGAAATGAAAGAGGAGATATTACTACTGACCCCACAGAAATAAAAAGGATTATAACTTTGGAAGATGGTGGGGTGGGGTGGATTGGATTCACCCCTGCTTCGTGGGACAAGATAAAGGACTGTGGTTCTGGGGGTGAGTGATCGAAGAGGGTCTCCAGGGTGTGTGGGGGAGGAGAGAGACGGGGGATCAGGACAGGGAGAGCAGGGTGGGTCAGGTCAGCTGTGATCCCCCTGGGGCTGATGGAGGCACACAGGGAGGTGCAGACTGGTGGGAACTGAGCATGCCTCCACCCCAGGCTGCCCCAGCTGCCGGCTGGGGAAACCTTCCCGCATGGCTTTGCAGCTCTAAGCATCCATGTGGAGCCCAGAGACAGGCACAGCTGTCCACACAAAGAGCTGTGCTCCCAGGCTCTGGGGGCAGTCACGCAGCCAGGTGCCACGAATAGCCAGCCTTCAGACACAGTGTGTAGCAGATATCCCAGGTGCCAGGCGCTACAATTTAGCCGATCCCCCTGGGCGCTGGTCAGCTTCTCTATCCTCCACACCAAGACAGACCAGCTGTCTTGCCACTGTGGGCCAGGAGCCCGAGCCGTTGCCCCACCATGCACACCATCTGGCAGCTGCAGTCAGGGCGGGGTGGGCATGAGGGGCGAAGGTGCCTCAGGAGCGCTACCTGCTGGTGAGATGCAGTAAGTGCAAGCAGGCGAACTTCTATCTGCCTAGGGTTTTTTTTTTCTTTTTTCCCTTCTTTTTTTTTTAAAGTATATTTTCTATATATATATGTACTTTTCCTTAGTAGTATTATTGTATTTTTATTCTATTTTTATGTATTTATTTTTATTGATTTTTTTATTTTTATCTTTCTATTTTATTTATTTACTTTTTAAATTTTTATTATTTTCTTTCAGTTCTGAGGACTCCAGTCTCTGAGTTCACTCTTAATATATTTTGGGGTGTTCCCTTCTGACTTTGGGGTCCTATTTCAGGTGAGGTGTGTTTTGTTGATGTTGTTGTTTGTTGTTTATCTCTCCTATTGAAGGAGAAGAGAAAAGTAAAGGATATTCGTAAAGAAAGAAAGAAAGAATATCAGAAAGATACTAGAAGAGCATAAAGAAGAACTCAAAAATTAAATAGAAATGGAAGATCTTGCAGAGATGAAAGATACAGTAGACAAATTAGAAATATACTGGAGACCTACAATAGCAGATTTGAAGAAGCAAAAAAGAAAAATAAGTGAGCAAGGAGACAGAACAATTGAACTAGAGACACAGAAAAGAACAAATGGCACGACCTCTTCCCGCTGCGGCGCGTAGAGCTCCACTAGCACGGAGCGGAGCAGGGTGTGCGGGAGCGGCCTTTGACTGCTGTGCGAAAGTAATCTCAGGACTTCAGTTGAGGGAGGGGAAGACTCCTCACACGTTAATATCATGGAGAACACTGAAAACTCAGTGGATTCAAAATCCATTAAAAGTTCGGAAACAAAGATCTTCCATGGAAGCAAATCAATGGACTCTGGAATATCCTTGGACATTAGTTACAAAATGGATTATCCTGAAATGGGTTTATGTATAATAATTAATAATAAAAACTTTCATGAAAGCACTGGTATGGCATCGCGGTCTGGTACAGATGTAGATGCAGCAAACCTCAGGGAAACATTCAGGAACTTGAAATACCAAGTCATGAATAAAAATGATCTTACACGTGAAGAAATTATGGAATTGTTATATAATGTTTCTAAAGAAGATCATAGCAAAAGGAGCAGTTTTATTTGTGTGATTCTAAGCCATGGTGATGAAGGAGTAATTTTTGGAACAAATGGACCTATTGACCTGAAAAAATTAACGAGTTTCTTCAGAGGGGATAATTGTAGAAGTCTAACTGGAAAACCCAAACTTTTCATTATTCAGGCCTGCAGAGGTACAGAGTTGGACTATGGCATTGAGACAGACAGTGGTGTTGATGATGACATGGCATGTCAGAAAATACCAGTTGAGGCAGACTTCTTGTATGCATATTCTACAGCACCTGGTTACTATTCCTGGCGAAATTCAAAGGATGGATCCTGGCTAATTCAGTCACTTTGTGCTATGCTGAGGCTTTATGCTAACAAACTTGAACTTATGCACATCCTTATTCGAGTTAACCGAAAGGTAGCAACAGAATTTGAGTCCTATTGCTTTGATTCTACTTTTCATGCAAAGAAGCAGATTCCATGTATTGTGTCCATGCTCACAAAGGAACCCAATAAAGAAATTGTTGGGGTTTTTTTCATTTGTATGCCAAGTGTGAAAACGTTCGATACTGTATTTTCCTCTGTCATTTAAATCTAACCTAATACTTCACATGGTACTTTGAAATATACCACTGTCATGTAATGGAACCACTATGAAACTACCTCAAATTCACAATCTGGTAGTTGAAATTGAACTTAATTAAGAATAAAAAATGGATAATGTTAGAATCATTATGAGAGGAAATGATTGTAAATTATTTTATTATTTCATAATTAACAAGTTTTAGTGATATTGTGCTATGAATTTATTATGAAAAAGTTAAAATTGCAGTAATGAATTTTAATAATATGTTCCTTCTTAAGGCTATGCATTCTTGTTTTTGTCAAACTATAGAAATGATAATGTGGAATGATGTATCCTAGAACTTGGGGGTTCATAGGCATGGTTGAAGCCTTGAAAACCTTTTCTTTTAGAATTTGTATTTGGAGATAAGTCAACTGCATTTTTAGATTATTTATCTGAGCTCATGGTTTTGTGTTTTGTCTCAAGCATGTCTTTGTTGCAAAAAATCATATTTAGTATTAAAAGGGGAGTTAGAAGTTTTATTTGAGAGAAGGTATGAGCAAACTGAATTGATTCTTTTAAGGCCAAATGAAACGTTAATCAAGGGACAGAGTTACAAATATAGGGTGCAGAAATGCCACTGGTCCCTCAGCTTAAGTATCCTCATTTGTCCCTGTACAAATCATTTGCGCTTCTAATACTAGCTATTTTGTAAAAACTTCAAGTTGATTATAAGCCATAGGGGATGAAGAAATTCTGGAAGTACATACTAAAATACAACTTTTATAACAAAAGTGGAATATAAGGAAAGAAGACAAAATCAATCATCTGGACACTCCATAAATAGAAGATACTTTGATCCTAAGCAGAAACACGGGCAGCCTATGCAATGAAAGTGGAACCATAAACTACAGCTTCAGTAAAGGGACTGTCAGCTGATTTCTTCATGTATATTGGTGGGTGTGGAGGATGCCCCCAAGCAGGAATTTCCAAGTAAGAAAATGAACCAAATCAGAAACTTTGGAAATGGAAATTCCCCAAAGGTGGTGAGAGTCACAGTAAAAATCACAGTACTCCTCGTAGTAAAATTTGAGCATGTTAAGTTATTTTCTGATGAAGTTTACAATCAAAGGAAAATAGTGGTAACATTATATGCTGTTCTGAAATGAAAGGACCATGGCACACAGGATTTTAGAAGTCATCCCGTCTGAGCCTCTACTTTGGTACACAGGAAAGCTGAAGGCCAGAGAGGAGAAGCAGAAGGACCCACAGCCAGGGAGGACAGGCTCCCAGCCTCCTCTCTTGACAATGTTGAGCTGTCCCTGCCCCATGGGGTCTCACTGGCTCTCAGTCTGACAATTGAGGTGAGCTTTCTTTTTGCTCAAAGCAAGGAACTCACATTCATAAATGACAGTTATTCATTTTGATTAATTCTGTAACTTTTTCTAAGTAAATATGGCATGTATGTTAAAGTTGGCTCCTGTGTGACAATTTTGTAAAATGTTACTTTGAATTTTTATTACAAAATACACATTTTAACTTAAAAAAAAAAAAAGAACAAATGGCACGATGGAAAAGTGGAGCTGGATCTTAGGGAAATGATAGACAACAAGAGGCAAACAAATATAAGAATCATTGGTGTCCCTGAAGGAGAAGAGAAGAGTAAAGGGCTAGGAAGTTTAGTTGAAGATGTAATGGGAGAAAACTTCCCAACCCTTATAAAAGATGTAAATATGCAAATCAAAAAGCCCAACGAATTCCAAATAGAATAAATCCATTTGGGCCTACTCTAAGACACATTCTAATCAAACTGTCAAATGTTGGCAAGAAACAACAAAAAAAAAAACTGAAAGCAGCATGAGAAAAGCAATCCAGTACATAGGAGGGAAAACACATAAGAGTTTGAACTACTCAACAGACACCATGGAAGCAAGAAGACAGTGGTGTGACATATTTAAGATCCAGAACAAGAAAGGCTTCCAGCCAAGAATTCTTTATCAAGCCAACTTGTTCTTTAAAATTGAATGAGAGATTAAAATTTTTAAAGACAAACAAAGACTGAGAGATCTAGTCAAAAAGAGACCTGCCCTATAAAAAATACTAAAGGAAGTCTTGTCAGTTGAAAAAAAAAAAACAAACAGGTGAGGACTGGAGGAGGGCACAGAACTGAAGAGTATTAGTAATGATAATTTAAAAGATAAGAAGAGAGAGAGGGAAAAGAATATATACATCTGACAAATAAAAACTAAAGGGTAAGATGGTAGATCCAAGAACTGCTTTTATAGCAATAACTTTGAATGTTAACAGACTAAACTCATCAATTAAAAGATACAAATTGGCAGAATGGATTAAAAATATAATCTATCTATATGCTGTTTACAAGAAATGCATCTTAGACCCAATGACACATTTAGATTGAAAGTTAAAGGATGGAAAAAGATGTTCTATGCAAGCTGTAACTGAAAGAAAGCAGGAGTAGCTATACTAACATCAGGAAAAATATACTTTAAATGTAAAGACATCATAAGAGACAAAGAAGGACACTACATATTAATAAAAGGAACACCTCACCAAGCGGAAATAACTATCATGACTGTTTATATCCCCACTCAAGGAGCTCCAAAGTACATGAGGCAAACATTGGCAAAACTGAAGGGAGCAATAAACATTTCAAGAATGGTAGTGGAAGATTTCAGTACACCACTCGCCTCTATAGATAGACCAACCAGAAAGAGGATCAACAAGGAAATAAAAAACCTAAACAATATGATAAACAAATTAGATCTATATGGATCATTACACTCCAAAACACTGGGATATAAATTTTTCTCTAGTGACATGGAATGTTCTCCAGGATAGTTCATATGCTAGGACATATACCGGATCTTTATAAATTTAATAAGATGGAAATTATCCGAAGGACCTTCTCTGACCACAACAAATGAAGCTGGAAATCAGTAATCACCCAAAAACAGAGCTTTCACAAATATGTGGAGATTTAAAAACCACTCATAAATAATCAATGAATCAAGGAAAGAAATTTCTAGAGAAATGAGTAAATATCTGGAGATGAATGATAATGAGACTACAACATGACAGAATTATGGGATGTGGCAAAGGCAGTGCCAAGATGGGAATTTATTATCCTAAATGCCTATATTAAAAAAGCAAGAATGAGCAAAAATTGAGGACTCAACTGCTCACCTGGAGAAATTAGACAAAGAACAGTGAACTAACTCCAAAGCAAATAAAAGAAGAGAACTAACAAAGGTTGAAGCAGAGATAAACAAACTGGAGAACAATAAAACAATAGAAAGAATCAAGAAAACCAAAAGTTGGTTCTTTGAGAAAATCAATAAAATTGATAGACCCCTAGCTAGACTAACAAAGAAAAAAAGAGAGAGGATGCAAATAAACAAAATCAGAAATGGGAGCCGTTACCGTGGATCCTGAAGAAATTTTTAAAATCATAAGAGAATACTATGAACAATTATACCCAAACTAGACAACTTACATGAAATGGACAAATTTCTAGAAACACATAAACTACTTATACTGACTCAAGAAGAAATAGATCTCAACAAACCAATTACAAGTAAAGAGATTCAATCAATCATCAAAAATCTTCCCACAAAGAAAAGCCCATGACCAGACAGCTTCACCAGGGAATTTTATCAAACATTCCAAAAGAACTAACACCAATCTTGCTCAAACTCTTCAAAAAATTTGAGGGAAAAGGGATATGCCTAATTCTGTTGATAAAGCTAACATCACTCTAATACCAAAACCAGATAAAGACTATAAGAAAGGAAAACTACAGACAATCTCCCTAATGAACATAGATGCAAAAATTCTCAACAAAATATTGGCAAATAAATTCCATCGGCACATTAAAAGAATTATTACAACTTGACCATGAGGGTTTATACCAGAAATGCAAGAATGGTTCAACACAAGAAAATCAATCAATGTAATACAGCACATTAACAAATTGAAAGGGAAAAATCACATGATTAAATCAATTAATGCTGAAAAAGCATTTCACAAATTCAGTATCTTTTCCTAATAAATATACTTCAAAAGGTAGGAATCAAAGGAAACTTTCTCAGTATCATAAAGGGTATATATGAAAAACCCATAGCCAGCATCATACTCAATAGTGAGAGACTGAAAGCTTTTCCCCTAAGACTGAGAATGATACAAGGATGGCAATTGTCACCACTATTATTCAACATTGTACTAGAAGTCCTAGCTGGAGCAATTAGATAGGAGAAAGAAATAAAAGACATCCAAATCAGAAAGGAAGAAGTAAAACTTTCATTATTTGCAGATGACATGATCCTATACTTAGAAAACCCTTAGAAATCTATGACAAAGCTACTTAAGCTAATAAACAAACTCAGCAAAGTGGCGAGATATGATTAATATACAAAAATCAATAATGTTTCTGTATATAAGAAACGACCTATCTGAGGAGACAATTAAAGAGAAAATTCTATTCAAAATAGCAACCAGAAGAATCAGATATCTCGTAATAAGCCTAACCAGGGATGTGGAGGACTTGTAACACTTATTCACTGTTGGTGGTAATGTATAATGGTGCAGCCGCCATGGAAAACAGTTTGGCAATTACTCAGAAAACTAAATATTGCGTTGCCCTATGACCCAGCAATGCCAATACTCGGTATATTCCCAGAAGAGATGATAGCAGTGACACAAACAGACATTTGCACAGCAAAGTTCATAGTGACACTGTTCACAGTTGCTAAAAGATGGAAACAATCCAAATGTCCATTAACAGACAAGTGGATAAACAAATGTGGTATACACATGTGATGGGATATTATGCAGCAGCATGACAAATTAGGTCCTGATGTATATGACAATGTGGATGAAACTTAGGGACATATTGCTGAGTGAAATAAGTCAGATACAAAAGGATAGATACTCCATGATTCTATTATCATGATTCTGGTAAAGACATTACCCGTTAATGCCCAATAGATGGAGGGAGATGAAGGGTAAAATAACTGACAAGCAGAATGGTGAACTGTGAGACATTTATATGATGGAATATGGTATGGCTACAAAAAGGAAGGATGTCAAGAGGCTTAAAATGTACTGAATGAATCTTGGGGACAATGTGTTGTGCAAAATAAGCCAAAAACAAGAGAACAAATATGCTATGGTCTCTTTCAGAAAATACTTATAAGAAAAATTGAAGCCTAGGCTATAAGTCCTTATAGCAGCCACATTTAGTCTGAAGTTGTAGATGTATTTCTGGATGGTAGCACCATGAATTATACCTGTATCAGCTGGTATTTTCCTGGGACTTTGAGTAGCTCTGTGACTCCTGGGCCCCAGAGATAAAGTGTTGCAGCCCTGAATGCCCAATTCTGCAATGAAAGACATGACATTCAGAGGTGAAGGTCTTCCTGGTGGCATGGGAGGAATGAGTCAAGTCCTGACACCATGGGATCAACAACACCTTCCAGATCAAGGGAGGGAAAAAGTGTGCCATAAAATAAGGCGTCAATGGCCAAGAGAGATCAAATGGAAAATAAAACATATTTCAATGGATACAGAAAAGACCTTTGACAAAATCCAGCACCCATTCTGATTTAAAAAAAAAAAAACAAAACACTTAGAAAACTAGGAATGGAATGAAACTCCCTCACATGATAAAGGGCATAAATGAAAAATACACAGCTAACACCATACTCAGCAGTGAAAGACTGAAATATTTCCCTCTAAGATCAGGTCAAGACAAGGATGCCCTCTACCACTCCTGTTATTCAAAGTGTATTACAAGTTCTAGCCAGAGCAATTAGGCAAGAAACAGAAGTACAAAGCATCTAAATCAGAAAAGAAGGAAAAAAACTCTCCCTATTTGCAGATGGTATGATCCTAATGTAGGAAATCCTGAAAAATCCCCAACAAAATACTAGAGCTATTAAATTCAGCAAAGTGGTAAGGTAAAGGATCAATATTCAAAAATCAGTGGTTTAATCTATACACTAGTAATAAACAATCTGAAGAGGAAATCAAGAAAAAAATCCATTTACAATAGCAACGAAAAGAATCAAATATCTAGGAATAAATTTAATCAAGATGTAAAGAACTTGTACATGGAAAACTACAAAGACATTGCTAAAGAAATTAAAGAAAATCTAAATAAATGGAAGGTCATTCCACGTCCGTGGACTGGATGACCAAATGTTGTCAAGATGTCAATCCTACCCAATTTACATATTCAACACAATACCATCCAAAATTCCAACAGCTTTCTTTGCTTAACGGAAAAGATAATCATCAAATTTATAAGGAAGTATAAGAGATACCGAATAGCCAAATCCATCTTAAGAAAAACAAAGTTGGAGGACTCACACTTCACATCACAAACTTTTTCATTTTTTTATTGAGAAATCTTTACACACATACATCTGGGCATGGTGTGCAATCATTGGCTCACAGTATCATCACATAGTTGTGTATTCAGCACCATGACCATTTTTACAACATTTGCATCACTCCAGGTAAAGAAATAAAAAGAAAAAAACTCATGCATACCATACGCCTTACCCCTCCCTCTCATTAACCACTTGTATTTCCATCTACCCAATTTATTTTACCCTTGTCCCTCTTATTATTTATTTATCCTCTTTTTTTTTTTACTCATCTGTCCATACCCTGGGTATAAGGATCATCTGCCACAAGGTTTTAACCACACAGTCACAATGTAAACATTATGTTTTGGTCAAGAAGACTTTCTCAATCCCTTGATGCTGGTGCTGACTCATCCCCAGATTTCTGTGCACATTGCCCGGGAGATTCACACTCCTGGGAGTCATGTCCCATGGAGGGGGGAGAGCACTGAGTTCACCTGCTGAGTTGGCTTAGAGAGAGAGGCCACATCTAAGCGAAAAAAGAGCTTCTCTGGAGGTAACTCTTAGCCTAATTTTAACATTTCACAATCTTAAAACATATTACAAAGCCACAGTAATCAAAAGAGCATGGTAATAAGCACAAGGACAGACATATAGACCAACGGAAATGAACTAAGGATTATAAATAAACCCTCACACCTATGGCCAACTGATTATTTTCCCTTTGGATCTTTTTATTTATTGTGAAAAATAACATATATACAAAAAAGCAATAAATTTCAAAGCATGCCACAACAATTAGTTATAAAACAGATTTCAGAGTTTGGTATAAGTTACAGTTCCACAATTTTAGGTTTTTCCTTCTGGCTACTCCAAGACACCGGAGACTTAAATATCAATATAATGATTAAGGAGTCATACTCATTTGTTAAATCCTATCTTCTTTTTTATAACTCCACCTTCCCCTTTGATTTTTTTACTTATTTTTTATTGATATATATTATATATTCAAATATCATGTAATCACCCAAAGTGTACAATCAATATCATCATATAGCTGTGCATTTATCATCACAATTGACTCTTTTTCCTTTTTGTGAAAAATAACATATATACAAAAAAACAATAAATGTCAAAGCACATCACAATTAGTTGTAGAACAGATTTCAGAATTTGGTATGGGTTACAATTTCATTGTTTTAAGTTTTTACTTCTATATGCTCTAAGATACTGGAGACTAAAAGAAATATCAATATAATTATTCAGCAATCATATTCATTTTTTAAACCCTACCTTCTCGTATAACTCTACCATCACCTTTGATCTTTTCCCCACTCTTTCGGTATCTGGGCTATGCCCATTCTAACTTTTCCATGTTGAGAAGGGGCTTTCAATAATATTGGATGGGGGGATGGAACTAGTTGATGTTCTGGACGGGCTGGCCCTTCTAGGTTTCAGAACTTATCTGGTCCAGGGACCCAGCTGGAGGTTGTAGGTTTCTGGAAAGTTACTCTAGGGCATGTTTCTAGAAAGTTACTTTAGTGAAAGTTACTCTAGTTACTCTTCTAACCTTCATAGAATCTTAGATATTGCCCTAGGTATTCTTTAGGATTGGCAGGAATGGTTTTGGTTGGGAATTGGCAGGTTATGATAGGTAGCAAGGTCTACCTGAAGCTTGCATAAGAGTGACCACCAGAGTAGCCTCTCGACTGTATTTGAACTCTCTCTGCCACTGATATTTTATTGATTACACTTCTTTTCCCCATTTGGTCAGGATGTAGTTGTTGATCCCATGATGCCAGGTCTGGATTCATCCCTGAGAGTCCTCTCTCACATCACCAGGGAGACTTTCACCCCTGGATGTCATGTCCCACGTAGTGGGGAAGGCAATGATTTCACTTGCAGAGCTGGGCTTAGAGAGAGAGATGGCCAACTGATTTTCTGACAAGGGTGCCAAGTCCATTCAACAAATAGGGCTGGGAAAAGTGGATAACAATATGCAAATATTGAAAGATGGACCCCTACCTCACATCACATAAAAAGTTAACTTAAAATGGATCAAAGACCTAAATATAAGAACCAAAACTATAGAACTCCTAGAAGAAAACACAGGGAAACATTCAGGACCTAGCATTAGGCAATGGTTTCTTAGATCTCACATTAAATGCATGAGTTAACCAAAGGGAAAATAGATAAATGGGACAATACAAATTCTTTTTGTATATCAAAAGTCTTTATTAAGTAATTAAAAAGAGAACCTAAAGAAAAGAATAAAATGTTTGTAAAGCACATATCCAATAAGAGTTTAATATCCACAATATCTGAAGAAATACTACAGCTCAACAACGAAAAGACAACCCAATTTAAAAATGGGCAAAAACTCGAATAGACATTTTTCCAAAGAAAAACATAAACAGCTAAACAGTGCATGAAAAGATGCACATGAGGCATCAGGGAAATGCGAATCAAAATCACAATGAGATACTACTTCACACCCACTAGAATGGCTACTATTTAAAAAATGGAAAATAGCAAGTGTTGGAAAGGATGGGGAGAAATAGGAACCTTCATACATTGTTGGTCAGAATGTAAAATGGTGCAGCCACTGTAGAAAACAGTTTAGTGAATCCTCAGAAAGTTAAATATAATATTACCATATGACCCAACAATTCCACTTTGAGAATTGAAAGCAGAGGTTCGAACAGATATTTGCCCATTGGTGTCAATATTGGCATCATTCACAATTGCCAAAAGGCAGAGCCAACCAATGAACAGATAAATAAAATGTGGTATATACGTACAATGGACTATTAATCCACCATAAAAAGGAATGATGAGGGCAGACCACAGTAGTTCAGTGGCAGAGTTCTAGCCTGCCATGCCAGAGGCCTGGGTTCGAGTCCCGTTTCCGCCCATGCAGAAAACAAAAGGAATGACATTCCAATGCTGGCTATAATGTGGACGAACCTTCAAGACAGTGTGTGGAGTGAAATAAGCCAGACACACAGAAAAAACAAATATTGTATGATCTCAGTTATCTGAAATAAGCAGTATATGCGAATTCACGAAGTCGGAACTAGCACACAGGTCACCGGGGGCCTGGGGTGGGGTGGGGAGTTAACGCTGAATTGGTATAAAGTTTCTGTTTGGGGTGACGGGGAAGTTTTGGCCATGGATGATGCTTATGGAGGCACAACTTTGGGAGTGTAATGAACACCACTCAATTGCGTATTTGGAAATGGATAAAATGCAAAATGTCAGGTTGTATAAGTTATGAGGAAAAAAAAAGCATAGAGCTATACAACACAAAGAGCTCCTCCTAATTTAAACTGTGGACTATAATTAACAGAATAATAATAATGCTACATCAATTGAAACAAAGGTATCAGACTAATACAAAATGTTAATAGGGAAAACGGGGGATGGGGGGGTGCTGTATATGGGAACTCTGTACTTCCTAAATGATTTTTCTGCAAACCAACAACTGCCCTAATAAAAAAGGTAAAATTTGTTTAAGTATGTGTCAGACTAGAAGGTACCTAATAAATTTCCTGACTGTAAGCAGGATTCTTTCAATCAACCCAAGCAGATGAAGGTCTGTCCTCAAGCTGTCCAAAGGAAAAAAATTCCCTGACTTTCCCAGGTAATTTACCTAGAAATTTAACTATGTTTAGCGACAGAAACTCCTCCTGCTGGAATCTCTGCCTCCTGAGTCTAAAATCACCAAGCTGATATTTGCTTATCTATTCCATTACACTATGATCGCTGCTATATTTCTCTAATGATCATTTTAATTACATTTTTCAAATACATCAAGTTTGCTTTCATTATTTCCAGGGACATCAAACCAGGAATCATATACACAAAATTGTGTTTGCCAGAGGCTATGCAAACAGTCAGGTCTCAATGTCGCTTAATTTTCATCAGGAAGAAAGACAGAGGCTCCTGGCATCTAGCTCAGGTGCTCAGTTAGAACTGAATACCAGACCATACTTGGTCCACCTGAATGCGCACAACGGCTGAAGCCAGGAAGCTAAACAATGGAACCCCTCACCCCAAGACTTGTAACGCACAGGCCCCTTCAAGGAAGCTCAGCACTTAGGCTCCCCTTCCATCAGGCCTCGGTCCTTGTGCATCGGGAAGTTTGTCAACAATTTCCACAACACTCCTTCTCCGAGTCCCTTCCTCAAAGAGAGCTGGGGACACTGGCAAAAGAATCATGATCTTCTCTCTGATAAATGACACCCAGCAGCCGGTATGCATGGCTACCAGGGTTGAATCATTTCTCCAAATCTACCACGTTAGACTTCCAGAATGTGTTTTTAGAGGGAGAACGCTGCCCCAGCCTCCCAGCCACCTCCTCTCTAACATCTTCCACAAGCACATGCACACATACGCCCACGAAGAACGCCTTTTGGCCTACGGGAGGAAGTGTGACCCTGTCTGCAGCACTGCAGAGATAACATTTGCATTTTGAATTATTTTATTAAGGAAAGAACTCACTAAGAGTGTAGCATACCCATTGGATATCCCTCACAGGCATTCCCGCTATTGTACAAATTCTTTTATTGATCAGGGCTAGTAGTAGTAGCACCGTCTATTAGATGCCTCCTATGTATGCGATATTGCTCTGAATACTTTAATACATAATTTCCAAACCTTACATGCCTTTCTGACTTAAGTTTTGGTTTATCCTTCCTACTGATGCTGAAATGGAGGCCCAGAGCTTAGAAACATGCCCAGTCAAGGTCACACTGCTCATTAGTAGTGGACAACCCCTGCCAGGCTGCAGGCCCACCTCCTTCTGCGTCCCAAGCCTGGGCCCTGGACACTTCCCCCTCACACAGCGAGAACAAGCTGGGGAAACAACACTGGCTCTAATCCTCACTTAGCTAAATCGCCTTGGAAATAATTATTCACTCAGCATACTTGGTTGAAATAGAGTTGGCTTCTTTTATTGTTTTCTTTATTCCTTTCAGATATGTTGGCTTTCTTTTCTAAGGGATTTTTCTCTTTCCTTGATTCACATTTGGCTTGTGAACATTTGCACATATTAATAATATCCCCTCATTTGCCTCTCTCCAAGGCACAAGTCAAAATGCTCTTGGATATATTTTCCATCCTTCACTGTTTATTCTCTTCCTGTTTTGCCAATTATATGTCTGTTTTTTTTTCAATGCAGCCATGTAAAATAAAGCTGAATTTGTTCTATAATTGAAAGTAAATCTGGCAACAAAGGGTCAAGTCATGCAGTGTGTCAAGATTACAGGTCTTATGGATCATTTCTTCTTTATTCTTATAGTAAATGGCTTCACAATATCTCTTGTGAATGTGAGGATGCAAGCTGTATCACCCAGAAGCATGATTTAATAAAACATTTTAAAATAAAAATTTAAAAACAAGAACTACTCTAAGTGGAAAGGATTATCAAACTATAAACTATTCTATTTAATAATAGGCTTCTACATCTTCAGATTAGCTTTCAGCTTATGCACCTAAGCACTTTATAAAACACTGATCCATTTAATATACTACATCTCTCTACCTGAAACATCCTCCTCTCTTCTGACCTTCTTCCCTGCCCTACTTCTCCCTTCCCTGGCTTGCCTCACTCATCCTTTGAGGCTCAAGTTAGACATCTCTTCCTCTAGAACTCTGCTCTGACTCCCCAGGTCTGGGTTTAGAAGACCCTTCTAGGGGACCCCAAAACCCTGTATGCTGCCCTATGACAGCTCTTTGAGACCTGGCTTACATTTCTTCTTTCCGCTCTCACTCCTAATCGAATCCTAGAAGCTCTGTATGTCTGTGAAGATAAAACACGCATGTGATGACCATCCGACAATGTGGTCTGCAATTCATAGCTGTCCCTAACTCCACTTGCGGTTACTCCACTGCACTTGAACTGCACATCCTCTGGCCACACAGTGGGTTTCATCCTCACCCAAATATGTTGAACTCTTGTCGTCCACTCTCTGGCCATATTCTCCCTAGACTCTGAATTCTCTCATTTCTTCACTCTTATTCCACTTGCTCCCTGGCACCACAGAATATTCCAGTTTCTTGGCTCCTTCTTTCTTTCTTTATGTCCCTCTCCTTCCTTCCTTTCTGCTTTTTAATCAGAAGTGCTTTTCCTTCCCCACCAAGCCTACAATCCCAGATGGGCTGTCTGAACTCCTCTGGCTGGAAACCTTGAGTATCTTGTCCCATCTTTCTACAACATCTGCTCAGGAAAAGTCCAATCCTGAATCAACGCTCCAGTTCCCCTTCTCAATCCCTATACACACAGCTGCACACTGCTGACAAAACCCACTCAGGGTAAGCTTCACTACGTACTCATGGCTTCCAAGTACATCGGAGCCTCCAGCACCACCCATCAAACCTTTTACCTGTCCTTTGTCAGTGCTCTCTTCCATTCTCCACAATAAGTATTCCAAATGTTGATCATTCTGTTTCCTACCCAGCTCAGTTTCCTCTCATTTAGTGGATGATCTTGACTCACTTCTTCAGTGAGACTGAGGTTAGGAAATGTAATCCCCCTCATATTTTATCATGCCTATTTATTACCTTATTTATATCCACACCTGTATTAGTTTCTTCCCTCCAACCTCAGAAGTTACCATAGCCTCCCTCCCATTAGAAGTCAACCTTCTCCCTGGGATCTTGCCCCCACCTCCTTGAACCTTTCTCCATTAGTTAGTCCCACCCTCTCCCACTTCTAGGGATTACATGCAAGGAGCACAAGGTATCATCTCAGCTTCGTAGAATTTAAAATCTACTTGGAGAAATAAGATTAACAGATACTGAGCCAAGTATCAAAGCACTTGGGCAGGACAGGTAAAATCCTCAGCCTAATGCAGTGTTGTGAATCTACCACTCAATCACAAATACCAGCACTGGAAAGCATCACAAGGTCATCTGATGCTCCTGCCCTAGGCAGACATCCAGCTGACTGGACCAAGCAAAGATAGTTGTCTCATCTCCCATTAAAAATCTCAGAGACAGAAAGTTCAACAAGTTTCCATACCAAATTGGCAATTACATGCCCTTAGGGGCATTCAGGAAGGATATATTTTGATGGGAGGCCAAACCTTTCAATTTTTCCTAATTCTTAAAATATTTCATTCAAAAGACCACAAGGCAATCAACTAAAATTACTTTCTGGATGGATAACGTGAAATTCTGGGAAAATGCAATCAGCCACAGGACTATCAGAGTTACAATAGCTCAGTTTCTTCTTGGAGGAGATCGTTTCAGAGTAGGGTAGTTTGTGCCCGGTTGTGGATGGTAACCTGAGCATTTCTGGAAAGTGAGACACACACCCACACATGCACAGACGCATGCACACATGCTTTTTGCCCCAACCAGCATCTGAAATCTCTCCTTCCCTCTGCTTTTCTGTTTCTCCCTGAGAGGTTTAGTCTGGAGTCTTGGAATTTGCCTGACCTCCCTGGTGTAAGTCATCTAGCCCTGTCCCAGTGACTGACAGAGACTTTGCAACAAAGCCATTAAGCCTGTTCAGTTGACCAAACCCAACTCAGGAATCACTAGGCTGAGGTTCTCTGTTGGCCAGCAACTCCAAACATCAACTCCAATTTTCCTCTAGCCTACAGCAGCTACAGGTAGACATCAGAATCTAAGAATAAGGACCACTGCTCAGAAACTGCCAAAGAAGGCCCTTTTCAATGAATGTGAGACCTTCTGTAATAACCATTAGTAGAGAAAAGCCATTTTTAAGGTACTTGCTTATAAATATTTCACTTAAGACACAGTCAAACTTTATGTCCAAGATATATATCCCCCAGATTTTCCACTCCCAAAGTAGTTTTCCTTCTGGGAAGGATTTAATCACCAAAATGCATGAAGAAAGCTTGAAGGTATTGGAAAATAGTATGATACTTTATTTCAAAGATTAAGGACTCAGATTAAGAATAGAACTTAAAGAATTGTACCTGGCTTCATCATTAATGGTACAATGGGCAAATCCTAGTACTCTGTACTCATAATCATAAAATAGGGACAATAGCTCTTCTACCTCGGTAAAGAAAAATGAGAGAACTAGGAACACAATACAGATAATTTGAAGTAAAATGGTACATATGCTTATGATATTAGTACTGTTGCCTGTTTAGTTTCCCAGCTACTAAAACAAATACAATACAAGGGGTTGGCTTAACAACAGGACTTTATTGGCTCATAGTTTCAGAGGCTAGAAGGCTGGTTTCTTCCCTGGAGTCAGTATCTCATGGCTGATTGGCAATCTTCGGGCTTTTCCATCACATGGCAATGCACATGGAAGCATCTTCTTCATTCTCCTCTGGCATCTGTCGATTTCTAGTTTCTGGCTGCTCCCTGTGCCTTTCTCCTCTGAGGTCTTCTCTGTAGGGCCTCCAGTAAAAGGATTAAGATACATCCACAGCTTAACTGAAGTAGCCTCACGAAAAGCTCCTGTTTACAATGGCTTCACACCCACAGAAATGGATTAGGATTAAGGATATGTTTTTCTGGGTTTTCTGGGGTACATAACTCCAAGCCACTACACATTTTTAAATGTCTTTTTTATTAGAAAACTTGTAGGCTTATAAAAAAATCATGCAAAAAATACAGATTTCCCATATTACGCCCCCCCATTATTAACATTTTGCATTAGTGTTGCACTTTTGTTACAATTGATGAAAGAATACTATAATTATACTATTAACTATAGTCCATACCTAGTTTACATTAGGGGGCATTTTTCCCATATACCACCCTATTAATATCTCACATTAGCGTGGTACATTTGTTATTGTACCATCATCTACAATAAGGTTTACTGTATTGTAGTGAACTTCTTCTTTTAATTTTTACTCTAGTAACATACATAAGGACCTAAAATTTCCACTTTTAACCACATTCACATATGTAACGCAGTGGTGCTCATTGCCTTCGCAATGTTGTGTTAGCATCCCCACCGACCATCTCCACAACTTTACAATCACCACAAATAGAAATTCTGTACAATTGAAGCATAAATCCCTATTCCCATCCCCAACCCAGCCCTTCATAAATCATATCTTAGATTCTGACTCTATAAATTTGCTTATTGTAATTGTTTCAAATCAATAAGATCATACAATAATTTGGGTCTGGCTTGTTTCACTCAACATAATGCCTTCAAGTTTCACCCATGGTTCACATGAATCACAACTTTATTCTTTTTTAATGCCAAAAAATATTCCATCATATGTATATACCACATTCTGCTTATCCATTCATCAGTTGAGGGACACTTGGGTTGCTTCCATCTTGTGGCAATTGTGAATAATGCCACTATGAACACTGGTGTGCAAATATCTGTTTAAGTCCCTGCTTTCAATTCTTTCAATTATATATCTAGAAGTGAGATTACCACGTCATATGGTGGTAATCTAATTCTATATTTAGCCTTCTATCTTCCATAGTGGATGTTCCATTTTACATTCCTATCAGCAAAGAATGAATGTTTCTATTTCTCTAAATCATCCCCAAAATTTGTAATTTTCTATTTTCTTTAACAGTAGCCATTCTAGTGGGTCTGAAATTTAACTCATTGTGGTTTAGATTTGCATTTCCCTAACAGCTAATGATGTCGATAACTTTTCATGCTCTTTTTAGCCATTTGTATTACTTTTTTGGAAAAATGTCTATTCAAGTCTTTTGCCCATTTTTAATTGGGTTTTTTTTTCTTTTTACTGTTGACTTGTAGGATTTTTTTATATAATCTGGATATTAAACCCTTATCAGATATGTACTGTACATTTTTTAAATGGATTCCAATGCAAAAAAACAGAAATGAAAATAATTTAATATCTTAATGTTTACATTTCAAATCATCAGCTTCTCCCATCAACTTTGAGAGACACCATGGCATGGAAGAAAAGATTATAAAATTACATGGAGGATTAATTTCACCAGTGAGAAATCTGAAACCCAGAGAGGTCAAATGATTACCCAAGATCTCACAGCATGTACATAGGTGATTCCAAACTCCAACCTAGGTCTTCTGATTACAAAATACGGTCCTTTCTCTACAAAAGAAAGTAGCTAAGGGTTTGAATATTTATCAATGAGACTCCCCAGTTTATTGCCACTCCTAGAATATTATTTCAAATTACAACATCACATGCCACTTCTTTACAAAACTCTACATCAAGTTTAAAGTCTCCGTGAAGCCTTCTAAGATCCACCTGTCAGCCATGTCCAGGACCTCCAGCCTCAGCACTAAATATGTAAGTCTATAAGTATTTGCATATATGACAGCTATTCATAAAGAACATGACCCGGGAATTACTGGTACAACAGGCATAGTGATGATTTTGCTGATAGCTCAGTATACTGATAGGGATATGTTTTTTGCATTAGCTATTATTAATTTAGTGCAGTCTTCAATAAAAATGGCCACTTTTCTAGACCACAATGGTCAGATAAAGAGTTTTTCATGGAAAGAGTTTCAAACAAAATTCTTCTGCTACAGAAATTGATCATTACTTACTAAGGCTTATGAAATTATTCAGAATGTAATATGCCTATTAAAAAGAATGGGTTAGAGAAGTATCACCCAATAAAAATATAATGCAATAAATGTTAAATCTTCTAGTAGCCACATTTAAAAAAGTAAAAAGAAATATAAAATAATCTAACCCAATATATCCAAAATATTGTCATTTCAAAATATGTAGTTGACATAAAGTTATTAATGGATATTTTACATTCTTTTCTTCATACTAAGTCCTAGAAACCTTCATTAGTCACATTTCAAATATTTCAAGTTGTATTCATTTTCTAAAGCTGGAAAAATGCAATATCCCAAAAATGGAACAGCTTTTATAAAAGGAATTTATTATGTGACAAGTTTACAGCTCTGAGGCTCAAAAAATGTCCAAACAAACACATCCAGGTAAAGATACCTTGACTCAAGAAGGGCTGATGTCTGTCACATGGGAAGGCATGGGGCTGGCATCTGCTGGTCCTGGTTCCTGGTTCCATTGCTTCCAGCTTCTATTTCCAGTGGTTTCCTCTCTAAGCCTCTGTGGGCCTTCACTTAGCTCCTCTGGGACACAACTCTCAGTTCTGGCTTGCTTAACATCTCATGAGAAGGTACATGACAACATGTGCTAGGCTCCAAATGTCCCTGCATCTGCTCTCTGTCAGCACTCCAAGCATCTCCAAGAGTTTCTGTCAGCTCTGAAGCAACTGTTTTCCAAATTCTCTGTCAGCTCCGAACTCTCTCCCTTCTAAAGGGCTACAGTAAACTAATCAAGACATATCCTAATGGAGGGAGTCACAGATCCATCTAATCAAAAGGTCACATCAAAAATTGAGTGGATTATATCTCCATGGACACTATCTCATCAAAAGGTTCCACCTAAACAATATTGAATGAAGATTAAGACAGCATGGCTTTTCTGAGATACATACATTTTCAAAACCAGCACACAAATGCTCAATAGCCACATATGGACAGAGCAGGTTAAGAGACATCTACTCATTCAGAAAGATGCCCATGGTGCATTTTTAGAGGGTGAAGAAAAGCAAGGAAGAAGGTAATATATAGCAAGAACCCGCATTAAAGGGGTGGGGGGACCTCTGTGCAGGTTTGTGTATTAGTCTGCCAAGCTGCTATGACAAATATCAAACCATGGGAATTTATTGGCTCATGGTTTTGAGGCTAGAAGTCTAGAATCAAGGTGTCAGGAAGGCAATGCTTTCAACCCAAGGTCTGTAACATTCTGGTGCTGGCTACTGATGATCCTTGAGGTTCCTGGGCTCATGTCCCTGCCCCATTCACATGGCAATGCCCTCTCCTTGCACTTCCAGGCTCCACTGACTTCTGGCTTCCATCTCCTCTCATTGGCCTTCTCTGATTCTTCTCTGTGTCTGCATTTCTTCTGCTCATAAAGAACTCCAATAATCCAGATCAAGCTCCAACCTCATTCAGCTGGGCCACACCTTAATTTAAAATAACATCTATAGGAAGTTATTCTAATGGATTCACATTCTCAGGAATATAGATTAGGAATATGTATAAATGCAGGTACATAATTTAATCTAGCACAGCTTGTATGAGCTTGAGGAATATGTTGAGGTGTACACATGTTAGACTTTTAACACCGAGGGTAGGATTTGAGGGCAGTGGAAAAGATATTACTGCCTTCTTATATACATCTTTATATTGTTTCACTTATTAAAATGAGCCTTATTAATTTTGTGATTTTTCTTTAATTTAATGAAGAAATTGGCAAACATCTTTTTGGGGGGCTTTTAAAAAGGAAATTCATTCAGTTGTAAGTTTATAGTTCTAAGGCTATGGGTATGTCCAAACTAAAGCCTCCAGAGAAAGATACCTTGACTCAAGAAAGGGCTGATGACATTTGGGGTTTCTCTCTCGGCTGGGAAGGCATATGGTAACATCTGCTAGCTTTCTCTCCTGGTTTCTTCAAACCACTTCCCCGGGTACACTTTGCTTTGCATCTCCAAAGTTCTCTGGCTGTGTGGGTTCTAACACATCTTTTTTAAGTTTAAAACAATAAGAATCTTATTTAATATAGCAATCCAGATAGGGTACGAACTTTCAGGAAAAAAGGGAAACTAAAGAAATTTTATATTTTACTCAACACTCATAATGAGAAGAAGAAAACTGTTTGGAAATTGTGTAGAAAATAATAAGTTGTCACTTGAATTTTAAAATCAAAGACTATTAGAAGATTATTTGCCCCCTCCCTCACTCATCAAAGGAAACACTGTCACTTCAACCTTTAAACTCACTACTTAGAGGTTTACAGAACATTTCCAGTGCTAAAAGGTCACTCCTTTTCCGGGAATATCATCCCATCCCAGCTACATTCCTTCTTTGTTTTTTGTTTTTGTTTTTCTAATATTTTTATTCTAAACAACAAACATACAAATATTCTATATATGGTATACAATGAATGGCTCACAATATCATCATATAGTTGTGTATTCATCACCATGATTTTTTTAACCTTTGCATCTCTCCAGCAAAAGAAAAAATTCATACATACCATACCTCTTACCCCTCCCTCTCATTGACCACTAGTATTTCAATCTACTCAATTTATTTTAACCTTTGATCCCCCTATTATTTATTTTTTATCCATATTTTTTACTCATCTGTCCATACCATAGATAGAAGGAGCATCAGACACAAGGTTTTCACAATCACACAGTCACATTGCAAAAGCTATACAATCATCTTCAAGAAATAAGGCGACTGGAACACAACTCAGCAGTTTCAGTTACTTCCCTCCAGCCACTCCAATACACCACAAACTAAAAAGGTTTGTGTACAGATATATAGATAGCTAGATTATATCTATATAATGCATAAAAGAATAACCTCCAGGATAACCTCATAAATATTTTTGAAATATCACAGCCATTGACACTTAATTTTGTCTAATTTCTCTCTTCCACCTTTTGGTTAAGAAGGTTTTCTCAATCCCTTGATGCTGAGTCCCAGCTTATCCCAGGATTTCTGTCCCACGTTTCCAGGGAGGTTTGTCCCACAGAGATGGCAAGGGCAGTGAGTTCACCTGCCATGCTGGCTTAAAAAGAGAGGCCACATCTGCCAACTGCCTTCCATCTTGACCCTAGTTCCACTCCACGTTTGTAAATAAAAGAATATAAAGAATTAACTAATGACAGGGCAGAAGTAAAAAGACATAGCCCTAGTCAGACCAGCATCACAGGCTACTCTGAGCTGTGAGCAGCAGACAGTAAAAGAACAGATCACCAGGCCCAACGCTTCCAGAGGGCAGAGGGCAGCCAGGAATAGCTGGAAGACAGTCCAAGGAGATCCAAGTGAGATCCCCAAGATGACCCTCATCACTGCCCCTTGACAATTCTGCTGCTTATCCCAGTAATTCACCAATCATGGCATAAATTTTGCACAATGCAAAGTGACATGGAAAACTATGAAAACAATCCTGAAAATGATGGCCAAAATATACCCCAAACACACTAATGACCACCTGATGTGTTAGTTTACAAGCTCCCAGAATGTGATATAACAGAACTGGAACAGCTTTTTAAAAGGGGAATTTAATAAGTTACTAGTTTATAGTTCTAAGCCTGTAAAAATGTCCAAAATAAGGCATCCAGGGAAAGAGAACTTAATTCAAGGAAGGCCGATGGGTCAGAAACACCTCTGTCAGCTGGCAAGTCACATGGCTGGCATCTGCTGGTCCCCTGCTCTTAGGTTCCGTTGCTTTCAGCCTCTGTGCCTGTGGAGTGCTTCACTCTGCTTCTCCAGAGCTGGCCTTCATCTCTTGCTTCCCTTGGCTCTGTCCAGGCTTTGCTCGCTCAACATCTCATGGTGATGTCTGCTGGGCTGCAAGCATCTCCAAACATCCGCGTCTCTGTTTTCTGAAGCACCTCTTCTCCAAGTGTCTACGTCTGCTCTCTCTGTCAGCCCTGAGGCTCCCGTCATTTCTCTCAGCTCTGACTCTCTCCAAATGCTTCCTCTTTTAAAGGATTCCAGTAAACTAATTGTGCTGGTTTGAAAGGAAGTATGCCCCCTAGAAAAGCCATGTTTGGATCAAAATCCCATTTCATGAAGGTGGAGTAGTCCCTATTCAATACTGTATGTTTGAAACAGTAATCAGATCATCTCCCTGGATGATGTGATTTAGTCAAGAGTGGTTGTTAAACTGGATTAGGTGACGACATGTCTCTACCCATTTTGGGTGGGTCTTGATCAGTCTGTTGGATTCCTATAGAAGGGGAAACATTTTGGAGAACGGGAGATTCAGAGAGCAGAGAATCCTGCAGCACCACAAAGCAGAGAGTACACCAGCCACTGAGCTTTGGAGATGAAGAATAAAAATGCCTCCCGGGGAGCTTCATGAAACCGGAAGCCAGGAGAGAAAGCTAGCAGATGATGCCACGCTCGCCATGTGCCCTGCCAGCTGAGAGAGAAGCCCTGACTGTGTTCACCATGTGCCTTCTCACTTGAGAGAGAAACCCTGAACTTCATTGGCCTTCTTGAATCAAGGTATCTTTTCCTGGATGCCTTTGATTGGACATTTCTATAAACTTGTTGTAATTGGGACATTTTCTCAGCCTTAGAACTGTAAACTAGCAACTGATTAAATTCCCCTTTCTAAAAGCCATTCAGTTTCTGGGATATTGCATTCCAGCAGTCAGCAAACTAGGACACTAATCAAGGCCCACCTTGGGTAGAGTCACATCTCCATCTAATCACAAGATCACACCCACAATTGGATGTGGAAATAATCTAATCAAAAGATTCCACCGTGCATTCCTGAATCAGGATTAAAAGAAATGGCTGTTCCCACAAGATTGGAGCAGAATTTACACATGGCTTTTCTGGAGTACATAATACTTTCAAACTGGCACACCTGGATAATTCAGGGAAAGTAATTCAAAAGACTGGTTCTCCAGTCCACTCAGGCTGGGAGGGCAGATCCTAACAGGCAAGATAGCACGAGATGGACCTTACCCACCCACCCAGAATCCTTTTCCAGAGTCCTTTCCTAGAGGATTATTCTCCATACCCTGCTGTACTCAACATAAGACACACTTCCAATTCCAATCAATTTATCCAATGATCATACCGAATGAGTTAGTGTCTTTCACTGTGGCTGCCTGTCACACTGACATAAGAAAAGATACTCCCAGCATGAAGAACCCAAGAGTCACGTTTAGAGTTCTGAAAGGAATAAACAGCAGGAACTAATGATTTTTTTTTAAGTTAACTATATGGAATTAACGTTTAAGAAAAAGAAGCAAGGAAATCAAAGAAGGCAGCAGAATAAAGTGTGATGGGTAGAAATGGAAGTCAAGTAACGGGCTTGCAGTTTGCTATTTGCAGTTAGTCGTGGGTCTCTCTAGCTATAAGCCTCTAAGGGTTCAAGAAAGAATTTATAGAAAGGAAAACATTAAAAGTATGTTGTTTAGGAGGCATCACTAAAAGAAAGAGGTTTATCAATGTCATTTAGGATCCCCTGATCCATCTCTTCCAGTGTTTCCCTCTGATAGTGTCATTGAGGTATTTTAAATCTTCCATGATGTCAAAACTTGATGATAATGTGGTTTATTCTAAATAGCCCTTGATTCCCTTAATAGCCCATTATGAATCCATCACAAATTAATTTGTCCAAGGCCTTGAACCTTTCTATAATTTTAGTCTGTGTCACAGTTTGGAGAATAGAAGTTCTATAAAAGATACCATAAAAAGGCTTTCCTTGTATTTGTCCTTAAGCCTCTCAGGTTTTAATGGGTGCCTCTAAAATCTGTAACTCTGAAATGTGATATCAAATGCATGTCTGCACCATCCAAATCCTTCACAATTTCTAACTTCTAGTGGATGTCCCTTCACCTACACATTCAGATGACTAGAAAGCCAGCCAAACTGCACTTTTCTTATTTTTATGTCTGAAAGGCATTCATGGCGGAAGATTTTCTACAAGAACTGGCTTTAAGGTCTTCACCCTTGCATTAAGTCCCCACTGTGTGTCAAGGTATGAGGTCCACATGGAAGCTCCCTCTAAGTAGAACAGAAGAGTGGTGGCGGGTCTCTAGAAATATGGCACCCATTCAACAAATTGCTCACTAGACTAGGGGCACCAGTGGGCTGCCTTAGCTCTTTATCTTCTCACCTTCTACTTATCCTGTGGTTTAGGATGAGATGTCACTTCCCCCAGAATCCTTCATGAAGCCCCTCAACCTGGTTGTGTGCTCTCACAGACCCCCCATCACCCTCTCTTAAGCCCTTTCATCACACTGACCACATTATACTATAATTGCCCTCTATTTATCTGTATCATGGTCTCCAAACCGACCATAACTCCACACCAATCGTGTTCTCAGACGTACACCCAATACCTAGCCCAGGATACAGACAGTGCAATAAATATATGAGGAACACATGGCTGAGCCATATTATCATGAATAATAAATCATAATAAATACTCATAGCTTTAAAAGAAACCATATGTGATTGTGTCATATATGCAGAAAAAGTCTCTTTTATACCATACACTTACCTTAAGGCAGATCTTAGCACATTAACATACCCAAGAAATAAATTTCATAATACACTAATAAAAATGAAGACTTTACTGAAATAGTTCATGGGAAAATAAGGAAGACAATTTACATTCTTACAGTAACTGCAAAAATGCAAAAAGTCCTTTAAAAATCCCTTGTAAAATTTTCTATTCTTCCCCACAAAATTCTACTAGTAGAGTCTCCTCACCCCTTTTGTCACCCTTCGCCTAACCCTTTCATTTCTCTTCTCTCCCTACTCTGCAGCCTCTGCAGCCCTCCGGACCCAACCTCCTTCCTCTGCCAGATCTCCCTCACCCATTTAAGATTCACTCTTAGTTGCATCTGCTCCCTTTCACCCAGCCCCACAAACAAATGTTGCAGCTTGGGACCTGTCCCCTTAGAAAACACACAAATACATAGAAGGAAATGAGTACATTTTCCCTGAAACATTTTTTTTTTAGATTGCAAGTCTAGAGAGGGTAGGAATTATGGCTACCAATTGGCCAGACCAAACTACATTCAACCTATTTTTCAGTCCTTGAATCCTGAAGGATATTCCATTTTCTTCTGATGAATCTGTGAAATCACCTCTTTACTCAGGGTAAGAGAGGGCAGGGATTTGAGCAGAAACGGTTATTAAATATGTTTCAAGCGCCTTGACACACCTCCCACTATGTGGACATAAAATACCATAAATACTAATCATATCAGTCAGGGTTCAACCAGAGAAGCAGAACCAGTAGGAGACATATCTACTGAGATTCATTACAAGGAACTGCCTACACAATTATGGGGTGGCTAAGCAACCTGAAATATCGAGGGCAAGCAGATGGTAAAGAAGGATTGCGGCCAGGCTAGAAACTCATCAGCACAGGCTGAAGCTGGCATCTGCAGGTGGAATTTCTTCTCACCTGGAGAAAACTCGGCCCGGCTTTTAAGGTCTTCCAACTGATTCAGTCGGGCCCCACCCAATTATCCAGGATAATCTCCATACACCTGATTAGGGGCATTAATTTTATCTTCAAAATACCCTCACAGCGACTTCTAGGTTAGTGCTGGACTGAATAACTGGGGCCTGGGGCCTGGCTAAGTAGACTCATCAAAGAGTCATCACACTGATAAAAGCAACACTTGACTCAGCACAATCATCCGATATCATGCTGTTATTTCCATTTAGAAGAAACTTTTCCAGCAGCAGCTTGTACCTCAATCCATTTTACAGTTATTAGCCAACAGCTTAGACTGCACTCTAGATTAGTTCACAGAGAAACATGACCCCCCCCAGAGAAGAAATCTCTTACCCAACATCCAGAGGGGGTAGACCTAAGAAAAGGCTCCTGAGTGATGCCTTGCTCTCCCAGCCATCACCAGCCCAAGGGTCACAGTTCCTACTTGCTAGAGGAAGTGCACCTCAAGGAATTTTGAAGGCGAAAGACTGAGTCGAGACTAAGTGCAGACCAGGATTTCTCAGCCTCTGCACTGTTGACCTTCTGGGTTGGAAGGTTCTTTGTTGCGGGAGCTGTAGTGTGCACTGTGGGTGTTTAGCAGCATCTCTGGCCTCCACCCCTGCTAGGTGCCAGTGGTACCCCCCTATCCCTACCCCCAGCACTTGTTACAATCAAATGTCTCTGGACTCTGCCAATGTCCCCTGAGGGGTGGAAAGGACAAAACATCCCCTGGTTGAGAACCACTGATATAAACCAAAAGTCCACACAGATGATGCTTCTAAAGTAAGGGGGGTTCCAACGTGGCCAATTAGAATAGAGGACAGGGCCACTCCAGGAGCAGCTACCCTTTTGGAAGACAATGCTCTTTCTCACTTTCAGATATACGTTCCTCCCTCAGGCACCCATTCCCTTTGCCTGGATAATTCCTATTTTATCCTTCAGAGTCCCTGAGCCCCTCGTGCCTGGGAAAGGTGCCATTCCATGTGTCCTCATTAAGGCTTACATCACAGGGTTTCCTCACCTGTCTCTACCTCTAGAGGTCAGTTTCATTCAGGCACCAGCTGTATATTATCCTCTGCTCTGTCTCCTCCACCTCTCACAGTGCCTAAGACTCATTCTCAATTAATACTCTTTTTTCAATAGTAAAAAATTCTCCATTTTATTAATTGTTTACTATGTGCCAGACACCGGGTTAAGAAAGAAGGAAAAAGTGAATTGAATGAACAAATGTTGAATGCAAGCATAAAACAAGCTATATGTGATCCATGATGGTTGGAGTTGTGCAACTTCTTTCAGTATTGAGAGTATTACTAAATATGCAATGCAAGGGCTAAGTGTTCAAAGAATTGATACCATATGAAAATACATTTTACATTAAAATTTAGTGAGGGTGGTGCAATGGTGGCTCCGTGGCAGAGTTCTCGCCTACCATGCTGGAGACCCAGGTTCGATGCCCGGAGCCTGCCCATGTCAAAAAAAAAGTTGGTGAGCCTTATTTGTGCATCTGTGATGATGCTGATGGGCATTTAAGGTATTTCCACCTTTAGAAGTCATTACTCAGAACATGAGCTATCACAGTTCAACAATAGAAGGAAGAGTCACTTTATGGTCGCTTTTTGTTGATAGAAAGTCAGATAAATAGCCTTTTCTGTTGCATTGACATGTCTTTAGCATAAATTTAGTTGCTTTTGGACCTCTGAATGATCACGAGAGGGCCACCAAATTTCCCCTCCCCACAAGAAATATCTGCTACAGGCCCAAAGGAACATTTCCATTTGGTGCTTAGCCTGGACTTTACACACAGGACTAAAATATTATATTATTTGAGCCAGATCCATCAACACTAGGGAGCTCTCTGCACTCTATGGTTCTTTCTCTCCATCACATACTATTTCCAGAGACCCTATGAGCCCTCCCCTCCCAAGAGCTTCCCCAGGGGCTTGGCCACCTAACTCGGGCAAAACTGCCTCCCAGCCTTTCTGCAGGCGGCCCTGAATTTCTGTGCAGATGGCCATGCTGGGAACCAATTCATCAGACAGCTTCGAAGAGCTTAATACAATTAAGGATATGTAATCTGGAAAAGCCCCAAGCCCTAACAAATTACCCAGCGCATGCCATCAGGCCTTCCAAAGGGAATTGGCTCAGCCTGTTTCCCCCGTGGTAAGAAGAGTGACCTAGAAGGAGAGGGAAGGCCATGTGCCTGATAGGTGCTCAGTGGCCATTTTGAAATTACAGAAGGAGAGCAGATGGAGAAGTAACCTCGAATGAATATTCATTAAAAAAAATCAATTATCTGCCTTATGTGCCACCTGCCTTACCAACTCAACTTAGCCCACAGCCATGAGAGGTGGGGGGCTTCTATACCCAGGTCGCAGACTTCACCTCAAAAGCATTCACAGAGCCTTAGGGTCCAATGCCAGACCTGACATTTTGGCACACTTGACCTGGAAAGAGTGAAATGTTTTGTGTTTATGACCTTTCAAATGGGAACCAAAGCCAGGGAAAGACGGCATAAGGTCGTGGAAGGAGCAAAACCTTCCCAGACAGACTGGCCCAGGCTCAGAGCCCAGCGCTGACCCTCGTGACTCCTGCCCCTTAACTCTGATTAAATTGGGAGTTGCCCCACCTCTGAACCTCGCCGTCTGCACCTGCACCACACCTGCGGGGGTGGGGTGGGATTCAGTCATGCAGCAAATAGGAAGCACCCAGGCGTGGTGGGAAGGAACAAATATTAGCTCCTTCTGCTCCCGAGGATGCTGAGCGATAGGGGAGAAAGTGGATTCACGAGCATGAAAGCCTTTATACCAACTGCCCAGTAATGGAAGAAGATACGTGATGCCTAAAAGTTTATGGCTCCAACGTAGCACTTTCCAGGGAGCTAAGACCTATTTAAGACATTTGATGTTAATAAAAAGTGCTTCTTGACTATTTTTAAGTTTTTATTTTAAATAACATAGCTTCCTTTACAGACCCTTTGTTCCTGCATCCAGAGTAATAAGGAAGACAGGACCACTGGGGCATTGCCCAGCACTAAAGAATTTAGAGGACCCCAAAATTGTAAATTGTGCTTCTAAAAGAATGTTACAATTGTGTGAACAGTTTAATTGAACACCATAAGTACATGGAGCCTTGAGTAGGACATAGGATTTTGTAGGTTTGTCCAGAGTGATACCCCAATAAACCCCAGAGGGATTTGAATGGTGAATAAACAAGTATTTGCAAAGTCCCCTTGGGGGAATGGTGAGAAAGGGGGAAAATTCAACTTCCCCAAGTGGAGAATTCTTGATATTCTCACAAGCAGTAGGGACAACCAAAGCAGTAGGTTGAGCCCCCAATCTTGAGGTTTGTTCATATGAACCTTAACCCTGAAAGGATAGGCTAAGACTACTTAAAATTAGGCCTAAGAGGGCGGGCCACGGTGGCTCAGCAGGCAAGGATGCTTGCCTGCCATGTCAGAGGACCCAGGTTCAATTCCCGGTGCCTGCACATGTTAAAAAAAAAAAAAAAAATTAGGCCTAAGAGTCACCCCCATTTGTTGCTCAGATGTGGCCTTTCTCTCTCTCTCTCTCAGCCAATATGAAAAACAAACTCACCACCCTCCCCCTCTTTACATGGGACATGACTCCCAGAGGTGTGGAGCTTCCTGGCAACATGGGACAAAAATCCTAGAATGAACCGAGACTCAGCATCAAAGGACTAAGAAAACCTTCTCAACAGAAGGAGGGAAGAGAGAAATGAGACAAAATAAAGTGTCAGTGGCTGAGAGATTTCAAACAGAGTCGGGAGGTTATTCTTATGCATTAAATAGATACCACCTTTTTAGTTAAGGCATAACAGAGAGGCTGGAGGGAACTGCCTGAAAATGTAGAGCTGAGTTCCAGTAGCCATGTTTCTTGAAGATGATTGTATAATGATATAGCTTTCACAAAGTGACCGTGATTGTGAAAACCTTGTGTCCGATACTCCTTTTATCTACAGTATGGACAGATGAGTAAAACATAGGGATCAAAAATAAATAAATAATAGGGGGAACAAATGCTAAAATAATTTTAATAGACTGAAATGCTAGTGATCAATGAAAGGAAGTGGTAAGGGGTTGTATTAGTTAGGGTTCTCTAGAGAAACAGAATCAACAGGAAATATTCATAAATATAAAATTTATAAAAGTGTCTCACGTAACCGTGGGAACCTAGAGTCCAAAATCTGTAGGGCAGGCTGTGAAGCTGACAATTCCAATGAGGGTCTGGATAAGCTCCACAGGAGAGGCTCACCAGCTGAAGCAGGAAGAGAGCCTGACTCTTCAGAATCCTCCTTAAAAGGCTTCCAGTGAATAGATTAAGCATCACTCATTAAAGAAGACACACCCCTTGGCTGATTACAAATGGAATCAGCTGTGGATGTAGCTAACGTGATCATGATTTAATTCTATGAAATGTCCTCATAGCAAAAGACAGGTCAACGCTTGTCCAACCAGACAAACAGGTACCACCACCTGGCCAAGTTGACACATGACCCTGAAGTTGACACATGAACCTGACCATGACAGGGGTATAGAAAAAAAATAGGGGAACCAAAGGCTAAAATATATTGGATAGGTGGAAATACTAGCAATCAATGAGACGGAGGGGTAAGGGGTATGTTACATATGAATTTTTTTCTTTTTTCTTTTTATTTCTTTTTCTGAATTGATGCAAATGTTCTAAGAAATGATCTATCATGGTAATGAATATACAACTATGCGATGATACTGTGAGTTGTTGATTATATACCAAGAATGGAATGCTCATATGGTAAGAATGTTCATGTTTGTATGTTGTTATGTTTAAAAAAAATTTTTTTAAGAGAGTGTTACAAATGATAGAGATTAACGGAACTAGAGGGTCAAAGTCAAGGGCAGGGACCCCCCCCCCCCAATTCACCTAAGAGCAAAAACTGTCACCTCCCCTTCACCCTCCCCCCTATTAAATAAAGGTCACGTACGTGACACATTTAATACCACTTTTCCCTTCACTTAATTCACTCCTAATGGTGGGTAAAACAACCAGTTAAATCTCTGCCAGCCTATACCAGATCCCTGATTCCCAACCTTCTCCTGAAGCCATCCCTAAAGTTGGATTCTGGCTTCCTATGACCAAAAACCCAGCTTTCAAAATAATTCCCTTAGTGTGAATGGGGGTGGGGGAATGGGAGTCCAAACGGTGGGGGGGGGGGGGGGGGGTAGTCCTAAGAAAGAAGAAATTTCTATTCTTATGTGCTTATGATTTGCCTCTAGACTGTTTCCTTTTTTGTTTGTCTTTCGTTTATTTTCCCAGGTTATTTATCTGAGTGTGTGTGCTTAAAAAAGCAGAAGGTGGAATGAGGAAGAAAAATAACTTGCGTGATTGATCACTCCACCGGATCCAGCCTGGCGTTCTGATTCAATCCTGCAGAGAGAGAATTAGGTTATTCTAATCAAGGGCTGTGGAACAGCTTTCCTTTGCCAAACCCTAACAGGAGCAAGTTGGCAGCCACCTGGGCCTCTCCCCACCCCCTTGCCTTTCCAACAGCCAGGTGGCCCCCGCCGGGGGCTTCCTCCGAGCAGAGATGGTTCATAAACAAGCCAGGGCCCTCTATAACCTGGAATGCTGCTTTTACACCAAGGTTTAGTTCTCACTCTCCGCAAAAGGAATGGGATAAAAGCTTGGCTCGAGTTAGCACCCGCCTTCCCCCACCCAACACCAGTCTATGGCAGCCCCACCCCCCCTGAATGGCTGCGGCGGCAGCATCAACACACGAACTCACCCAGCCCTCCAAACAGAGATGGGCAGCTTGGAAGAGAAAGGGCAGAAAACAAGAGACCCTCTCACCCATCCTCACGGCCACTCCCAACCAGAGGAGAGACGCGCACACATGCCAGCCCTTCACCAGGAACCTTAGAACCTGATCCGAGGGAAAAGGAAGAAAACGAAGTCCAGTCCCAGCTTATAAAATGCACAGAAATGCAGCACTTGCGTTGACAAGCATTTTCTGCTTTCGAAGGCGCAGCTTATACTGCTGCTATAACCTTCCTTGATGGGATTTTAAAGCTCTGTGTTTGGGAGACAGAACCATGAAAACTTCAAACTAAAATGTTTCCTAAAAGAAGAGGATCCTAGAAAAGCTGTAAGTGATTTAAAAGCTGCATCCAAATGGGAGAATGAGAGCACCCCGAGGGCGTCTGTAAAATCCACACACTGACCTACCTACTCAGAGACCATGAACGGTCCCTCAGTGAAGTTTGTGGGTATCTGACACTTGACCAGGATCAAGTGCCACACACTATGAACAAGTGGAGAAACGTAATAAGCTGATTGAGGCAGCTGGCAAGCGCAGCTGGCAGTGACACAGATGCAACCAGCAAATACAAATCTGTACTAAAAACACCAATCCAGAGTCGAGAGGTTATCCTGGAGGTTATTCTTATGCATTAAGTAGATATCACCTTGCTATCCAAGATGTAATGGAGAGGCTGGAGGGAACTGCCTGAAAATGTAGAGCTGTGTTCCAGTAGCCATGTTTCTTGATGATGATTGTATAATGATAAAGCTTTCACAATGTGACTGTGTGATTGTGAAAACCTTGTGTCTGATGCTCCTTTTATCTACCTTGTCAACAGACGAGTAGAACATATGGAATAAAAATAAATAATAGGGGGAACAAATGTTAAAATAGATTTAGTTTGAAATGCTAGCGATCAATGAAAGGGATTAGTAAGGGGTATGGCCTGTAAAAATTTTTTTTTCTGTTTGTCATATTTTTCTGTTGTCTTTTTATTTCTTTTTCTGAATTGATGCAAATGTTCTGGGAAATGATCATGATGATGAATATGCAACTATGTGATGATACTGTGAATTGCTGAGTGTATGTGTTGGGAATGTTTGTTTCTTGTAATTTTTTTAATTAATAAAATTTAAAAAAACAAAAAAACAAAAACAAACAAACAAAAAAAACACCAAGTGTTTTCACTTGGACAAAAGAAAGGGTCTGCCATTGTTCTCCTAAGGATGAGAAGCCTGCCGAAGCCATCGGGTGTGTTCTGAAGTTTTACAGATGGAAACTGACAACATGAATGTTGTGAAGGATTGAACAGAGGCTTAAGAAACTTGTGATGAAGCTATTCAGGATTATAACACTGTTGGTGAGCACAATGAAATTGACCAACAGACTCAGGAAGGTCTAGAGAAGGCACAGACTATTGAAACAGGTGCAGAAATGGGATTATTATGAAATGTTGGGAACAGAAAGAAATATTGAGAAGCTAGAAATCCAGGGAGATCTCTGCCCCCTGGGGCTGCAAGACACCAACGTCTCCCCAGCCTGAAGCTGCAGGGTACTGAGGTCCCAGCCAGATGCTTTTCCACAAAGGATCTGTGGCAGCACCAGGTGTGTTAGTTAGGTTCAGGTGTCAACTTGGCCAAGTGAAGGCACCTAGTTCTGTTGCTGTGGACATGAGCCAATGGCATGTTAACCTCATCTGTTGCTCATTACATCTGCAGTCGGCTAGGAGGTGTGCCTGCTGCAATGAATGATGTTCACACCATCTATTATTATTCAGAGAAAGTCCTCTACTGATTACGAGGAACTCTGTCCCCTAGGTCTATTACTCCTTCTCCTCTCCCCACAGTCACAGCTCATTTACCTCTCCATCATCTGTGTCCTGGGGATTTCTGCCGTCGTTGTGGCAGAGGTTTGCCACTAGTCAGCACTCGGAGACAAGAGCGGGAGTGTTCCTGGGACTTGGCTTGAGCGGTGCTGGGCCCACCGTGCACATCACTGGCTGAGGGCTTTGTCCAGCCACCACGGGGGGCAGGTGGGCTGGTTTTCCAGCAATGATTAACATCTCCGGAGCTGGACTTTATGCTGCTCCAACTCCTGAGTGCTTCTTTCCTGGAAGGTTTGACATATGGTTCCAGTCTCTTCAGATTTTCCATGACCTGGTGGTGACAGCCGCCTTGTGTACACTTCCATGGAGTCTCCAATCTTCAGGAATTCTGTTATGGCTGAGAAGGGGGCCGTACTGATGCTCCCTTCTCTGAGCCTTCCCACCAGACGGATGGCAGAGGGACTTCCAAGAGCTTTTAAAAATAATCTCTTTGCTGAAGTAAGAGAAGAAGTCTGGAGTTGTAGAAACTTCTTAGAGAATTCTGTACCAACAAAGCTTCAGCCCACTTTCACACTCACTGGGCAATAAACTTTCCATTTCCATTCCCCTAGCTGGGGAGGAAGGGGATGGGTCAATTTAGCCACCCCCACCTCGGCAAGGCAGCCTCTATGATTTTACCCCCTCCTCAAACCATTTTGGGAAACAGTGATGGACTGGGACTCTTCAGAAATTCTGTTTCTGAAAGAAAATATCTCCCCCTACCCCTACTGTTTCTTTGTAACCTGGCTTATAACAGGCCATCCATATTTGTAGCACACTTTTCAAAAATAAATAATAGGGGTATGTATGGTATGCATAAATCTTTTTTTCTGTTTTCATTTTATTTCTTTTTCTGAATAGATGCAAATGTTCCAAGAAATTATCATGATGATGAATATGCAACTATGTGATGATATTGTGAATTGCTGATTATATATGTAGAACAGAATGGTCAAAATAGGAATGTTTGCATTTGTTAGGTGTTTTTTGGTATTTAGAAAAATAAAATAAAATAAAAATGATTATAACCTGGTCCCATCTCTCCAGGACCGGAATCTGCATACAAGGTAGCGAGAGCAAAGTCACTAATTTTGACGTCGCCTGGCTCATTGTGGAAGGATGTCCAGGCTTCAAACAACTCGAATTTTAATTTTTTTTTCTTGGCAGAGTTATATAAAATTAAAATGGGATAAGATATTTAATATTTAATACTAAACTTTAAAAAGAAACCTGCTATCATTACTATGTATCTTGATGCAAAGATTATGATGATAAAAAAGAAAGTACAGGGAAAAAATAGCATTAATGGCACCCAGATAATTTCCAGAACAAAGAAGAAAAGAAAAAAGCTGAGAAAAAGCACACTGACAAAGCAGCTGCTCTGGATCCTCTCTGATCCCCAAATGAGGAACAAGTTTCCTGGTGGAGAAGAGCCCCTGGATGCGGAGAGCAAACGAGAAGACTTTCTACAGAAGTTGGAACTCGGGGCAAGGATTTAATCACTTCAGCTCAAGGCAGCCATTTAGCTTTAGATTACACTACAGTTAAACCAACTATTTTTCTGCTCTTCTTGCTGAAATTTTTTAAAAGATTAAAAACAAAGGAACCATGAGGTGACGGGTGGTTCAGTGGTAGAATGCCCACCTTCCATGCGGGAGACCTGGGTTTGATGCCCAGACTATGCAGCCCCCCCACCCAAAAAAAATCTGCAGTTTATTTGTTGATGGGAACAATCTGCAGATTTTTCACTCGAGCCTGGCGTTATAGCAGGGTGCCCGGAAGGGTGAGGGCAGCCTGGAAGAAGAGGGAGCAGAGCAGGAGGAGAAGAAGAAAAGGCTGGTACGTAAAACCCTATTGTTTCTGGTCGCGCTTCCAACCAGGCCTTCCACAAGTTCACAGCCACCCTGCTCGACCTAGAACGATGTCTTCTAGGGACTTGGGAAAAAGAGCTCTAGGAGGAAAACTGTACCTCTTTTCCCTGCACTCGGCTCGTGAAAGCCCTCTGTTCGTCTCCCTGCTTCTTGGTCCCACAGCCTGTCCTGCCTTGCGAGTTTTCCCTCTGCCGCCCTCTGTCCCTGCAGGGACCCTGAAACCTGGTACCCGACACCTTTCCTCTCTCCCACCTCTTGCACGCAGGCCCTTGTGCCAATTTGCTCCTCTCACCCAGTCAGTCTCTCGGTCTGTTGCACTACCCGGTGCCATCCATTGGAAATACCTGCCTGACCCACTTGGCTCAAAATTCCCCTCTCCAGGGGCCTTGATAAAACGGTCTCTATTCAACGCACGAGAAGGAATCCATTAGCAGCAGAGCCGGTATTTGTCGTCGTCATCCCCTGGCTCCCTCACATTTTCCTACTGTTACTACTCCACGAAACCCAAACGAAAGCCACTGGGCTGGTTAAGACATACAGGGAAAAGCAAACCAAGTCCCCAGGTACCCTACCGCAGAGCTGCATGGGCCTCGTACAGCCGGCAGGACTGGTCAGGTGAGCCGCAGGGTCAGATCCAGTATTTAGCAGCAGGGGCCAGCCCCAGCAGGCATGTCACTGAAGACTGGGGGGATTATATAACAGGGAGATGTATACGCCCCCTGTGAGTACTGTGGAGGTCAGTAAGTCACTTTGTCCAGCTTTAAATCTGCAAGGTGTGACATGCGGGCAAGCATGGGGCGCTCCTTTATTTTCTTTTTGATAGCAACTCTGGACATATTGCAGCCTGGGTCGCTGTATATATTCAGGCTCTGACAGCTCCACAAAATGCCTTTCCCCACACAACAGTGCTATTCTCCACTGCAGCCTGCAACCTGAAGCCGGGACAGAGCTCGCATTCAGGCTCCCGCAGGACGGCCACGCAACCGCAGCAGAGAAAGGCGCTCACTCGTCTGCCCCATGTGTTCAGGAAGGAAGGGGCCTGGCATTGCCTCACCTGATCGAGAAGGGGAGCCATCGTGTTTAGCGGCAGGCACAGCCCCCAGCTTTGTGAAAGGCTGGCCAGGGACCCCACCGCCCCCTCCCCAGCTGTCACCCCAGGCAGATGAAGCGATTAAAGGCGAAATTTGAAATCCTGCACCCAGAACTCAAAAACAAAGTCCATGATTCTCTCCCTAAGATAATTTGGTTCTCCTTAGAGTGACTCAAGGTCACATCTACCATACTAGAGGCATTGGAATGTGCTGAGATGCCCTCCTCTACCCCACGTGCTCTTCAACTCTGCTCTCCCTTTCTCCTTCCCCGCTGCTCCATCCCAGTCTTCAGTAAGGAGCCAGCATTTCCCACGCAGTGACGTTTTCTCCCCAGACCCCACTGGCTCTGGAAACCTCATGATTGCTTTTGCACACTCTGTTCCCTCTGTCTGTCCAGAATGCCCTCCTCTCCTCCCTGCCCCTCTGTCCAGTGCAAATTCCCACCTCACAGCACAGCTGTGGGGCCTTCTCAAGCCCCTCCCAGGTCTACCTGACCACTGCCTGCCTCCCCTGCCGTTCAGTGCCTCTTATAAACTGTCCACTACATGCTTTTGTGATTGCATGTTAACAGATGTCCTCCCAGGCCACTAAGCTCCTTGAGGGCAGTATCTTAGTTTGTTCATCTTTATCTTATTCACCTCTGTGACCCAGCCAGCACAACAAGCATTTTAGAAAAACTGAATATATTGGCCGGGCCATTGTTTCTCTACTAAGTTCTCCAACTCTCTTCCCACTCTGGTACCAGTTAGCCTGAGCTGTTTCCCACCCAGTTTGCAGAGCAGAGAGGGAAGGCATGACGTCGTGCACCACCTCTAACTGGTTTTTTGGGGTTCAAATCTCCCTCTTGAAACCATCTTCTAGGTCAGGCCACATAAAGGGCACATTTGTAAATTGTGCAGTTGACTAGTTGGACTGCAAAAGCCCTTTGTGATACTGGGAGGGAGAATTACACGCTAGGAGAGAGTCAAAAGAGCAAGGTCTCCCACCCTGCAGGGGGACCTCAGGGCTGACACATGGGCAGCTGCCCACAGGAGGACCCCGAGGCTTGGAGGCAGTTCTGCAAGCCTGACCAGCCCCTCTCCAAGGGGGAAGACTTGATGGAAGAATTACTTACAGTGAGAGGGTCACAATCAAGACTGCTGGGCTCTGTTAAGTGATCTAAGCATCATTTTACTCCAGGCCCAAGGGCAGCCAACTCTTCATCACAATAATTCTTAAATTTATGGGGCCTGGCTGCCTCTCAAGAATCCTTCTTGGATAAAGTATCAGTGGCAGAGAGAGTTCAAATAGAGTCAAGAGGCTACTTGGAGGTTGCTTTTACACAAACTTCAGGTAGACCTTGCTACCTATCATAACCTGCCAACCCCCAACCAGGACCATTCCAGCCAATCCTAAAGAACACCTAGGGCAATATGTAAGATTCCACAAGAGTTCCAGGCAATAGGGTAACTTTCCAGAACCTACAGCCTCCAGATGGGTCCAGATAAGTCCTGAAACCTAGAGGCCCAGCCTCTCCAGAACATCAGATAGTTCCATCTCCCTACCCTGTATTAGTGATACACTCTTCCAATATCAAAAATTCAGAATTGCCATAGCCCAAACACCCCTAAAGAGAGAGAGATGGAAAGATCAAAGGTGATGGTGGAGTTATACATAGAAGATAGGACTTAGCAAATGAATATGAATGCTGAATCATTAAATTTATATCTCTTTTAGTCTCCAGTATTTTAGAGCAGCTGGAAGTGAAAACCTAAAATTGTGAAATTGTAACCCATGTCAAACTCTGAAATATGTTTTACAACTAATTGTGGTGCTGTGCTTTGAAATTTATAGTTTTGTATGTATGTTATTGTTCACAAAAAAAGAAGGAAAAAAAAAGTCGATTGTGATGATAAAAAAGTATTTACACCCTCTAGCCTCCTATATTCTAGAGCAGCTAGAAGGAAAAATACAAGAGGATCATATTGTAGCCCATAACAAACTCTGGGATCTGTACTGCAACCACTTGTTGAAGAGTGCTTTGAAAACTATTGCTTTTTTTTATTTCTTTACTTTGTGTATATGTTATGCTATACAATAAAAAAAAGTTGAAAAAAAAACCACACACACTCACAAAAAAGAATTCTTTTGGCAGAGATAGATTTCCGCAGGGTGGAAAATCTGGACCATATCCACAGGGAGGGAAAAAAAATCAAACTTGCACCTGACTAGCCCCCAAACTAAGACCCTCAGTGTTTTCTATCCACCCACCCCCCTTCCTGCATCCTTGGTTATAAATGGGAAAGGTAGTGTGAAATGTGACAAGGTAAAAAGCCTGTGATTTAGAGTTACTATTTGCTAGCTAGGTGACCTTCAGAAAGCTCCTTGACCTTGCTAAACCTCAGTTTCTTCATTAGTAAAATGGAAATGAAAATATGCAGCTTGGTAGGCTAACAGAAGCAAAATAAATGAGATAATGTTTCTATAAGAGCATCCATCAGGGTTCTTGCAATGGAAGAGGTACAATAAATGCTTCTCCCCTTCACTTAACCCAGTAAATATGTATTAAAAGAATTTCATAGCCCAGTAAATTTGTGCAGCACTTGATTAAATAAATTTAAACCTGCTTTCTTTCCTGCAGCACCTCTCAGAGCCTTTAACCTGCCAACATGAACTGTGAATCTCCAAGAGATAAAATAGTCTTCAGGTTTCCCAGACCATTCTAGTCACAAAATCTGTATCATGGAACATCACACGGTAGGAGGGCTCCTTGGTTTATCATTTAGGTAATGATCTTTGCATTAAAGAACATATAGCAATCAAATTGTATACCTATTCAGCTGACCGTTTATTGTGGAGTCTGTAAACCAATTTGTAAAGAAGAGAGACCAAAGTCAAATTTCCTCCGAAAAATTACTGCCTGAGATGGCTTATCCCAAGCCTAACTTTTCCTTAAATGTGGACCATCCAGCACGAAGCACTGTCTCAACCTCCGCTGCTCATATCTCTGCTCAAGTTTCCCAGCACTTGCCTCTCTAACAGGAGTTGGAGCCAAAAACAAAAATAAGGGAGATGATTGTTTTTTGCATTTTTTTAGGCTTTTGTCTGGTTTTATGCCCCATGTACAAATTTACTCTAGAGAATTCTGGGCCAATTTGTGACTGCAGAGAAATTTCCAACCATCTGTTTAACTTTCCACACCCCTGTAAAGACAGCAAACTAAAGTCTCTCACCCGCAGTTGGCAGAGTAAGAAAAGAAGGGCCCGGGCAGTTAGGTGAGAAAGCAAGTGACTGTCGGGAGAGGGCACGGCTTCCCCGAGCCTGGAGGTTAACCCAAAAATGTGCTCAATTATCATCGCTTCTATTCGTCAGTTGTGGATCCTGGCATGCTGTGAAACAAACCAAGACGTCTCAAAAGTAGATTGTATTTTGCAGAGGGAGAGAAATTAATATGCACACTCAGTCTTTTCAAAACTATTTATCAGGTACGAAGAGCCACGGTTAACACTTAGGCCCTGCCTAGAAACCTGCCTAAGAGCTTTACACTTCAGTTTGTGGAGTAGATTCAAGAACGGTTTATCCCTTCATGCAGATGAGAATGTCACACAGCTCACCTTCACCGCTGTCCCCCAAATCCAGGGGCACACTCAATCTAGCCTCTGAGTCAAAGGCAGAGCACAGGGGGGCCAGGGGGGCTCAGCAGGCAGAGCTCTCGCCTGCCATGCCGGAGACCCGGGTTCAATTCCCATGCAAAAAATAAATAAACAAATAAATAAAAATTTAAAAAGGCAGAGCACAATAATGTCAGTTTGGAAGAGGAGGGTGATTTAGAAAGAAGGAATCCTGGAAGAAAGGTTTAATGCTACCGAGGTTTAGTCTCAAAAGCACACTCTGCCATACCCCCATGTCTTCATTTCCCCTCCCAGCTGCACTCCTCTAGGAGTGGGCCTGGCAGGGTCTGGCACGAGTGAGGTACACAACCACTTTGGTGGAAGGAAGAGCTGTCTGTTGAGCTCTTAGGCTGAAAAGATGATATGGGCAGCATGTCACCCCCACAACAGCTCTGCAAGGTAGACGGTCTTTCTGTTTAACAGATGATAAAACCAAGGCTCAGACAGAGTAAAAATATGCCCAAGGAAGCTCAGGCAATATGAACCTTGCAGGTGAGTTTAGAAGTGGCTGAGGGAATGGAAGGCTAACCTACTTCGGGCTTAAGCGGATGGAATATGCTTCAGTCATTGTCATGTCACCATTCCAGAATTTTTTTTTTATTTCATTGAAAATGGAAAATGTATTTGCTCTTCTGTTGTAATCTTATGACAATACTTGCTGTCATTCAGCAGGTGCTTCTTATTTGCTAGGTGTTAGTCTACATGATTTACATATATTAACATACTCAATCCTCACAACAAACCAATTAACTATAGCCTTGACTTTACAGAGGAGAAAATTAAGGTGCAGAAGTAAAGTACCTTTTCAAACATTGAAGCACATTGGGCAGGCCATGGTGGCTCAGCAGGCAAAGTTCTTGCCCGCCATGCCAGAGACCTGGGTTCGATTCCCAGTGCCTGCCCGTGCAAAAAACTAAGAATAAATCCTCAGCTTTGCTCACTCTCTTCCTGATGCTTTTTCAGCCACATGCTTATCTTTCTATTAACATTTGCAACCATTTTTGTGGACATTTTCCCTCATTAGACTGATAGCTCCTTGAGGGCAGTGACCAAATCTCATTCATCTTTTATACCACACAGTTCATGGCACATAATACTTAGTAAATATTTGATTAGTTCATGTATTAATTAAACACACATATTTCTTTCTTAATGTTACCATTTTGTTATGATCCCATTTTAAAGGTGAGAAATTTTGTATCATATTGGTCCTGTTTTATAAGCAAGAGATTGTAAATAGCTTTTACAAACTCACCCCAATTTTTTTTTTTTAGTATTTTTTTAAAAAGGAAAAAAAAACACTTAGGAAAAAAATACCACAAGCCATATCTGATAGTAAATTCTTCCAACCCAAGCACTTTAAGCCCTCAGGTGGAAGTTTACGGAAACAATTTGGTTAATCCACTTGAGGCAATCTCAGCAATGATCACCGATCAATTCTGCCTGCTGTAAACCAAAGGAGGTCTCAGAGTTTATCCCTGTAAGGTTTGACAAGTGCCTGTTTCAATCCCAGCTGCCAGTGGAAACAGATGGGGAGTAGCAGAAACCTAAAGTGACGCCCGGGCCCCACCCCAGCTTCCAATAACACTGGTGGAGGGCGCGGCTCTGGCACTTGAACACATGGCATCTTTTTGTGTGTGTGTGCTGTATGACGGGGTCACATTTCATTATTTTTCCATATGAGTGTCCCATTATTGCAACACCATTTGTTGCATTTTTTATTGTTTTTTGTTTGTTTGTTTTGCTTGTTTGTTTGCTTTTTGGGGGGAAATGCATGGGTCGGGAATCAAACCTGGGTCTCCCTCATGGCAGACAAGAATTCTTCCAGTGAACTACCCTTGAACCCCCAGCATGAGCATCTTTTAAAAGCTCCCAGGTTCAGTAATCACGTGGAATCCTGAATAGAGCATGATATCTTGTTGGTTTGTCCAGGTTAGTGGGATGCCCCGATATATATATCCCAGAGTAATTTGGCCATTGAATAAGGAAGTATCTGCAAAGTCCCCTTGAAGGACTGGGGAGAAAGGAGGAAATATTCAACTTCCCCATTCGGGGAATTCCTCACATTCTTGCTAGAAGTGGGAACAACCAATTCAATAGACTAGACCCTCAATCTTGGGGTTCGTCCCTATGAAATTTATTCCTGCAAAGGATAGGCCAAACCTACTTAAAACTATGCCTAAGAGTCATCCCCGAAGAACCTCTTTTGTTGCTCAGATGTGGCCTCTCTCTCTAAACCACTCTGCAGGGGAATTCACTGCCCTCACCCCTACATAGGACATGACTCCCAGGGGTGTAAATCTCCCTGGCAACGTGGGACAGAAATCCTGGGATGGCATCATGGAATTGAGAAAGCCTTCTTGACCAAAAGGAGTTAGAGATAAATGGGACAAAATAACATCTCAGTGGCTGAGAGATTTCAGAGTCAAGAGGTTATCCTGGAGGTTATTCTTATGCATTATACAGCCATCCCCTTTTTAGTTTATGGTGCATTGTAATGGCTGGAAGAAAGTACCTGAAACTGTAGAGCTGTGATCCAGTAGCCCAGATTCTTGAAAACGACTCTAAAATTGTATAGCTTTTCCAATGTGACCATGAGACTGAAAATCTTGTGACTGGCACTTCCTTTTTCCAGTGTATGGCAGATGAGTAAGAAAATAAAGACAAAAAGTAAATAAATAATAGGGAGAGAGAGGGGCATGGGATGTTTTGGGTGTTTTTTTTTACTTTTATTTTTATTCTTATTTTAATTTCTTTTGGAGTAATGAAAATGTTCAAAAACCAATGGTGATGATGAATGCACAGCTAAGTGATGATACTGTGAACCACTGATTGTACACTTTGGATGATTATATGGTATGTGAATATATAACATATTTCAATTAAAAAATAGCCTGGATAAAAAAACATGTCACCACAGGGAGAATTAGGAGAAAAGGGCATGGGCAGTCCACAAACTAGACTATCTGGTCCTCAGCCCTGGGTGGCTGATGGAAACAGCATGGCCTAGTCGTAGCTGGAAGGAGGCCACTCATAAACCCTACCAGTCCTACTGGATTCAGGATATCAGGATGGACACACAGAGGCCATCTAATTGACCCACCCTCTCTAGGGGGCACCCCTGGGATAGTTAGACTTACATGTCAGCTGAGCTACACTAGAATACCCAGTTACTTAATCAGACACTAACCTAGGTGTGGCTCTGAAGGAATTTTGTAGATGGGATTAGCATCTGCAATCAGTTGGCTTTAAGAAGACTACCCTCTATAATGTGGGTAAGCTTCATCCAATCAGCTGAGGGCCTTAAGAGCAAAAACTGAGGTTTCCCAGGAAAACAGAAAGAATTGCACCTCGAAACAGCAGCATAAAAATCCTGCCAGAGTTTTCAGGCTTTTAGACTTTCAGACTTGACAGCCCCCAAACTGTGGGAGCTAATTCCTTAAAATAGATGTCTTTACACACACACACACACACCTATCTATCCATCTATCCATCTACATATATAATATTGGCTCTGTTTCTCTGTAGAACCCTGGCTTATCTACCCCCCACAGCCATTCCAGACAGGTGGAAACCAAGGTCTAGAAAACTCTGGAGAGAAGGGTCCCGACCTTCATCATTTCACTCACTCCTGAGTCCAGCCACCTCACCATAAGAAGGAAGACTCAGACCCCATAGAGACCACCTGTCAGATGGTCCCTGGAGTTTGGGGTGGGGGAAAGTGACAAGTGTTGTGAAGGGAACTGTGGCATAATTCAGGCTACAGAAATTGTAATAGACCTTTTTCTTTATTTTTTTTTTGTAATAGATCTTTGAATAAAATCGTTGTCATATTTACATCTCACTCTATACATACAACAAAATAATGCCTCAGGCAGACCATTCAAGCCCTAACAGTAAATCCACTAACACAAGGTCATTCCAAGGTTCACATTTACCCACCTTCTAGATGTCAGCTCTTCTATGCAGCCTTCCCTGCCTGCCTCCCTCCCTCCTCATGCTCCCTCATCTGGGTTCCTGAGCACTCTGTACCCATCTGTGGGACAGACCTTGCATACAGTGGTGTGGGGCATTCATTTATGCATCCATCTCTCCTGCTAAGCTGCCATCCCCTCTGGGGCAGGGACCGGGTCTTGGGCATCAGCAGCTCTCCAGCATCTTGTCCCATACCTGGTACGTGACTTGTTCTCAACTTGGTGGTCATTGTTAGGATCTGACCGTAAGGACAAATGAAGTAGCGTAACCCAGATTTTAGGAGTCAAAAGGCCCTTATGCTCTTATGTTTGTTTGTTTTTCAAGTTAGCAGTCTCTGTTTTTTAATATGGGTACATGTAGTGTTGCAAAAAGGAACAAACCTAGTGATTCAATTTCAAGTCCAAAACACAGAAAAATCTTACTGACACAAAAATGGAACTTATAAAACAAATAGGATATGTATTTAAGTCTCTTTTCTATGGCATCATACGAATCTGGCCCATCGTATGTTTAGCACAGCGTAAGCTTTGAAAATATGCATCAAAATCTGGCCACCCTTCCCTCCCCAGCCACAAGCCCCCTGAGTCACATCGGCATCATCCTGCATTTCAGCGCTCTCATCCCCAGGCTCCTGACCCTCAGAGGGTGAGTGAGCGTCTTCATCCCTCAGACACACAGCTTGGCCTATGCATCAGTGCGTGTGAGAAATGACACAAGGAAAAGGAGACACTTGATCAAAGGCCAAGCAGTTTGCAGGGCTCGTATATGTCCAAATTATTTTGGCATTATTTCCATGCTGCAAAGTCTACAAAACCACAATGCGGAACTCAGGAACTGGGCAAGGTCAGACCAAGGCCCATTGCTGTACTTATTTGTAATTATCACTCGCTGCCCGAGCCTGCAGTGAGATGCTCCATAAATAGCCAGTGCTTCCATGGGATTCTACACGTGCAGTCCCTGGTGCCACCTGCAGCCTCCAGATGCCATCCAACCTGAGTGAGATGGAGAAAGTGAGCACAGCAGACAGGTGTGAGGCCAGGTGCATATTACAATGAGGTGAAGATGCCCTAGTGTCTTGTGAGTTCAGGTATGCGTGATCAGGCTTAGAGTACAGATACGAATATAAGAAAGGTCCTGACTTGTTTGCTTGACATTCAGTCTTCCAACAAGACAGGCTTGAGTCAAATCCCAGCTTACTATTTACAATCCTTTTAAATTTTGGACAAGCTTGTTATTCACTCTGTCCATTTTCTCACCTGTAAGATGAAAAATAGTCGTCCCTGAGTCATAGCACCGTCATGAGAATTAAGATACTTGACTTATATGAGATGCTTGAACAGTGCCTGGCACATCTTAAGTTTTATACATTTGTTATTATCATTTTGTGGACTTCAGTCTCCCTTCCTGATCACCCTACTGGGTCTTTCCATGCTCTTTTAGCCCCATTTTAGCCAACTCTCATCCTTTCATTCGATAAATAAATTCAATACCTATTGGGTACCTAGGGCACTGTTGAACTGAACAAACTACTCATCCCTGTATGTGCCCTTATAATATCCCCACCTGGAACATTCTTTCCTCTCTCTTCATGGCCAAATCCAAACTCTTTCATGGCTCAGCTTACATGTCACCTCCTCCTTGAAGCCTTCCTATTTCTCCCCAGTGGAAGTGGTGCTATGCAGCACTTCATTTTTCCTCTGTTACAGCACTCAACACTTTTTAACTCAAATCAGAGCTCAGACTCCCCAGGGGAGGACCAATGTCTGATTCACCTTTTATGTTTCCCACAGCATAATCTCTAACATATCATATATGATCAATAAAGAAGTGTAAAATAAACAAAGGAGCACTCAGAATGGAAACCAGGAGAGAATGCCTCCCTGGGCCTCTCTCTGGAGCCTGTATAAAAACGGAGGACGAGAGATCATTGATTCAATCTGCCCCCAACCCCCAATTATTGAGCACCTATTATGTACAAGGTGGGAAGCAATGCAGGGGAACTTTTTTAATGAGAAAGACCCAATCCCTTCACTATAGGATCTAATCATCAAGCAAAAAGGAAAGTCCCAGACTTCATCTCCAGTTCTGTATGTCTGCTCTCCCATTCCTACTACAGCGTCAGGAGGTGAGGCTATCGGGAGTCAGCGAGCCTCCTGAGAATCCAGCACCCAACTCCAACCAGACCCCCACCCCCTGTAGCTTTGCTGAGGCCTTCCACATGCCTACAGCACCCAGACCAAACCTTCTTTGCTCTTCTTAAGCAATCTTAAACTCACTCAAAGACAACCATCTCATCCTACACTTTACTATGACCTTGAGGGCAATCAGAAGGAACATCCTCATTTCTCCCATTTACACCCATTTCCTGTCCTTCTCCCACATCAGTAGGAGAACTACCCTTCTTTCTTCCAAAGGTGGGTCTTCCTGCACTCACACCCCTCGCCCCTTATTTTGACTTCTCCAATGCCTCCCTTCAGCATCTTTCCCTTTAGAACTCCATGAGTTGTTTCTCTTCTGCCTACCAGGCCCAGCTCTGCCCCTGAGAAGACTTCAACAGTTCACTTAACCCCAACTACAAAAACTAAGATAATAATAACAACAGCTATCTCTCAGGGTTGTTGAGACAATTGAGAGACTACATTTCTAAAGGGAACTACAGAAATGTGAGGTGTTTTCCTAACAACAGAGATCACCTATTTTTATTCCTCTTTGTGTCTCCCTCGACACCCTGCAAAGGGTTCAGAATGTGGCAGGCACTCATTAGAGTCGATAAACATCAGATTAATGATTAAGTCCCTGTACTAATGAATCAAGTCTCCCACATTAATCTGACAGATCAGTTCTTTTTTGATTGGGACTATTTGGGCTTAACACCTTCTCACCCTCAATCAACTGAAAAAATCCCTGCTCGGCCCCTCTCTCAGAAAACAGCCTCTTTATGCTCAAAGTCCTAATGTAACCCTATAGTCTGAAGCAGAATTTTCACCCCGAGCTCTAACAGCTCTCAGTGAGAGCTGAGCTGGACGTGCTTCTGGGGGTCAGTGGGGCAGATGTTCATAAATGTTAGCAATGTGTTAAGGGCTTAGATTATGATTAACTGGAAGATTCTTTTTGCTAGCTGTATTGTTTTTATGCTGTTGCACATAATTTTGTTGGTAAATTTATGCAGGTTTCTATTACTTGCCAACATAAATAATTGGTTCTATTGAACTTGTTGGTTTTGCTTACATGTGCACCCGAGGTCTCGAGAATCACTAATGAGCAAAGTGACCCAGGCCTCGCCCACCTTCAGGGGCAAAAAGCCTTCCTTATCACAGCTACTGCCCCCTTCAACTGCCTTCCTTTCCCTGTCAAACGCATGTCACAATAACCTGAATCACTCCCTCCCACACCTGAAGCTCTTGAAATATCTGCAATTCTCACTTGCTGGCTGTGTCCTCCAACAGCCTAATTGCAAAAAGTCAGTGGCATTCTCCGACTTTTCTACAACATTCCAAATTGCTAACTGGCCTCTCCTTCCTGGATCTCTTGCCTGAGTTCCCAAGTCATGACAACACCTCCTTACGCTCTGTTCCCCCTCAACCCTGAACACCTTCTTTCCCCAAGTTCGAGCCTCAGCCTTCTAATCTCATCCATCAAAGGGCCCACTCACTCTTTGGGTTCTATATCACCTTCACGAGAACAGACATCTCCAGTTCAGCCTCCCCCTAGGCTCCAGGATGGAATTTTCAGCAATGCCCCACATACCTCCACCTGAGTGTCCTGCCAGCTCAACAGAGCTAAACCTGGATTATGCATCATCTTCTTAAAACCAGCTTCTCTTTTCAACGCATATTTCCCATCACAGGTGTTCGCATATTTCCAGTCGCAGGTGTTCTACCTCTGCTCATTTACTTAATACAAAATACAGGGTGAGTGCCCACTCTGTACAGGTACTGCTGTAAGTCTGGAGATGCAGCCAGGGCAGGACAGAGCCATTTACCTTCATGGATCATGGTGCATCAGGGAACTCAGACAATAGACACGTAAAAACATATATAAAATTTAACATTAGGTGGGAGGAGTGCTATGAAGAAAAATAAAGTAGGCTTAGGAGATAGTGGAGGGAAGGGCTCTGCTTTACACAGATGTTTCACACCATGAGTTTAGGAAAAGATAAGCTCAGCGAACACATTAGGATGAACACAATAGAGAGGAAGAGGAGCACCTGACTTTGGAGCACATCAACATTTAGAGATCAAGCAGAGGGACAAAAGGCAGCCAGGAAGGCAGAGCTACTGGGGAAGTAAGAAAGAAAATCAAGAGTGTAGTCCCAGAGAGCAAAGGAAAGCAAATCCTTCCGGAAGCAGGCCCAGTGGGGCACAGACTGAAAATTCACTACTGGACTTGGCAATAGGTAGGTTACGGGATAAGAGTGGTCTCAGTGGAGCGTGGGGAAAGAAGCCCATTTAAGACACTGGTGAGAGAATGAAAGGAGAGGAACAAAATAGATACAATAAGAACAGAAAACTTTACTGAGAAGCTTGGATATAAAGAAGAGCAGATGAATGGAGCAATAGTCAAAAGAAAACAAAGTCTAATATAAGTTGCTGTCGTTGTTTTAAGATGAGAGATGTATGTGCTTGGTCATGAAGAGGGAAAATGTAAAGCTGTGGGGGAAAAGAAGAGAAAACTGCAGAGGCAAAGCACTTGATTGGTGAGAAGAATTGGAAAACAGAGCACAAGTGGGGAGTTTGTCCTAAGACAGGAGCAGAGTCATTTCTCTTTGATGCCTTCTCCTTTAAATCTTTAATCTCTTATCTCTATTCTATTTCCTGACATTCTAAACCTCAAATCAATCACCAAATTGGGTTGTTTATTCACCCCCTAATATTGATCACTTTTATAATCTGTTTTTCATTCCCACTGCCACTACTCAGAGCTAAATATTACACATCTTATGATCTATAAACTGTGATTATCAAAAGGAGGAAAAGAAGTGTAACAAATAAGGTATCAGTGGCAGAGAGAGAGTTCAGAGTTAAGAGTCTACTTTGGAGGTCACTCTTATGCAAGCTTCAGTTAAACATTGCTACATATCATAACTTGCCAAACCCCAACCAAAATCATTCCAGCCAATCCTAAAGACCACCTAGGGCAGCATATAAGATTCTACAAAGTTTCCAAGCACTGGGGTAACTTTCCAGAAACCTACAACCTCCAGATGGGTCCCTGGACCAGATAAGTCCTGAAACCTAGAGGGCCCAGCCTCTCCAGAACATCAGCCAGTTCCATCTCCCTACCCCATATTAGTGACAGCCCCTTCCAACATGAAAAAGTTAGAATGGGCGTAGCCCAAATATCCCTAAAGAGTGGGAAAAAGATCAAAGGTGATGGTGGAGTTATGCAGAGAAGCTAGGGTTTAACAAAAGATTATGATTGCTGAATCATTAAATTGACATTTCTTTTAGTTTCCACTGTCTTAGATCAGCTAGAAGTAAAAACCTAAAATTGTGGAATTGTAACCTATACCAAAAGGAATTAACCCATACCAAACTCTGAAATACGTTCTACAACTAATTGTTGTACTGTGATTTGAAATTTATTGTTTTTTGTACATATGTTATTTATCACAAAAAAGGAGAAAAAAGTCGATTGTGCTGATAAAAAATATTTATTCCTTCTAGGCTTCTATATTCTGGAGCAGCTAGAAGGAAAAATCTGAGATGATGGTCTAGTAGCCCATCACAAACTCTGGGATCTGTCCTGTAACTACTTGTTAAAGAGTCCTTTGAAAACTAGAAACCAGATCCTGGCCTCTTCTGCCTCTTGCCCCTTCACTGTCTTGCTAACACAGTGGCCTGGAATCCCAGCTGGGGGATAGTGGGGTCAGCACAAAAACAAGCCTATAGCTGCTGCTGCTGCTGCTGCTGTGGCCAGCTCTCTCTAGAACTGCCCACCGATCTCAAGGCCACAGGATGCCTCCTCCTCTGATCTGCTCAGTCAGAAGAAACAACCTGGATCCAGGAACTATGGCTCTTAACAATGACTTCTCTCAAGCCACAAATTCCTCAGGAGAGAGCACAGCTTCACTAATGCCTAAAAGTCGGTCCTGGATGCTCACATGGTTATGCATGGAGATTTGCTCCCTGGTGGGCACAAGCCAAATGCTGCTGAAACTGGTCCATCAGTGTCATGGCCGAGGGTAGGAAACCAAGGCCTTGTGATGTTGGGGTCAAGGGCAGCACGCCTTCAAGATCAGAGGGACCCTGAGCAAAGAGGAAGAGGAAGATGCTCTCTCTCTCAGCTCAAGGATTGTCTCACTCTTGCCCACTCTTCACTGTCTCACTCTTGACTGACAGTTGAAACATCAATTTCTTTAACTGCTGTCCCTGTTGCCCCAAAATTCAACCATAAAGTAATCCAAGAAGAGTACATTTTCCAACTTCTGAGCTATGTATCTTTCTCAACAGTTTATTCATTATAGTGTTGCTAGACTCCCCACAGATAAATCTCCCAAATCTCAGTTGTGGATGCAAAAGTTAATTCTTGCTCTCATAAGGTCCAGTGGGCAGCCTGATAGCAAGAGGTAGTTCTGCTCCACATAGTAACTCAGGGATCCAGGCTCTAAGAGCCCTTGTTACCGTGAATGCCTGCCTTCCAAGGTCACTGTGAACATCAAAATCCAGCTGGCAGGCAAAGGAAGAGAGAGAGAACGATATCCCAGGAAGTTTTTATAAGCCAGCCTGGAAATAATATACATGGCCACTGCAAAAGAACTGGAAATCTGGTCTAGCTGTTATTCCCAAGAAGAAGAGAGAACAGATTTGTTGACTGGTAATGACACATAAACTCCTCACAACGTCCCTACCCATTTTCTCCTTGTTCTACAGATGAGAGCACATAGGCTTAAGTTAAATGACATTTCCAAGGTCAAAGAGCTCAGTTGCTGGCAGGGCTGGGATGCAGGACTACTGGATCCAAAGCTGCCCTTTCCCTGTATCCCCCCCTTCCCTTCCTAAAACATTGACCTACACAGTGGGGAGAAAAGTGACAGAATGACGGTCAACTTGTACTGGACCCAATGATCCGGAAATCCCCTTACCATTGAGATTAGAGAGTTTAATGGGCCACTGCCACTACGACAACACTCAAATAGGAGTCTCCATTCCCATATGGTCCATTCCATTCCCTCATATGCTCTTCACTTTTCTCACCTCCCACTGATGAAAAAAATTGAAGCTTTTATCATTCAGGGCAGAGCCAGGTGGACAACCAAAAGGGTCTCCGTGTTACAATTTCACATTCACTCAACAGTTAGCCATAAGTTCACATCTCAGCACATGTAGCCCAGGGCCCCTACCAAAGACAGCAAACACAGCCATTCTCTCCTGTCCTGTCATTGAGGAGGAGCCTCCATGCCAGATCCCAGACCCACGGCTGAGCCCAGCTGGTTCTCATTCCCTTCTGAGGCCAGGCCTGCTACTCGGTTTCATTTAATTGTGTATTTTTATCATTTTGATACCTGTAGCCAGAAGCCTGTAGGCAGTAAATGCCCTTTTCCATCAGTTCAGGCAAGAAAATATACCTGCCATGGTAGTATTTGCTTCACCGGGCTGCTGACTTATTTTAAGAACTAAATCTTTCCTGTTACTGTATTTCTCGCCGTGGGGTGTGTGTCCTGATACTCAGGACAACCTCTGGGAACAGAAACTCGTCCTCTGCTGCGATGGCGTGGTGCCACCTAGAGACCGCTCCCTCAACAGCAGCCGAAATAAACAAGTGGCACCTTGACAAGTGGGAAAACGTTTTGTGTTCTCAGCGAGAATTTTTACATGCATTCCTCTCTTCTCATATAACAGAGCCTGCCTAGCAGTATTGCACTCACTTTATTTTTAGGATAAATAAGATGCAAGGCTACAGCCAGACAAGCTAAGCTCTCCACTTGCCAACACTCATGCTTCCCAACTCTGGTGGCTGTCATTTATTATGGTGAGCTCAGGAGAGGGGAGAGAGCTAATGCAACTCCCAGATGCCAGAAGCATAACTGTGGAGAAAGGCAGCCCTCCCGGGGGACCTGGTGCAATTGTCTTATCTTTACGTAGCCTATCATAAGACCCTCTCTAGCCTTGGGGTGTGGGATTAATCTCATGGCACCCCTAAAGAGCATAAATCTCAAGTGTTATTATAATATACAAGTCACCACAGTAACTCCGAAGCAAAGAGGTGGCAAGTCCTTCCTCTGTGGTGGCTGAGAGTACAGACAGGGCTGTCCACAATCCTCTAAACTCACTGTTCCCTGCCTTTCCAGTGTAAGAATCAAGAATTATCATCCTGTTACCACCCAACAGCTCAGGTCTGCAAGCTCCAACTTCTTTTCAGGTATCTAGACCTGGGCTTCTCAATCTCAACACCACTGGGCCAGATAGCACTTTGTCGTGTTAGCGACATCCTTGGTCCCTAACACTGGAGGTCAGCAGTACTTGCCTTCCCACTCTCCACCCAGTGATCACAATCAAAAATATCTCTAGACATTGCCAAATGTTCTCGGGGTGGGGGCTGCAAAACCACCCCTAGCTGAGAGTCACTCACCTAGAAGGCAAAGACACAGGAACATAATAGTAATCATCATTATCATTATTATTATTATTGCTACTACTACAAATTGTGTACTCAGTACACTTTAAGACATGGGTCTTATTTAATTTTCATATCAGGACACAAATCTGTGTGGACTCTCTAAGGTGAAGAAACTGAAGCTTACAGATGTTAAGAAACTTGGCCAAGATCCCACAGCTGACAGTGACAGAGCCCCCAATTGAAACCAGGCTTTCGGGACTCCAAAACCTGAGCTCACCATTAGAGATTAGATTCCAGATCCTGGGAAGACAGGTCACAAATATTTCTGAAACAGTCCAGTCTCAACATGGTGTCCTACTGGACTGCACTAGGCTATTCAAATAATATATCCAGAATTCAGTTTAAAGACATAAGCACTGTAGCTATTCTCTGTAAGAAAATTGATCCAAAGTATTATTGTTGAAAAGATTTTGCTATGGGGTAAAGGAGAGAGCCCTAGGTTTTAGTTCAGATCTTGCAGCCAACAACTGACTGCCCTTCATTTTGGGTCAATTATTTACTTTCCCCCAGAGTCTTTGTTTATTCATCTACAAGATTAAAAACACACAGGCTAGGGTGGGGGGTGGGGGGAATGGGTTAGATCGGTGGCTGGCTGCATATTTAAATCACTTGGGGGAGTTTTAAAACAGAATGCCCAGGGCAGTGCGATGGTGGCTCAGTGGCAGAGTTCTTATTTACCATGCCAGAGACCCGGGTTCAATTCCTGGCGTCTGCCCATGCAAAAAAATAAATGAATAAAAATTAAAAAAAAAAAGAATGCCTAGTCCCCTACCTGCCCCAAACCAACTGAATTGCAATCGCTAGGTGTGCAACTTGGACAAGGACATTTCTTGAAGCTCCCAGGTAACTCTAAAAGTGCAGCCATGTTTGAGACCCATGGGGCGAGATGAACTGGCAAATGTAAAAATCTGTGTCTCTGCCTTAAGCCCTAGCTCCGTACAGCCAAGGCCATTTCTTGTTCCCTGACAAGCCCAGTAGGATCCTATAACACACACGAGCTGTCCTAGAGGGTGGCTAGTTTCTCCACCTTATAAAACTGTCCTAAACGCCTCGAAAAACATCCCGAGGATCCCCTCAGTGTCTCAACCGCCCTCCAGTGCCTGCATCTGTATCCAGAATCTTATTTTTGCACCAACAAAAGGTAAGGAAGCCTCACCCCCTCCCCTCAGGGTTGGGAACTCCTCTTAGAAAATGCCGCAAAGAGCAGGGAACGTGGACAGAAGACAGCTGTGTCAACTGAAAGACTACCCTCTTCTTGGCCTCACTGAATGCTTTGCCCTGTCTGACTTTCATAAGGTTAATTCTGACCCATGGTCTTTCAGGAGGGGAGAGGATCTCGTTTCTGAGCACGACTCGCTGACTCCTGTTCCAGCTCCTGGAGGGGAGTGATAACATCTCACTGGGCAGGTGAGAGAAGATACAGGAATGGGGTTTCCTCTCTTCCTAGGCCAGCTGCCACTCCTGTCTCTGTGGGTGGGTCCCCCAAAAAGGAGGGCTGACTTCCCATCAGCGAGTAGGATCAGTGCAAAGTATTTACCTGCACCATTTCATTTATTCGTCACAAGTGCCCCCATCAGATGGCATTATCATCGTCACCCACGCCTTACAGAGAAGGAAACCGAGTTATCTGTATTCGCTGTTCCTCTTCCAACCTGCCCTCACTTCCCATCCTTTCCAGGACGCCTCTGATCCTTGTCAACCTGTCAACTATCCGAGTAATGTCTGTTTCCTTCACTAGTCTACAAGCTCTGTGAGGGCAGGGATCACATCTAGTTTTGCTCACCACCGCACCCCCAGCCCCTTGCACCACGCCTAGACATTTTAGGGATTCACTGCACATTAATTGACAGAAGGAATGAGGCTTAAAGAGGCAACAGACCCAAGCCAAACAGCTAGAAAGTAGGAAAGGGGAGAGTTTCATGGCAGGGGGTGGGGGAGGTGCAGCGATTCCAATCCAAAACCAGTACTTTAACATCTGTTGCTTCTTTGGCACATTTGTTGTATTCCTGTCATCCTGTTCCACGTTTTGATTTGCCTTGGAAGTTATTAAATGAGGCCTGAGGACTGATCCTTGGGCTCCTTTTAAGCAACAAAATGTGCCAGAATTGACACTGACAATTCTGGGTCTGAGTCTTAATAGGAAGTCTTGGCAGCTTCTGCTTCTGTGCTTTTAGAAACCAGTCAACAAGTAAGAAACCCAGCTACCCTGCTGTAGAGAGAGGTCACGCGGAAAGGTACAGAGGATGAGATGCCACATGGAGAGAGAAGCAAGGCTGCATCAGCTTGGACTTTCCTGCCCTCTTGAGTCTCCAGATGATTCCAATCCCTTCTGCCATCGAACTGTAACCACAAGACAGAATCCAAGCAAGGCCAGAAAACACCTTCCCAGATGAGCCAGTCAACCCACAGAATAGTTAGATATCATAATTCATCATTTTAAGCTACTAAGTTTTAGGGTGACGTGATACACAAAAATAGATTAAAAAGTGGAAGAAACAATTTATAATACATATATTTAATAAAGGCCCCACATCTGGAATATATGAAGAATCCTACAAATCAAGTAAACATTTGAAAACATCCTTGATATATTTAATCTTCAGGGAAAAGCAAATTGAATTCACAATGAGACATTAGTGCCTAGCCCCCAGAAGAATGAAAATTAAATAGATAGTACCAAGTGTTTGACAAGAACCAACAGCAACTGGAACTCATATACACTGCTAATAGAAGAATATATTTACAGAACCACTTTGAAAAACTGGAAGAATTTGGAAATGCTGAACATATGCATACCTAATAATTCCATTCCTGGGAATACATCTGACAGAAATTTTGACATGTGAGACATATAAAAATGTTCATAGAAGTACTGTTCATAATAGCTAAAACTTGCAAACAACAGAAAAGTCCATCGACAATGGAACAGATAAATAAATTGTAGTATAACCATACAATGGACTACTATAAAGAAAGGAAAGTGAATAACTTACTAGATGGCACACAGAAACAGGAAAAACTATTGTCATTTTAAAAGATAATGGTTACCTTTAGGGAGGAGAACAGGTTGTGGCTGGAAGGCACGGGAGGTGGGGCAGTAAAGTGCTGGTAATATTCGCTTTCTTTATCTGGGTGGGATTTTCAAGGGAGTGTTCACTTTGTGAGTATTCATCAAGCTTTACACTTAGAATTTGTTGTACTTCATTTTATACATTAATAAAATTTATTTTTGAAAACCACAACAATGGGCTGTCTTCTGGAAAAGAGAAAGACAAATGTGTCAAGGATGCCTCTAAGGTTTCTGGTTCACACTGGATGGACAATGGCGTCATTCCTTTATACAGGAAACACTGGAGGTGATCAATGCGGGCTTGGTTTCCAACTTACTAAATTGGAGGTGCCTTTGAGACATTCCAGAATTGGAATCAAACTTTCGGTCAACTGGCCAGGTTTCAAAGTTGGAAGAGAGATTCAGTCTAGCAATAAAAGCTTGGGTCATTGAGTTTCACGTGGTGACTATGCCACAGTGTATATGAGACCACCTTAAAAGAAACTATAGAATAAGACAGGCACAATGGAGTCAGGAAAAACTCTAACAGCAATGGTCAGGAAATCTAATCTGACAGCCAGTTAATCTACACTCCCACCAACCCCCTGAGGAATATAACATTATCCCCATACAGATAAAGATACAAGGGCCAAGAAGAAAATCACTTTCCCCAAATCACAAGGCTGGCAGGAGAAGAGCTGGAATTCAGACTCAGGTGTGCTGGCCCCAGGGCCTGGGCGCTTATCCTCCACTCTGCTGGAAGATGAGTCTGGAAAGAGGACTGAGAAAAAGTGGAGTGTGGGCCACGAGTCAGCAGAAGTGAATGAGAAGAAGGAAGTGGCCAGTGGTGTTTAGTGCTGCTAAGACATTAAAGAGTCATCCACATAAGGGTCACTGGTGACTAGCGAGGGTCCTTTCAGTGGAGGTGTGGGGGCAGAAAGAACAGGGTAACTTGAGGGAGGGAAGAAATGGAGAGAACGAGTGAAGGCAACTCTTTGAAATCAAGGAAGTGCATTTTATTTCATTTCGTTTTGTTTTGTTTTATTTTGTAAGTATGTAAAAATCTAATGGGAAGTTAAGAGTGAGCCGCTGAATGTTCAAAAGATAGGGTACCTGAGAGGGCAGAAAGAAGGAGGGTGTCTTGGGGGAGAGGTAAAGCTACTCTGTCATAATACAGAGGTAAAGCAAGGAAGTGGACCCGACTGGGCAGATCTGGGTGGGCACATGAAGGGGAGCCGAGGCAGTTACTGAGCTGTTTATGCACAGCATCACATTACATTCTCACAATCACCCTGCAAGGTAGGTAGGTACCCCCTACCCCTTTTTACCAGTGAAGGACCTGAGCCCTCTCTGCAGCCAGCAAGAGGCAAAGCTGGGCTGGGAAGTAGGTTCCTCTGTCTCTGAAGCCCAAGCTCTTACCATCGTGCAGCCTGGGTCACCCTCTGCATTTCAACAAAAACCGAGCAGGAACTCCTGTTATCAGGATTCAAACTGAGGTCCACCAGACCCCAAAGCCCAGGTTCTTTCCTCTGCCCTGCTCGGTTCCCTGTATAAGAACGGGAGAAGCCCTCACACTCCCTGGGTGAACCCGTCTTTGCTGGCCCCGCAGCTCAATCACAGACACAAGGCTCAGGTGGGCCCACCACGCATGACTTTGCATTTAGTTGATTAGTTCTACAAGCCAGGTGACAAGGTGACAGGGTCAGGGGTGCATTTTCTCCATCCCACTCTTTTGTCTCCATCCTTCCAGAGCCACTAGATTCCAGCAGGGCCAGGCCTACTACTAATGGGACTGCCACTCTCTGGCACTCCCCAGGGAGCTGTTGCACTACTATTCCCAGATTTAGAATTAAAATCCATCCATCAAGTCCATCCAAAAGTCCAGCAACATGATTTAAAACATATCCAAGTGGGCCACAGCAGCTCAGCAGGCAGAGTTCTCGCCTGCCATGCTGGAGACCTGGGTTCAATTCCTGGTGCCTGCCTATGAAAAAAAAAAAAAAACCATATCTAAGTGAGGGTCATTTGGTGTGGGGTAGGACCAAAATCCAGGAGGTGGAGTTTCATTACATTTTCAGGCAGGGAAGCACATGGTTTTGAGCTGACCCATGAGGTCGGATGCTGCCCCCCACTTTCTATGAGACACAGCTGCCCTAGGGCATGCCCATGTGGGATGAGGAGAAGGACTGTCTGTGCCGAGTCCTTCTGGAGGATGCTATAGACTCTTCCACCAGGACCCGGAAATGCGGGTGGGCCCCCCAGCTGGAACTGGACGCCCTGGTCCCAGAATTCAGGTTCTGAGCCCATCCTGGGTCCTGGGATCTTCCCACCCATCCCCAGAGCACAGGGAGGAGCCGAGGCCACTGGGTCCCTTCTGGGCTCTGGGAACTTTTGCACCTGGGTGTTTACATCTTTTCTCTACACAGAAAGTTTCCAGAAGGGGCAGAGACACACATGGTTCTCATTTTGAATCTCCTACACCTCTGCAAACGTATGTTCTACGTTTCCTGAAGCACAGACCCACGTTCCCCAATTTTACCTCTTCCCCATGAGAATTTGTGTTGGGTTAACACTAAAATGAACAGTGCCCTTTATTTCCTGCCCTCCTCCCTCCTATACTCGCTGGACCCCTTCCCTTTGTACCCTGTGCTGTGAGGGTTGCTCCTGATTCCTCTGTCCTCTGACTTGGTGACGGGTGTGGGGAAGGCAAGATCCTCTGCTTCACCTCCTCCCTCTCCTTCCCCCAGACCCCCTTAAAGACCCTATGTTTTCTCCTAGACAAATTCACAGAGTCCATTTCCCCTCTGCTTTTGTTTGTTTGTCTGTTTGGCTAGGTGCTATATGTTTGGGGGTTTTGGAGTTTTGTTTTCTTTTTTACCAAGTCCAAGAATAGAAAACAAAAACCATGGATAAGTCCAGAAACGCAGGTCTTAACTCTGGCTTCTACAATTATTTCACTACATGGTCTGCAAGTCTCTTCCCCTCACCAAACCACAGCTTCCTTGTCTTCAAAATAATGCACAAGACTAGATGAGTTCAAAAGGCATTTCTCCCTTATACCCTCCAACCCTGAGTCTGACTTTGGACACGACAGTCTAAGGTCTGCTCCCGGGGAGGAGAGGATGCTGGACTGTGACTAAGAGGAAAGCTGCAGAGAGAGTCCCTGAAGCAAAGCCCAGTCGGTGCAAAATCTGTTCTGCCACTCCCTCACTCTCAGACAGCTGATCATTGGGGACTGCAGGGAAATCTGAAAAGGGAGAACACAGGCAGGGAAGAAAGGAGAGAATCAGGGAGGAATGGGAGACCAAAGGAAAAAGGCTGCCTTGAGGCAAAAGAGTTTCCCTTAACACAAAACAACCAAGGAATGTGGTTGGGACTGACTGTTTTCCATCCCCTCTCCTCCCTCTTACCCAAGCTGGACTCTGGGGTGCCTTCCCTCTCTCGGTGCAGGAAGCTGGCTTCTCCCTCCCAAGGAGTTTCAGCCCCTTGGAGTTGACTGTAGCCTAGAAGGAAATGATCAGCCTACGGAAAACAGTTACTCCCAAGTTAGTGACAGGCCCTTCACAATTCATTGGCACTTTCAAGGTTATTATTGTGTTTAATTCCCCAAAATGACCTACAACAGGCAGGGCCAAAACCATCATTTCCATTGTACAGGTGGTGAAAGGCTTGAGCTAGGGCTTGAGCTGGGGGAAAGGAGGAGGAAGGGACAAAACTAAATGTAAAATCCTCCCAGACTTTATGTCATGCAATTATGAGCAAATTAAAGTCTTTGTAGGATGTCTACCCTCATCTCTCATTGTGTCCTTTCATGTTTATGCCCTTCCTCCTAGAAAGACTGCTTAAATGCAATTCAAAAGTTCCAACTGAGAGGAGGAGAAGCTATATATTTTTCCACCTCACTGACCCTGAACTCCCCCAACTCTGCCAGGAGAACAAGTTCACCAGTCCTGGGCATCACCCAAAAATCTCTAGCGCACTTTCGCTTGCAGGAAGCAGTGCAGGGTAAGGGCATAGAAAGAGAGAAAGCCAGGCTCTGGTTCAGTTTCTGCCTTAACTGACTGGCCTCCCCAAACTCAGCTGTGTTATGGAAACTGAGCCAGCTCTTGATGGCACTTGGCAAAATGACTTAAGCCATCATAATCATGCTAAGACGTTTCAGGCAGAGGGAACCAAGTAAGGTGAGAAATGAAAGCGCTTCCTGGGTTAGACTGGGAGAAAAGAAAAATGTACATATGCTGAGGAGTTTGGCCTTTATCCTGAATACAGTAAAAAGCTCTGAAGGTATGAGGGAGACTCCACTGGCTTCTTTTCAATGCCCTGCTGATGGGGAATGGAGGAATAAGGAAAACCCTGGATTACGGCTGTAAGTCTCAGAGCAATGGGCAGGGGCTGCAGGACACAAGGAGAAAACCAAACTGGCCAAGGAAACTAAAGGGTGTTGCTAAATTCCAGGTCGGGTGAAAAGGCAGTGGAAGTGGAAATGAAGGAGAACGATGAGAAGACATCTCCCAAAGAACTTCTCTGATTTCTCCTGGCTTATAAGACTAACGTCACTGTAGACGTCATTCATTCATTCAACATGCATTTACTACCTGCTATGTACAGGACACTATCCTAGGTGCTGGGAAAAGGAGAAAGCAAAAGAGAGAAAAACTCCTGCCCTCAAAGAACTGACATTCGAACAGGAGAGACAGATAAAGACTAAACATGATAAGAACATTACCCAGTAGGAAAGAAAACTAAGTGGCAGGAGAATGGCATTGTTGTAAACAGAGGCCGGGAGAGGTGTCACGGAGACGGCAGAGCGCTGCGATTCCGTGGCAGAAGCCTAAGACGCTGCCCGGGCTGGGCGTTCATTCTTCCGCGGATCGGAGAGCACACCGGACCACCGCTGCATTCCCCCATCCGCAGCAGGTAAAACAAGAGAGCTAGAGCCTCACCTCCCGCTCTAGAGCATCTAAAAGGAGGGGGAGACAGCTGCACTCCTCTACTCCAGCTCCTGCCCTAGCGCACCCAAAGAGAGGGGGAGACAGCCGCACTCCTCTACTCCAGCTCCTGCCCTAGCGCACCCAAAGGGAGGGGGAGACAGCTGCACTCCTCTACTCCAGCTCCTGCCCCACAGCACCTAAAGGGAGGGGGAGACAGCCGCACTCCTCTACTCCAGCTCCTGCCCCAGCGCACTCAAAGGGAGGCGGAGACAGCTGCATTCCTCTAGTCTAGCTCTTGCTCCGGAGCACCTAAAGGGAGTGGGAGACAGCCGCACTCCTCTACTCCAGCTCCTGCCCCAGCGCACTCAAAGGGAGGCAGAGACAGCTGCACTCCTCTACTCCAGCTCTTGCTCCGGAGCACCTAAAAGGAGGGGGAGACAGCCGCACTCCTCTACTCCAGCTCCTGCCCCGGAGCACCTAAAGGGAGGGGGAGACAGCCGCACTCCTCCACTCCAGCTCCTGCCCCAGCGCACCTAAAGGTTGGGGGAGACAGCTGCACTCATCTACTCCAGCTCCTGCCCCACAACACCTAAAGGGAGGCGGAGACAGCTGCACTCCTCTACTCCAGCCCCTGCCCCAGCGCACTCAAAGGGAGGCGGAGACAGCTGCACTCCTCTACTCCAGCTCCTGCCCCGGAGCACCTAAAGGGAGGGGGAGACAGCCGCACTCCTCTACTCCAGCTCCTGCCCCAGCGCACCTAAAGGGAAGGGGAGACAACTGCACTCTACTCCAGCTCCAACGCCTAGCACGGTGTGCGCGCTCCGTAAAGATCTGTTGAATTAGTTCATCAATATGCAATAATTTGACTTAATAGTACCAAAAAAGCCTGCCTTAACTTCGCTATAAGCATCAAACTTGATACAACTGTCACAGAAAGCAGACTGTAGGACATTTTAAAGTTATAACCCCATGACCCACAGCACAGCAGCACGTGAACTCATTCCTGCAGTCTCGGTCCAAGGCCTCGCCGGTAGACAAGCTATCATCCAGGCTATCGTTCCAGTACAGCCGAGTACTGCGTCGGTTTGCTCCCACTGATCGTCACGGTGTAATCTTTCACCTCTGGCATTTCGTAGTCATTACTGCTGTCGCCGGTGACAGACGTATTTGGTCAGTTCTGGCCGCGTGCCTGCATAAGGCAATGTGATTTTCCACGTCCTGGAGTTGGGAAGGCCGGGGAGGGAGTGGGCTCCATAGCTCAGTGGTTAGAGCACTGGTCTTGTAAACCAGGGGTCGCGAGTTCGATCCTCGCTGGGGCCTCACGTCTGAAGCTGCTTTTTTAAAATTCACCTCCAAATACTCTCAGACTAGAAACTTCAAAGTGAGAAAACGGAATCTGAAAATGTTACTTCTCCTAGGGTTAACACCTACTCTTGACTGACGCGCAGGGATGTAAGCGCGCAACGGGCTCTGGGAGTGACCCGGAAGCGAAAGCCCTGGACCGGCCGCAAGGCGCAGAAAAAAGGGGAAACGCCCCCCTCATTGGCCGCGGCGACACCCGGACACGTGGACGACAGCGCCGTAAATGAAGGTGTGAGGCCCGACGGGTTCTTTTTCAGCAGGGCCTAGCCCCTGAAGTACAAACACCGGGAGGGGAGCCCCTCGCAGAGACGAGCGGAGGGACGCTGGTCGCTGAGGCAGCCACGGCGAGCGCGGGTGGCCGGACGACGACCGAGCGCGACCGGACGGAGGAGGCGTAGCGCCCGCTTTGCGCCCCGGGGCCGACAGAGGGTGCTACGGCGCCTGCTCCCCGCCCGGGGCCGCCAGCCCAGGCCGCGCATGCGCGTGGGTAGGGACGCCTCCGCGGCGGCTGCCGCGTGGCAGGGAGGGCGCCGGCGCCCCGCCCCCGTGGGAGGGAGGGGAGCGGCCGGGCCCTTGGACCCCCGGGCTCTGGGCACGCCACTGCTTGCGGCCTTTCTCACGCCCCTCACGCCCCGCAGCCGCCGTCCAGCCCCGGCCGGAGTGCCGGACCCCCGCTTGTGTCAGACTGCGTTTGGTTCTGGTGACAGTTCGGAACTAGTGCCGAGGCTGGAAGCGGGGCGCACGCGAGCCCAGAGAACCCAGTGCCAGGACGGGATGCAGGAGGCCGTTAGTAACGTCCAAGCACTTGTTGAAATGGCACCCTTTGGGGAATTATTGGATTGAGTAATATATCTATTTACTGTTAGTTTTACCTATTTCTTTTTATCATTTTTAACGTGCCTATTAGAAAACTTCCAGTTAGATTTGCGGCCCTTGCTCCGTTCTGCTGCGTGGTGCACGGGTTTGGGGAGCCTGAGTCCTGCCAGCTGCAGTTCCATTCTTGACCAGGTGAGCTGGGCCACCAAGAATTTACAGGCTGAGCTGCGACGCAAAAGCGTCTATTTTGGGGTCTTAGACTTGCAATTCTAGGAGCGCAGATTGAGGTAGCAATCCAAACTGTGTCCATCTTGGGCTTTCAAGCAGGGGTTTTTAAAGAAAAGGCGTATATAAGTTGTTTGTAAGAAATTATGATTGGTGGATATTTGAGGCTTTCCAAACCTCCTTCAAGTTCGTTTAGCTGTTCCTGGCATCCAGGTGTCCTCAGAACTGTTGCTTTGGGTTTTGCATACCTTGACAGCTTGTGATTTCTGTTAAGAGTGCATAGGAGCAACCTCCTAAGTGGCCTCGCAGTTCCGTTTTAAATCTATTAGCCACAGCAACTCCATTTTGTTTTGTTTTCTCAGCTGTCATGGGCAGAGAGCATCCTTTCATTTCTTGACCTCCCCAGAGCCAGTCCTGTCTCCTGGGCAACAAGTATGCTATTTGTTGAGATGAAATTAAAGGTCTTCCCCACACAATTTAAAACCCCAGTGTATTAGTTTGTTAAGCTGTCAAAATGCGATATACCAGAAGTGGGATGGCTTTTACAAAGGAAATCTAATAAGTTTCAAGTTTATAAATTTAAAGAAGTGAAAGTCCAAATTAAGGCACCAACCGGAGGTTACCATCACTTACAAAAGGCTGATGGCTCTTCTGAACACCTCTGTCAGCTGGGAAGGCACGTGCTGGCATCTGCTGATCCCTTACTCCTGGGCTCCAATGCTTTCAGCCTCTGTCCCTGTGGGGGTTCCTCACTTTGCTTCTCTGAGGCTGGCTTTCACCTCTTGGCTTCCCTTGCCTCTCGCCAGGTTCTGGCTTGTGTAGCATCTCATGGGAAACCACATGGCTACATCTGCTGGGCTCCAAGCATCTCCAGACATCCGTTTCTCTGTTCTCCAGGCATCAGCATCTGTGTCCTCTCTCCCTGTCAGCTCCGAAGCAACTGCCTTCCAAGCATCTGCATTTGCTCTGAGCTCTCTCGAAAATGTTTCCTCTTTTAAAGGACTCCAGTAAACAAAACAAGACCCACCCTGAACGGGCAGAGTCACGTCTCCATCTAATCAAAAGGTCACACCCACAATTGGGTGTGTCACATTGCCATGGAGATAATCAAAAGTTTCATACCTACAGTACTGAACCAGGATGAAAAGAAAGGGCTGCCCCCACAAGATTGGGTCAGGATTAAAACATGGCTTTTCTGGGATATATAATAGATTCAGACAGGCACACCCAGTATGTAGTTTTGAAATTGAGTTAGCTTTGGGAGTGATGTAACTGTAAGACATCACTCTTATTTTGGCTTCCAAAATTTTCACTGTGGAAAAACACAAAATACTTTTGTTGGTCATTTTCTCTTTGTATGGTACCAGACATCTGCTCCTAGGAATGCTACAGAGGGGAAGTGTTCAGAGTGCCTTGAGAAAATAGACCCCACTACGGCAAGAAAAATATCATCATTATAGCTTACAGGTCAGCGCTTCACCCACACCATATGCCTTTTTGCAAAGCCATTTCAAATCCTTGAATACCGTAGTACCAGTTCTACTTACTCTATGTTACTTGGCCATTAAGGGAACAATCAGTAAGAAAAAGATAAATGTCTTTGAAGCAGTCTTGTCCCATCACCCTCCAGCCATCATCAGTACTTGTCCTTTCTCTCCATTCCCCCTCCTCTAGCTGGTCTCTAAAAAAAAAGAGCATGCAAATATTTGTGTGTATGTTTCAACTTTCTGAACTTTCCCATACCCTGGGCTCCAAGAAAGCTAAATACATTTTAACTTTTCTATGCCTAGGGATTGCTTTCTAACATCCTAACCCTTTCCATTAAAGCTCACCAGCAGCACTAGCCACTAGAATTTTTAAATTCAAGAAAATTAAGCCACTTTGTCAGAAGGGAATGCTCTGCCTCTACCCGACATTTTGGGGGTGCCTCTTCAGTTCCCTTGTCCAGACCCACTATCCTATTAAAAAAATCTGTATTGAGAATGCCTTGAATTTGGTGGATGTGATCCTTTATCTTGGTAGATGAATTTAGGAGGGAGCCTGTCTTGAGGGCTTCAAGCCATCCTTAGTTACTTTCTAGGCCAGACTCTACTTTTTGCCACAGTCTTTGAAAAAATGTCATGTGGGGAAAATGAGGCAAAGTGAGCTCAAATATCTGGTCCAGAGTTTGGGGATCCAGTTTCCCTGAACTGAAGGATTTTCAGCCATCTTTCAGCAAAATAAACCAGGGTTTGATCCCTTCTACCATTAGGTGGATGTTCCATCTAAGAACGAGCTAAATATCAGGATTGGTTAGACCCTGAAATTCAGTTCTAGTCTGGAGTATGTTCAAGAGAGCTACAAATGTAGGCAAGGGTAAAGAAAAAAAAAATGAAAAAAGGTCAAGGAAGAAAATAAGATGATCTAAAAACAATCTTCAGAAAATGATGACCAGTGTTCTGCATCTTTCCTAAAGACAGAACAAGAGAAAAAGAATGAAGGAAAGTTTTGATGGATTTGGGTTAGATAAGAAAATACCCTGCAAATGGAGATTGTTAATGAAAAAAAGATGGATTCTGCATCTTTGGAAGTCTAAAAATCTGCATAGAGTGTGTCCAACCCCATTTGACTTCTAAAAATTCCTAACAATCCTGAGAGTTGGTGCTTTTCTTTTTCTTAAACTGAATTACTGTATTAGGGTTCTCTAGAGAAACAGAATCAACAGGGAACACTCACAAATATAAAATTTATAAGTGTCTCACTTGACTGCGGGAATGCAGATCCAAAATCCACAGGGCAGGCTTTGAAGCCAACGACTCCGATGGAGGGTCTGGATGAACTCCACAGGAGAGGCTCGCCAGCCGAAGCAGGAATAGAGCCTGTCTCTTCTGAATCCTCCTTAAAAGGCTTCCCATGATTAGATTAAGCATCACTCATTGCAGAAGACACTCCCCTTTGGTTGGTTGATTACAAATGGAATCAGCTGTAGATGCAGCTGATGTGATCATGATTTAATTCTATGAAATGTCATCATTGCAACAGACAGGCCAGCCCTTGGCCAACCAAATAGGTACCACAACTTGGCCACGTTGACATGTGAACCTGCCCATGACAATTACCTACACTGTTCTGGATGTTTGGCAAGATGTGAAAAGCTTCCTGAAGACAGGGATCCTTTTCTGTCTGTTCTTTTATTCCTCAGAAATCTGGCCGTTATATGCTAATTGCCTAAGTGGCTCAAAAGCTGCAAACCTTTCCCTAAGGGCCTTCAAGGAAGCCTGGGAGATTGCAAGTGGGCATTGGTTCCGTTGGTTCAAATCCAGCTAAGCTATTCCCTGTTCCCTCACTGTTGTGGTCTAGGGCTAATACAGCAGCACTTAAAAAGCAAGGTTGTTTTGAAGTCTCAAGATAATGTTTATGTCCTTGGCATATAATAGAAACTCAAATAAGGTACAGTTATGTCTATTATGGTATTTGCCAATGCAGAATAGTACCCACCTGAAGGTATGGAAGTGAACCATCCTTATTCACTCTGTGAGCTTCAGACTAGGACAAAGAATATGGCCACGTCACAGGGACTTCCACAGAAGCCGGTCATTGTCAGGCTGCCTAGACCTGGGATGAGGCATGAGAGTGAAGTCTGGTTTTTAGGCAAACTTTTGGGAGGCGCACTAGATTTCCTAATGCCAGACAAACATCCAAGAGATCATAGGATATACATCTTTTGAGCAAATGTTGATTTATTATCTTAGGTTGTAGGCATTTACAAAACAAAACAGGGACATCAAGTGGGATTCTAGCACATAAGTAGACTACCGTGCAGGATTAGCCACCAGCACTCGCAATGTGGGGTTTGGTCTTCCCACAGAAGCACCCCACACACACAGCATTCGTTCATTCCCATAGACAGCAAGCTTCCTGTGGAAAGGAAAACCATGCCCGCCTTGTGTGGAGTCCTCTCTACCTGCAGCCCCCACTTCCCATAATTCTAAGGCCCCCATTCAGCATCAGCTTCTGCGTGATGAGGGGGTTCTCCTCTCTCATGCCCCTCGGTCGACCCTCTTGACAGAAGAGACCGAGGGAGACTTCTGCCAGCCCGTTGCCGCTGTGCTGGTGCAGCCACCCTATTCCTGGGGCGTTTCAGGCTCTTCATCCTCTTGCCCTGAGGGCCCAGGGGCCAAACTCTGGCTTTCTTCTTTGTACCAGGCCCTCGCAGTGTTTTCTTTCTGCCTGTGGCAGAGCCCAGCTTCTTGGAGGAGCCTTTCCGAGAGGAGAGTCGGGCTTGGCTGGAAGCTAAGGTTGCATTTGGTAACTTTCTAGCAGCTTTCTCTGACTGCTCCTTGAGCAAGTCCAAGACTGTCTCTGAAAAATAAACATGTATTTCACAAGGAATATAAGTCCTGGAAAACAGCTACACAGGAAGCACACCAAGGAAACCAACGTAGGCTGCATGAGGGTTATTTCATATAAATTCTTTAAAATTAATATTTTGAATTCTCTTAATTGGCCTTAATCTAAATATATATATATATATATATTCACCCTAACCACAGCTAAAAAAAAAAAAAAGTAGCTTTATTTAAATATGTATATATTCCAATGGAGCATCCTTTCTTTTCTGATTCCCCACCCTAGCCCAAGAAGAATTCATCATTCTTGAGGCCCTCCCAGTCCCTTATATATGCTTCTATACCACAATCTTAGTACTATGTTTTTTTATTTTCCTACACTTCCTCCTCCCCATCCCCCTTTTGACTCTGAATTCCTTCAAGTCAGTGAGTTTAGAGTCCAACTCTATATCCTCAGGACTTAGCACAGCACCTACAGCAGAGTTAAGTAGTAAATGAACATTGCCAAATGAATGAATATATGAACAATTGAATGGATGAATGGAGAATGACAGGTCACAAGAGAAGCGGGTGTCACTCTCACTTGCTGTGGCATGCTGAGAACCTGTATAGACTGAGTCACAAGGAACACTCTTCGCCTGAAAAATAGCCCCAAGGAAGAACTGAAGATCCCCCACACACACCCTGGGAGAGATTGGAGTGTTTGCCAAAGGCGCTATGCCTGTGCCTCAAGGCCAACACCCAACTAAGACTGAAAGACAGACTCACTGGCACGGGGCCTGAACTGGATCAGCTTACTCTTGGTTGTCACCGGTACTGGTTTGTATTTGCACTTGCCAGGGGGTGCTCGCCTAAAACATAGAGAGAAAAGGTGAGGACACAGGCTCTGAAGATGTGACCAGGAAATCAAGGTCACTAGAGCGCGTACATTTGGAAGAATTGGATTCATCCCTCAGTTATCCATGGGAATGGGGTAGATGTAGTAGAACATAAGCTCAGATGGAGGAAAAGGGCAGGACACTGAGGCACCTCAGGTGAGTCCTGGGGGAACATATAGTAATGGTGTTATGGTCATGGTTAGGGCCACAGACAGAATTGATGGGATCCTGATGACCATGGGCAAGTCAACCTTGCTAAGCCTCAGTTTCTGCATCTATAAAATGGAGAAATAATACCAACACTTCACAAGGAGGTGGTGAGGATTAAATGAGATCTGTGTGCCTGGAACACTGTAAATGATTGATAAAAGAGTGAGATAAAAACACAAGGAGGAGTGCCCAGCAGGTAATAAGTGCTCCATACAAGATGACACTGACAGTTCTTCTGCTGCTGCTGATGATGGTGGTAATGAAGCCATTGAGAAAAACCCTCCAGGAGCTCGGGACACAGCCCCTTAGATAATGCCACACAAATTCTTAAGTTCCCTCAGGAACTTCCCCTGGGTGCAACTTCTGAAATATTAGGGACTTTGAAGCTTGGGAATGCTCTTGCCATACATGCCCAGGACAGAGGTGGGACCTCACACCAGTCCCCGCTACCTTCTTTGCCTTACTCCAACTCTGTCACTTGCTGCCATCATTCTCACCCCAGCTTTTAAAAAGGAACTTTATTTAATGAGCACTTATAAAGAGCTTAGGCAGTATTCTACATAAGATACAAATGTTAACCCGGGGAATCCTCATAGCAACCCTGTGAAAGATAGGTATTATCACTATCCTCATTTCATTATCCTCAGGTGGGGAAATGAGGCTCACAAAGGTTAGGAAACAGATCCCAGATCTCATGGGTTATCATCAGCAGAGCTGAAATCCAGGATTCAGGGTCCATGTTCTTCACCATCATATTCAACTACCTCTCAAGGAAAATGGGAAGAAAGGATAGAAGAGGAAAATCATATATAAATAAGCCATGTGTCCCTGCAGAATTCTAGGATTTAGAGGAGAAACAAGCTGAATAAGTTGAATAAGGAAAGCAGAAAGAAATCTGGATCCACTGCTACAGAAGCTTAAAAAAAAAGTCTACATAATTCAATATAAGTATAACTGAACAGAGTGGGTGAGGCTGAAAGGACTTTGATCCACAAAGAGAACTGAGTTCCTGTCCTGGGCCCCCCTCTTACTAGCTGCACTTTACCAAGAAATTTATTTGTGTAGGCTTCAGCAACTGTACCACAAATTGAGGATGTTAACCTGCCTCATGGGATTTCTTCAGCATTAAATGAGATCCTGCATGCAAAATGCATAGCACAAGACCTGGGTCACAATCATTACTCAATAAATGTCAACTTGAGAAAAGGGAGAATAAGTAAGGATTTTTTCCATGTGGAAAAGGTTTTATAGTTGCTTAATGTATGGCCTCTCATGGCTGTTCCAGACATAAAGGAGAGTTAAAATGATCCCCCAACCAAATCAGAAAACTGTCAAAGGGAAGAAAAATGGATTCCCTCAGGAACTACCAGTATAAAGAGTAGGAAAATCCCTGGCCCAGGCATTATCTACCCCCTGCAGCACAAGACACTGGGTCTGTTCCATCCCAGGCACAGGGGACTGACTATGTGCTGGCCCAGATGCAGCCCAGAATTCACACCCAGGGCAATCTGTGCTCTTGGCTATCAGCAGAATGCCCCGGGCACCCATGCCTCAGGGAGCCTTGGTCAGGGCCTGTGTCTCTTCCAGGAACTTCTGAGAACATATAAACCAAAAGTCCTATTGCCAAATGGAAGCTGAGCTGGGCCTGGCCCCTGGTCTCTGACCAGTGACTGGACCTACTTGCCTAAAGTCTACTGAACACCAACCCAGACGTGGGTTAGGTAAGCCCATGGGAAGTTTTCCTCTGCAGATCTATCTACAAACTAATTCACGGCAATCTGGGGCAAGGATCCTGAGATAAATCCGGTGCCCTTCTCAGGTTCCTCAGAAAGATGTATTTTACCACCCCACCCTGGGGCAGACAGACTGACTTAAGACCCAGTGACCCCAAAAGTGGGGAGCTGTGTTGTGGCTTCTGCCTGGATGGTTGGAGGCTGGTTAGCCTTTGAGAGAGGTGGACAAATAAGGAGAAGTAAACAGCAGAGAGTCTACCAAGTGAACAAATATTGCCACAGTGGAGATGCTGAGAACTCTGACATTTAAGATATTTGCCAAAGACTCTGAGACCTTAGCCAAGCCCGAGGGATAGGACAGTAATGCTTACCCAGGTGGTCAGAGGTGTAAACCAGTTGTCAGATGATCCAAAACAGACTTTTCCAGAAGCATATAAAAAAAAAGAAAACAGGAGCCACAGACCTAGACTAGTCATCCCAGAAAAGCTCAAGACCCTTATTTCTAACCGCAAAGAGGCCATTTCCCAAATATCCCATAGTTCCTTTAGACACTTTGTTTTATGTTTGTGAAAACTGCTTTTCATCTGAAGCATGAATTTGCTTCATTGATAAACTTCTCCAAATCTTGGGAAGATTGATTTTATTACCTGCCGTGGAGGATAAGGACTGACAAAGCAGCACCCATGAAGAAAATGAGACCAGCTCTCACCTTGAAGGGTCGGCAAATTTGTAAATAGATCCATGTGGCATATAAGCACTGGGGTATGAGGTGGCCAGAAAGTACAGCTCCCCTAAGGAGACAGGGACAGGGAGGCAGGACATCAGACAGGACTGAACACAGAGCTGAATTTACAGTAAATAATAAAAAATGAGGTTATGGCCCCAGTAACAGAATCCTGGGATCCTGGTTGGCACCCGGCCTTCACCGGACTGCGAGCTCCTTGAGGGGAAAAACCATCTTCAAACCCCCAGAGCCCAGCTCCAAGTGTGGCACATTGAAGTAAGCGGACTTCTTCCTTATCTCTGAATCTCTGTTTCCTTCCCCATGTCTTTTCTCTATAAAGATTCTCTGGGAAACCTTGGAAATAGGAATAAACAGGCTGAAGACCACTTATTATTCACTTTATCTCTCTCCCTACTTTAGTCCTTTAGTTTCCCTCAGTTTCATTCTTTTCCTTGTTTTCACCTTAAGTCCTTGGATTCCTCATTTCCTTGTTTCCCTCCCCCCTTTTCAGCCTCTCCTTCCTGTCCTCTTCACATCCCACAAAAATCACTTCTACCCACTCTCTCCTTCATTTCAGGAGAAATAGCAAGAGTCCCTGGTTCCTCCCATTTACTTCTGTTCAATGTCTAGAGAATGCTCTTCCTTTCTCAGAGAAAGTTCCACATTCCACCTTGTTCTGCAGTATCTGTGGGTACTGGGTTTATGAGCCCCAGCTTCAGAGTTAGGCAAATCTGGATTAAAATTCTGGTGCCACCAATCTCTAGCTGTGTCATCTCAGGCAACCTATTAACCTGCATAACCCCCAAGATATTTATTTGTAAAATGGGGATAATAATACCTCACAATTGCTAGGTATTAGATTAGAAAGTGTTCAATAAGTACTCAGTAGTTACTATTACCTTCTTATCTCTACTCCTGTAGGACTGGTGTTATGTCTTACACATCCAGGTAAATCTCGCACAGTGTTTGTATAATTGTATTGAATTGAATCGTCTCACTGTTATGTGCCCTCCACAACTCTCCATTTTATGGAAGAAAACAGCCATTACATTGCAAACTTGCAAAGCCTAGAGGATTCTCGAATTTGCAGAGAGTAGTGACCAGTGTTTGTCTTGTGCTGACTGCAAGCTTCATGGTCTTTATAGAGCACCATACCCTGTGTCAAATCTGCCTAAAAGATGATTTTGGGTGGTGGCAAACTATATGTATAATCTTCCCCTATCAGGGGGTCAAAGGAGTTAGGAGACACCCTACCCTAGAGCAGTGTGCCCCTGATTGGAAACCCCAGGCTCAGTGAGAGGTGATTCTCCATTATGTAAATGAAGCATCTGCCAAGGGTCCCCTTGTGCACAAGTCTCCCGTGAGTGGGGTCCCCAAATCACACAAAGACCTTCCTGGTCTAAAGAAGAATTTAAAACCCAGGAATCCTGCATATTCCCTACATATTGACTATATGTTTTAAGCATGTCATAGATTTTCCATTGCATTTTTAGGGGAAACCAGAATGTTTGAGGTAAATTCATCTGTAGTATCTAATTGGCATTTAAAACTATGTATTTTTAGGGGGAAAAAACCCAACCAGTAATAATGTGCCGTGTAAAACAAATGTATGCAGTGGTAGAATGCTTTCTTGCCATGATTCCCCATGCATGAACACCCACCCAAAAAAAAATGTTTTTTTAAAGCAAATACATGCAGTGTGACTTTACTGCAAGCAATGTTACTTTGGGCAGCCCTCTTGGGAGTGTACTTCAGTGACAGTCAGAAATCTCATTCATTCAACTCAACAGTGGGCTGCTCCACACCAGTTACTAATGCAGAAGTTGTTTATTCACACCAACTATCAGCTATAAGAACTCAGTAAATAAACTACAGTGATAGTTGGGGCAGAGGGAAGCAAAATGGTTCAATTAAAAAGACCCTTTTACCTTTAGCCCATGACTGTTAAAAATTTATGAAATAATGCTCAGATCTAAAAATGTCTACAAGTTGAGAAACTGAATCAGTTTACGCAAAAACACAAAAGTAAGCAACTCTGGAAGAAAATAATTTGCCTCATGAACACACTCACTGGCTTTAGGGCCGCCCTTGAGCTAAATCTGGTTTGTGAACAACCTGGCAAGTCCGTTCCATAAAATTCAGCCAAGGACGCTTAATTCTGTTTGCTAGATGTACTGATTAATGTTCAAAAACTGCCTGTTTTCTCCTGAAAGAGTCTAAAGTCACAACAAAACAAACCACCAAAGCCAGGGTTCCTACGTTCATTTGAAAAGGGGCAAGTCAAAGTAGACGGCAGTCCAGGGCCCAGGGGACAGGGGACAAGCCTCCCATGGGGGTCTCCTGCCTCTGAGGGTCTCCACCCTGCAGGAGGCTCCAGCTTTCATGTCATCCACTTTCCACTGAGCATGATTCTGCCAATCTGTGTTTTTTCTCCTTTTTTATATGTTTGGACTTCCAATTTGGAACTCTCACAGACTTTTTTCTATTCAAAATGACTAAATTTTCCAAAATATCCTCTAATCCCATGAAATGGTCATCTCAACTATCTATTCATATGCTAGCTAAAAGGAAAGAGTCCAGGAGCTGACAGACTCTGTTTATAGCTACCCAAAGTAAAGGTCTTTGTGCATCCACCCCATGGCTCAGAAGAGAAAGAAACTAAGTACTTAGAAAATCTACAATCTGGTTTAAAAGAAATAGAGAAGCCTTGTTCTGGAAGGAACCCTGAGAGATCACTTTATTCTTTTTCTTGCCTCCAAGCATGACTATATCCTGTACCAAATACTGAAAATATCATGGGCCCTGTAATCACTTAGATAAAATTTTATCTAACATAAGCTATTATGAAAAGCTGAAATTAAAAATGAATTGGCTGATTACAAAAGTTTGGGAAATTTGTTAGAAGTATGCCTCTCTCCCTCTCCTCTCTTTCACTCTCTCTGTCATTATGTGTACATGCACACAGGCCTGGCCTTACTGGTGCATTAAACATGTGTCTATCCTGTTCATTGGGTAGCTTCCTACCTTTACTCAACCTCTCAAGAAAGAAATTCACCCTTGTTCACTTCTATCAGTTGCCTCACAAAGTCTTGGCAGGGTCAGAAGGAAGGCTGACCCAGCAACGAGCTGCACACCAGAGGTGACCCCTCCCAGCCAACACTGGAAAGATGAACATATATTGCTCATTCAGTCTGACCCCACCCATGGTCAGTTGAAGGCTTTTAAAGAAGAAGAGAGACTCTTTGACTGCTTCTTCAGCCAATGAGCCTCTCCTGCAGAGTTCATCCAGACCTTTCATCAGAGCCACCAGCTTCACAGCCTGCCCTGTGGATTTTGGACTCGCCATTCCCACGGTTGCATGAGATACTTTTCTAAACCTCATCTCTACAGACATATCCTGTTGGCTCTGTGTCTCTAGAGAACCCTGACACAATAGTCAAAGGACTGAGAAGACCCAGGTGGAGACCTTGATCTGCCCTCCATGGGGTGTGCAGTTCAACCCCGAAAGAGTAGACTGGCCTATCAGATTGTTTCCTCATTGGCAAAAGACGCATCATATTCACATTGCTGGGGTGGGGGTGGGGGGTACTGTGATTAGTAAATAAAGATGAAAAATATAAGGAACTTAGAACAGTGTCTACTACATTATAAAAGATAACTACAGGATAGTGATAACAGTAGATACGGTAGTTATAGCATTTCAATAACAACAATAGAATAAATTCACTCAGTGCCTGTTATTATCTCAGTTCCTGAAAGCAGAACTCAGATAACCCTGTGTCTGTTACCTGCTTCATCTTCAGCAAAAGAGATGATGAACTTGCTGTAGATGCTGATCATCCCTGGGAAAGCACAGGCCTCAGTGCTGCCTAGGCAAATGTCCTGTTTCTTCCATTTCTTGGTTTTTCTATCTTCCTGTAAAGCCATAAGTCGACTAGATGAAAAATAAAACCTTATATTTTAGGAATCCAGATTTCCACACCACAGGATACTTTTTCTCCTAGAGTCAGGGAATCCTTGAATTCTAGGACTATGTCTCCCATAAAGAAGGCAATAACTAGTCTTCCCCCAAACCAAAAAGCTACTTCAGAGATAGTTCAATCACCTACTTGCCCTAAGTGGGGATGCCCATTCTCTATTATAAAAAGAGTTCGGAACTGTATAACGGGACTGGATATAAAAACTCAGAAATGGACAGCACAATAATACCCAATTGTAATGCAATTATGTTAAAACACTGAATGAAGCTGCATGTGAGGTATAGGGTTTTTTTTTTTTTCTTTCTATTAATGTTTTAATTCTTATTCAGTTGTCTTTTTATTTCTTTTTCTAAATCGATGCAAATGTACTAAGAAATGATGAATATGCAACTATGTGATGTTATTAAGAATTACTGATTGTACATGTAGAATGGAATGATTTCTAATTGTTTTGTTAATTCTTTTTTTAATTAATAAAAAAAAAACTATAAAAAAAAAAAACAAAAACAAGAAGCCGGGAGAGAAAGCTAGCAGGCATCGCCATGTTCGCCATGTACCTTTCCAGCAGAGAGAGAAACCCTGAACATCATCGGCCTTCTTAAACTAAGGTATTTTCCCTGGATGCCTTAGATTGGACATTTCTATATCCTTGCTTTAATTTGGACATTTTCATAGCTTTAGAATTGTAAATTTGCAACTTAATAAATTCACCCTTTTAAAAGCTGTTCTGTTCTAGTATGTCACATTCCAGTAGCTAGCAAACTAGAAGAAGTTTCATTCAGCTAGTTGTATGACTCACAGCTTCATTCCTTCTTGTGGCTGCTCAGTAGTTCATTGTATGTATATACCATAGTTCCCCCTTCCATTCCTTAGTCATTTGAACCCTTAGGCCACCTCCGTTCATTGTGAATCATGGACACTGACATCATAAACACCAGTGTGTGAGTGTCCATCATGTCCTTACACTGAGTTTCTCCAGGTATATACCTAACAACAGGGTTGCAGGATCATATGGCAACCCCACCCCTAGCCTCCTGTGGAACCACCACACAGCCCTCCAAGGGGCTGCTCTTCTCAGTTTCCCTACCAATAGTGAATAGGTATATCACGTCTCCTTGTTTTCTCTAGTACTTGCTTCTCTGTGTTCATTTGTTTTTAGGAAAACTGATTGCTGTATTCTTTTTTTTTTTTTTTTTGGCTGTAGTTTTTAATGCTAGAATTGACTTTTTTTTTTCACAATCACACAGTCCCATTGCAAAAGCTATATCATACAATCATCTTCAAGAAATATGCTACTGGAACACAGCTCTACAGTTTTGGGTACTTCCCTCTAGCCACTCTAAAACACCATAAACTAAAAAGGGGATATCTATATAATGCATAAGAATAAATTCTCCAAGTTCACTCATTAATGATAGTTCATATCAGTGAGACCATGCAGTATTGTACTTTTGTTTCTGGCTAATCTCACTCAGCATAATGTCCTCAAGGTTCAAAAACATTGTTACATGCTTCATGACTTTATTCTGTCTTACAGCTGTGTAATATTCCATTGTGTGTGTATATATATATACCACAACTTGTTTAGCCACTCATCTGTTGTTGGATATTTGGGCTGTTTCTGTCTCTTGGCAATCATAAATAGTGCTGCTATAAACATTGGTGTGCAAATGTCCAATTGTGTCCTTGCCCTCAGGTCCTCTGAATATATACCTAGTAATGGGATTGCTGGAGCATATAGCAATTCTATACTTAAGCTTCCTGAGGAACCACCTAACTGCCTTCCAGAGCAGTCGTACTGTTTTACATTCCCACCAAAAGTGGATAAGTGTGCCTCTTTCTCCACATCCTCTCCAGCATTTGTTGTTTTCTGATTTTTTGATAATGGTCATTCTAGTGGTGTTAGATAACATCTCGTTGTGGTTTTGATTTGCATTTCCCTAGTAGCTAGTGAAGTCGAGCATCTTTCATGTGCCTTTTAGCCAATTGTATTTCTTCTTCTGAGAAGTGTCTGTTCATGTCTTTTGCCCATTTTTAAAAAATGTATTTTGTATTATCAAACCAAAACAACACACAAACATGAGCATTCTTAACATACAAACACTCTGTGTATGATGTACAATCAATGGCTCACAATATCATCACATAGTAGTATATTCATCACCATGATCATTTTTTAGAACATTTGCATCACTCCAGAAAAAGAAATAAAAAGAAAAAAGAAAAAATTCACGCATATCATACCCCTTACCCCTCCCTGTCATTGACCTCTAGTATTTCCATCTACTCAATAGATTTTAACCTTTGTTCCCCCTATTTTTTTCTATACCCCTTACTGTTTCCTTTCATTGTTCACTAGTATTCCAATCTACTCTATTTGAATGTTTTTTCTTCCTAATATTATTTATTATTAATTCATGTTTTTTACTCATCTGTCAATAACAAATTTAATCAGTAAATAAAGCAACATTTATGATGTGCTCAGCCCTGATGGAGATTGTTTAGCTAATTATATCCATGATAGTCCAGTGAGGTAGATTCCATTTCTCATATAAGGAACCAAGGCTGAGAAGGGCATTTGTGTGCTTGATTGTGGAGAAGCAAACAGCAAGCTTTGAAAACAGGCTATTAGGGATTAATTAGTGGAATGGTATGAATATTTCCTTCCTGTTTTGTTATGAGTATATTTATATTTGTACATAAAGCCTATATCTTGTTTTCCTTTTATTATATGACTTACTTATATTGTTCATGTTATAGTATTTAAGTTATAGGAAAGCAAATTCAAAAGTGAATGTTACCTAAGGATTTGCCCCTATTCTGGAGAGATTTAGTGCATTTCTGGTTGTAAGACAATTTAGTACCGTTAGGCGAAACATATGTCTATTATTGTGTTCTATTTAGAAATTAAACATGCTTCAAGATGATGTATATAACTGCCAAACTGACAAGGTTTGGACTGTGATGGCTAGGTTCTGATGTCAGCTTGGCCAGGTGATGATGCCCAGTTGACTGTCAGGCAAGCACTGGCCTGACCATTGCTGCAAGGATATTTCATGACTGGTTGATAACCAGAAGGTTGATTTATTAAATCATCAATCAGTTGATTGCAGCTGTGGCTGACTACATCTACAATCAACTGAGGGCGCATCTCCTGCAAATGAATAATCCCATCAGCTGGGTGTGTTCCGATCAGTTGGAGAATTTTAAGGGTGAAGAGAGAATTTTTACTGCTTCTTCAGCGAGTGAGCCTCTCCTGTGGCATTCATGCAGAACCTTCACTGGAGCTGCCAGCTTCACAGCCTGCCCTACGGATTTTGGACTCTTCCATTTCCACATTTGTATGAGGCATCTTTATAAATCTCATATTTATAGATATCTCCTGTCATTTCTGTTTCCCTAGAGAACCCTGACTAATACAAGCAACATCCTATGTGGACTGATTTCTAAGGCCTCTCAATGTGATGAAACTATGCACTGCCATAAAGTTAGAAGTACCTCTCTAACTTTTAAAGTAAGAACTTGACTGAAGATGGTGTTGCAAAATATAGTTAATGTAACACCCACTTGTGTTTTCTAAGAGCTTAATAAATATGAAAAAAAGTAAAAAAAAATAAAATAAAAAATTAAAAAAAAAAAAAGAGTTCGGCACTGCCCGCCCTCCTATGTGGCACATGACCCCAGGGGCATAAACCTCCCTGGCAACATGGAACAGAAATCCCAGGATAAGCTGGGGCTCAGTATCAAGGGATTGAGAAAACCTTCTTGACCAAAAGGGGGAAGAGAGAAATGAGACAAAATAAAGTGTCAATGGCTGAGAGATTTCAAACACAGTTGAGAGGTTATCCTGGAGCTTATTCTTATGTATTATATAGATTTTCCTTTTTAATTTATGGCATATTGGAGTGGGTGGAGGAAAGCACCTAAAACACTTGAGCTGTGTTCCAGTAGCCTTGTTTCTGGAAAATGATTGTATAAAGATATAACATTTACAATGTGACTGTGTGATTGTGAAAACCTTTTGTCTGAAGCTCCTTTTATCCAGGGTATGGACAGATGAGTAAAAAAAATATGGATAAAAAATAAATAAGTAATAGGGAGGGACAAAGGGTAAAATAAATTGGGTAGATGATAATACTAGTGGTCAGTGAGAGGGAGAGGTAAGGGGCATGTTATGTATACATTTTTTTCTTTTTTCTTTGTATTTCTCTTTCTGGAGTGATGCAAATGGTCTAAAAAAAAGTGATCATGGTGACGAAAATACATGTGATGATATTGTGAGCCATTCATTGTACACCATGTATGGAATGTATGTGTGTGAAGATTTCTCCATAAAAAAATAATTTAAAAAAAGGAGTTCCGTGTCCTGTAAGGTTGTATCACAACAAAAGACTGGTCTTAATTTTATTCTGTCATCTTTAGCTAGTTGATCAACATCACTAAACTTTGGTTTTCTCATTTATAGAATGGAAAACCGTAATAGAACTTACCATAGGAGAGGGTGAAGAGTAAATCAGATAATATACATAATGCCTAGCACATAGTAAGAGCTCAAAAGGTACTAGCTGTTATTATTATTCATTATGTCTCTATAGTAACAGGGATATACTTCATATCTATCATTTATCTGAAATAAAAGCAGGTTTTTAGGGTTGTGCAATGGTGGTTCAGTGGCAAGAATTCTCGCCTGCCGAGCTGGAGTCCCAGGTTCAATTCCTGGAGTCTGCCCATACCAGAAAAAAAAGCAGGTTTTTAGAAGAAAATGAGAATTTGGGTAAACCAGGGATACTCATCAGAATCTCCTGAAAAGGTTTTTGAGCCCAGAGATACCCAAACTCAGGTGATTGTGATGCATAGGCCGCAATTAAGAATCACTGGCTCTATGTTAACCAGTGATATGTGTGGTGTGTGTAGTGGATGGGACCTAATATACACATAATTGGAGACTCCAAAGTACAGAAATAGAGGGTGGGTAATATAAAAAAAATTTTTGAAGAAATAACAGCCAAAAAATGTCCAAATTTGTTGAAAATGATAGACTCACAAGTCCAAGAGGTGCAACAAATTTCAAGCACAAGAAATATGAAGAAAAATACAAGACACTTCATAATAAAATTGTACAAAATCAATGATAGAAAAGTTTAAAAGCAGCCAGAGGAAAAAATGACACATTATGTATGGAGGAAAAAAATATAAGGATGACAGCAGATTTCTCACTGAAAATGATGCAAGGTGGAGGATAGTGAGGCAACATCTTTATAGATTCTATATCCAGTGAAAACATCTTTCAAAAATGAAGGCAAACACCACAGACACACCAACAGTAGTGAGAATGCAGCGGACCACTTGGCAGATGCCATGGATTGGAACAATCACCTTGGCCGTTACCATGGAGCTGAGTTTCCAGAGGATTAAGGAAAACACACCAGGAACCAAAAATGCCAAAACCAATCAATGTATGAGTTACCACCATGGATGCAGAGCTGGAGTTTGCCATCCAGCCAAATACTATTGGAAAACAGCTTTTTAATCAGGTGGTTAAGACCACTGGTCTTTGGGAAGTGTGGTTCTTTGGACTCCAGTATATGGATAATAAAGGATTTCCTACCTGGCTGAAACTTGATAAAAAGGTATCTACCCAGGAAGGTCAGAAAAGAGAACTTCCTCCAGTTCAAGTTCTGGACTAAGTTCTCCCCTGAAGATGTGTCTGAGGAGCTCATCCAAGACATCAGGCAGAAGCTTTTCTTCCTCTAAGTGAAGGAAGGAATTCTCAGTGATGAGATTTACTGGCCCCCTGAGACCACAGCGCTCCTTGGGTCCTATGCTGTGCAGGCCAAGTTTGGCATCTATAAAGAAGAAATATACCCGTCTGGGTACCTCAGCAGCAAATGCTTGATTCTGCAGAGCGTGATGGACCAGCACAAGCTCACCAGAGACCAGTAGGAGGACTGGTTGCAGGTACAGCACCTGAGCACCATGGGATGCTCAAAGGTGCAATCTGAAGATTGCACAGGACCTGGAAATGTATGTAATGAACTATTTTGAAATAAAAAATAAGAAATGAACAGACCTTTGGCTTGGAGTTGATGCTCTTGGGCTAAATATTTATAAGAAAGATGATAGATAATTGACTGCAAAGAATGGCTTCTCTTGGAGTGAAATCAGAAACATCTCCTTCAGTGACATAAAATTTATCATCAAGCCCATCAACAAGAAGGCACCTGACTTTGTGTTCTGTGCCCCAAGTCTGAGAATGCACAAGCAGACCCTGCAGCTGTGCGTGGCAAAGCATGAGCTGCACATGCACCGCTGGAAGCCTGGCACCATCAGTTTGCAGCAGACAAAGGCCCAGGCCAGGGAGGAGAAGCGCAATAAAGCAACTGGAGCAACAACAGCTGGAAACTGAAAATAAAGGGAGAGACATTTTAAGAGGGAAAAGGAGCAGATGATGCGAGAGGAGGAGGAGCTAATGCCAAGATGTCAAGACTGCGAACAAAAAAAAGAACTAAGAAAGTAGAGAAAGAACTCTTAGATCAGATTCAGAGAGCCCAGCAGCTGGAGGAGGCGAGGAAGCATGCCCAGGAGGAGGCCCAGTGCTTGGAAGCTGACCGTGTTGCCGCACTGCGAGCCAAGGAAGAGCTGGAGAGACAGGCTGTAGATCAGATAGAGCCAGGAGCAGCCATCTGCACAGTTTGCAGAGTACGCTGCCAAGACTGTCCTTTTGGAAGAGTCTCAAGGAGGATGAGTTGAAGAGTGACAGCACAGGGCCACCGAAACCCAGGGTGACCTGATGAAGACCGAGGAGGAGGTGCACCTGGTGATGACTGCGCAGCCATCACCCATACAGGAGCCTGTCAATTTCCACGTGCACCAAGAGGAGCCGGAGTACACAGGATAGAGCACCGAGCTCTCCAGCGAGGGCATTCTGGACCACCACAATGAGAAGCGCATCACTGAGGCCGCGAAGAATGAGCGCATGCAGGGGCAGCTGATGACCCTGCCCAGCGAGCTGTCCCAGACCAGAGATGAGAACAAGAGGCCCCACGATGACGTCATCCACAGGGAAAACGTGACAAGTGCAAGACACGGAGGTGGATATGCAGGGCAACACGAAGCAGAGAACCGGCCAGTGTGAAGGTCTGTGAGGCTGTGGGGTGGGGAGGCTGGACTGTGGGGAGGCGACACTGCCCACCATGGCCAGGCACTGCAAGTAAGTATTTTTTTCAGGAGATGAGTAGAAACCCCCTCATCATGTTCCAGTTTCTTTAAAAAGAGAGTAGATATTTCAGAGGAATGTTCTGGAATTGGGAGCTGGTGGAAGCTCCCCTGGTTCATTTTCCCCAATTGTACCATAGTGCCAAACAGGCCTGATTTCTACCATTATTTTTGAATCACTTCCTGATATATGCTTGGAGCAGGATTGATCTGAATTAAGGAAAGATGTCTGTAAAGTCTGAATAACAAACCTCATGCTGCCATGTGTGATAAAAGATTCAGTATAATTAAAGAAAACCACATGGTAGCTTATATTCTGTACCATACTCCTCTTTATTTTTGAAATTAGTGCAAATTGATTCCTGATTTCTATGAAGGATCCATCTTTGGATAGTTGTATTTTTGAGAGGTAAAAACTATTTTGAGAATTAGCTTGAAAACTTTCTTACACACACTGGTTTCCTTTCCCCCTTCACTCAGTTCCGTAAAAAAGCCCCGCAGTGATCATTTGGGACAAATAGTAGAGGAGGACACTCCTGGATGCTTCACACTTAGAGGACTATGTTGTCGGACCCCACCTAAGTCATCAGCTGTAGGGTATAGCATTTATCTATGTGATAATATGGGCTTGCAACATTAGTTTAAAAAAAGGAAAGTTTTGTTCTGTATATTTTGTTACCTTTTCCAAGTTAATAAAAGAATTGCATATTTTTTTAAATGAAGGCAAAATAAAGACTGTTTCAGACATGAAAAAGCTGACAGAATTTATCACCAGCAGACCAAAATAAAAGATATATTAGAGGAAGTTCTTCAAGAAGAAGAAAAACTATATCAAAGTGAATATGCATCTATAAAAGGATAGACGAGAACTCAGTATGATAACTGTATTACTTTCTTACTGCTGTTATATTACCACAACTTTGTGGCTTAAAACAACACACATTTATTCTCCTACAGTTCTGGAGGCCAGAATTCCAAAATGGGTTTCAGTAGGCCAAAGTCAAGGTGTCGGCAGGGTTGCATGTCCTCCGGAGGCTCTAGGGAAGAAGCCGTTTCCTTGCCTTTTCCAGCTTTGGCATGCTGTCCTCATTCCTTGGCTCGTGGACCCACATCACATCACATTTTCCCTCTCCCTTCATCCTCTTCTGTCTTTTGAGATTCACGCCCTTGCGCAGTCCTTCCCTTTGATTGTGCACTAGCCTCTGACCCACAGAATATGGCAAAGGTGATGGGATCGTTTCCATGATTAGGCCACAGAAGACTGTGGCTTCCATCCTGTTGTCAGACTCTCTCCCTTGCTGGTTTTGATGAAGCAAGTTGCCATGTTAGGGAAGCCATGTGGCAGGAAACAGAGGGCAAGCTCCAGCCAACAGCCAGCCAGGGACTGAGGCCGTAGGCCCAGAAACCCTGAAGGAATGAATTCTACAAACAGCCACATAAATGAACTTGAAGTCAGACAGCCTTGAAATGAGACTCTAGACTGGTTGACACCTTGACATTAACTTCATGAAAGACCGAAGAGCAGAGGACCAACTGATCCACAGAAATTGTGAGATAACAAATGTGTGCTGTTTTAATCCACACAAGTTTGGGATAATCTGTTTGGTAGCAATAGATAACTAATATAATACCACTTGAAGATAAACTGTGATAACCTTAAGATGTTTACTATAAATCATGAAATAATTACTACACTAACAAAGTAAAGAATTACAGGCAAACAAAGGAGATAATATCTATCATAAGATATACTCAATTTAAAAAAAGAAGTCAGGGCTTCTGGGACGATGGCCAACTAGAGCAGTTGAGATTAGCCCTGCTCCATGGAAAAGTTAAAGAAGGGACAGGAGGGTGACTGAGTCAGCAGTTTGGGAGTGTGGCTGAGCTGGGAGAGCCTTCTGTGTCACATGGGGCAGCCCTGCTTGCAGAGGCCGAGGAACTGAGAGGCAGAGAGCTGGAGCCTGGCGTGGAGGTGGGGAGCGGTGGAGCCCACGGGAGGGCACGGATGGGAGCCCAGGACTATGAGGTAAGCCAGGCCGTGTTCCTCAGGTGCACTGCCCTCACCAGTGCAGCCCCATGACCGGCGACTCACCCCACACACCTGAACCCCATCACCCACTCCGATTCCCCACGCTCCAGATGTCCCCACCCCACCAGCTCCCAGTGCACGTACCTGCCCCACACCCCACCCCAAGAGCAGCCCAGCCTACCTCTCCTGCATCCCTCCTGAGCACTACCTCCCCCTCCCTGTTCCCTGCAGGCTGCTGCCAGCACTTAAAGGTTGCGGGCACTAACCCCCATACCTAGGCTACCCCCACAACCCCCACCCATAGTGTCACACAGCCTCATCCTGCCCTCCCTGAGCTCAGCGCATCTGTTTACAGCACTCCCAGGCCCAGGCATGCATGCACACAGGCCCCCAATCACATCATTCAGCTCTGGGAATCACACTTTGTGGCAGTCCTAGAACTGCCCATGTACGAAGCCATTAGCCTCACTTCCAAGCTCTAAGAAAGTGCTGACCTGCGCAGCCAGGTCACATCTGCCCCCAATCCACAAATGCGTAGTGCTGACCTGCTGCCACAGCTCTACGCATGCGCACAAAGGGTACCATGCCTTAGACCAGCACACACCAGGGTTATGCCCCCCAGACCACCTGCACAGCTATATCTGCCCTGGCCGCTGGGTGCCCAAGTTCACAAGCATCAGCGTAACATCCCCAACCTGCACCTTTACCTGCCCTGAAACAAATCACCACACTGAGTGCTTCACGCTGTGCCCTGTCCACTGCTGTACAACCATCCCGCAAACATAAGACCTCAGACTACTGAAAGAATTCAACTCCCAAAGTAAATCAAGATATCTGCTTGCAATGAAGACAGCAGAAATCACTAAGCATATCACAATGCACATAGACATAGCTCTGCCTAATGACCAAACTAAAACACCAGAGGAGACACAGATGTTGGAATAACTAATCAAAATTGTTCACACACCTCTACTTAATAAGTGGGATAGCAAATGACATAAAGGAGAACAAGAAGACAGTGGAAGAGCCCAAAGAGGAATTTGAAAGAATAAATAGAAAAATAGTGGAAATCACAGAGATTAAAAACTGTTGACCAAATAAAAAACATACTAGAGACACACAACAGCAGATTTGCAGAAATAGAAGAAACAATAAGTGATATAGAGGACCAGATCATTGACTTCAAAGACTCAAAACAGCAAATGGCAAAAAAAGATGGGAAAAATTTGAATTGGATCTCAGGAAAATGATAGAAAAACAAAAGGCACAAATATAAGAACCATTGCTGTTCCAGAAAGAGGAGAGAGGAGTAAAGGGCTAGGAAGAGTAGTTGAGGATACAATGGGGGAAACCTCCCCAACCCTAATAAAGGACATAAATATACAAGTCAGAGAAACCCAAAGAACTCCAAACAGAATAAAACCAAATAGGCCTTCCCCAAGGCACATACTAATCAGTCTGTCAAATGTTGAAGAGAAGCAGAAAATCCTGAAAGCAGTAAGAGAAAAACAATCTACTACATAATAAGGGAAATCAAATAAGACTGAGTTCAGACTACTCAACTAGCACCCTGGAGGCGAGAAGGCAGTGGTATGATATATTCAAGATCCTAAAAGAGAAAGACTACCAGCCAAGAATTCTGTACCTAGCCAAACTGCCCTTTAAAATTGAAGGAGAGATTAAAGCTTTCACAGACAAATAACTCCTGAAGCAATTTGTCAACAAGAGACCGACCCTACAAGAAATACCAAAAGGAGTTCTGCTGCTGGGAAAAAAAAACAGGAGAGGGAGGTCTGGAGGATGGCATGGAAAAGAGTACCACTAAGGGTAGTTTAAATAATACAAAGAGAAAGAGGAAAAAAGAATATATAGCTCTGACAAATAAAATTAAAAAGATAAGATGGGAGAAGTGGGCTGCTGAGATGAGTGCAAGAAGGGCTGCAGAGAGCCTCCTGGCTTCAAGCCAACAATTAGAACTAGCGGATTTGTCAAAAGACTACCCTTTGAGTGCCAGTGAAGATGAGGGGGAAATTGATGGAGAAAGAAAGCATCAAAAGCTTCTGGAAGCAATCAGTTTGCTTGATGGAAAGAACAGGCAGAAATTGGCTGAACGATCAGAGGCTTGTCTGAAGGTATCAAGAGTTCAATGTCAGTTCTGAAGGAACAGGAGAAAAGCTGGTCCTTTCAGATCTGCTTGAGCCCATTAAAACTTCATCCTCCTTGGCTGCTGTGAAAAAGCATCTGAATAGAGTCAAATCAAAAAAGACTGTGGAGTTACCTCTTAATAAGGAAGGGGTCGAGCTGATCCACAGAGAAGTGGCATTCAATAAAACCTCACAAGCCTTGTCCAAATGGGATCCTTTTGTTCTGAAGAACTGGAAAGCAGAGCAGCTGGTTTTTCCCCTGAAGAAGGAGCAGTCAGCCTTTGCTCCCATTGAACACGTGCTCAGTGGCTGGGAGGCAAGAACTCCTGGAGCAGGAAATTTTTAACATCCTCCATAAGAACAAGCAGCCAGTGACAGACCCATTACTGACTCCGGTGGAAAAGGCATCTCTCAAAGCCATGAGCCTGGAAGAGGCTAAGATGCGCCGAGCAGAACTTCAGAGGGCCCGGGCCCTGCAGTCCTACTATGAGGCTAAGGCTCGGAGAAGAAAATCAAAAGCAAAAAGTATCACAAAGTTCTGAAGAAAAGAAAAGCCAAGAAAGCCCTAAAAGAGTTTGAGAAACTATGCAAGGTTGATCGTACTGCAGCATTAGAAGAACTGGAGAAAATCGAAAAGGCCAGAATGATGGAGCGAATGAGTCTTAAGCACCAGAACAGTGGGAAATGGGCCAAGTCGAAGGCAATTGTGGCAAAATATGACCTGGAGGCTCGCCAAGCTATGCAGGAACAATTGGCCAAGAACAAAGAACTGACACAGAAACTCCAAGTCGCATCTGAGAATGAGGAAGAGGAGGGAGGTGGTGAAGAAGAGGACATGCTCCTTGTCTCTGATGTAGTGAATGAAGTACAAGTGAATACAGATGGACCAAATCCTTGGATGCTGAGAAGTTGGACCAGTGATGCAAAAGCGGCTGAAATCCAGAAAGACCCTGAACAACTGCCAGAGCCTGTAGACTATGAGGATTCTGAAAGTGAGGGAGAAGAAAGACCAGTGGCAGAAGAAACTCTGTTGAAAGAATTTGCAGAAAGGCGAGCCTTTAGGAAAAGGTCTGAGCTCAACCAGGATCCTGAGCTGCTTGGTATTCAAGAGATGAAAGATTCTAGCAGCCAGGAGGTGCTATCTGAATTAAGGGTACTAACTCAGAAACTCAACAAGGAAAACCACCAGTCTAAGAAGCCAAAAGTGAGCTCAGCAGGGACTGTTCACCTAGTTCAGAGAGGAGACTGTCCAGGAAGAGGAAGAACCCCTGTTGCTACAGAGGCCAGAGAGAGTACAGACTCTGGAGGAGCTAGAAGAGCTGGACAAAGAAGGGTATTTTCAAAATAAGGAGCTTCCCAGACCTGTGTTAGAAGGGCAGCCATCTAAGAGGATCGCAAATAATCAGCCTGATGTCCCTAAGGAAAAGAAAAAGAAGGAGCAAGTGACTGATCTACAGAACCTCCTGACCACAAAGTCTCCTTCCGTGAAGTCTTTGGCAGTTCCCACAGCAGTAAAGGAATTGGAAGATAAAGAGGAGGCAGACCAAAAGCAGATGATAAAGGAAGCTTTTTCTGGGGATGATGTCATTAGGGACTTCTTGAAAGTAAAGAGGGAAGCTGTGGAGGTGAGTAAGCCAAAGGACATGGACTTAACACTGCCTGGCTGGGGCGAGTGGGGTGGCACAGGCCTAAAGCCCAGTGCCAAGAAAAGACAACGGTTTCTCATTAAAACTCCTGATGGTCCTCCAAGAAAAGACAAGAATTTGCCAAATGTAATTATCAATGAAAAGCGCAATATCCATGCAGCCGCTCATCAGGTGCGTGTGCTTCCATACCCATTCACCCACCATCAGCAATTTGAAAGGACCATCCAGACTCCTATAGGATCTACATGGAATACACAGAGGGCTTTCCAAAAGCTGACCACTCCCAAGGTTGTCACCAAGCCAGGCAGTACCATTAAGCCCATAAAAGCAGAGGATGTGGGCTACTGGTCTTCCTCAAGGTCAGACCTTTCTGTCATACAGAGGAACCCAAAACAACTCTCCATCCGTCACAAAAAACCAGCTGAAGAAAAACTTAATCAATTGAGTTGCTGAGAAGTGCCACCTTGGTGCCCAGGACCGGGAGCCCTGACTACTACTTATTTGGCCCAGTTTTACTCTGAACTACAGGAACAATTTGAAAACTGGCTTAGCACACTATGGTTAATATTCATTTTAAAAATAAAGGCTTTTTTTTTAATGTACTTAACTGGGAGTATATTCTGCATTTTCTCCCAGCTGAATCTTTTTCTTCAAGTCAGACACCTTTTGACACTCTTCTCCATTTGCAGTTGTCAGAGAATCTCATTTCCTCACCCAGAATTAGGTCGTTGATCTTAAAGTGGAGGGAATTTGCCCTAGTCTGAGCTTAAATACATTACATCAGATATGGTCCATTGTAAATAACTGCCAGTGATTTCAAGATTCAGGAATAGTGACAAGACTGTATTCTTAACTTCCCAAACTAAAATCTGGATGCAGAAACTATGTAATTGGATTCGAGCCTGGTCCCAATCATGAGAACAGGATGGTTCCATACCTGGGTTCTATCCCCATGAGTCTGGCCACTATCCCTTTTGTGTGGGTGTGGCAGCCTCACTGCTTGCACAGGTTGCTGTCTAGAATAGCTAGCACTTTCTGGCTGTGTTTTCATAACAAGACAGGTTTTATCCTTACTTTACAGATAAGATAGATCTTTCAGCAGTAAAGCTCTGTTCTCTTTCCTTCCTAATTCAGGGCCAACTCCTTACCACTGATTCAAGGTATAGATCATTCAAGCATGATTTGGCTACATTGCAGAACCTATGGGCTTCTCAGTTATGAGGAATTTGCCTTTCTTTGGAGAGCAAGAAATAAATGGAAAGAATCCCTGGGGTGGGGGGAAGATAAGATGGTAGAATCAAGAAACGCCTTTTCAGTAATAACTTTGAATGTTAATGGACTAAACCTACCAATTAAAAGATACAGATTGGCAGAATGGATTAAGAAACACAATCCAGCTATATACTGCCTTCAAGAGACTCATCTTAGACACAAGGATACAAATAGATTGAAAGTGAAAATATGGAAAAAGATCTTCCACACAAGTTGTAAACAAAAGAAAGCAGGAATAATTACACTAATATCAGACAAAATAGACTCTAAATGTAAAGACATCATAAGAGACAAAGAAGAACACTATATACTAATTAAAGGGTCAATTCACCAAGAAGATATAACAATCATAAATGTTTACACTTCCAATCAAGGAGTTCCAAACTACATGAGACAGACATTGGCAAAACTGAAAGAAGCAATATATGTTTCAACAATAATAGTAGGATACTTCAATACACCACTCTCCTTTATAGATAGAACAACCAGACAGAAAATCAACAAGGAAAGAGAAGGTAAGTAACTTGATAAATGAGTTAGACCAAACAGACATATATAGGTCACTGCACCCCAAAGCACAAGATTAAACATTCTTCTCTAATGTTCATGGAATATTCTCCAGGATGCATCATATGTTGGGGCACAAAACAGGTCTTTATAAATTTAAAAATATTGGAGCATGTTCTTTGATCACAGTGGGATGAAGCTGTTCCTCAATAACCCCCAAAGAATGAGAACATTCACAAATATATGGAGATTAAATTACACACTCTTAAACAACCTGTGGGTCAAAGAAGAAATTGCTAGAGAAATTAGCAGGTATCTGGAGATGAATGGAAATGAGAATAAAACTTATCAGAACTTATGGGATGCAGCAAAGGCTGTGCTGAGAGGGACATTTATTGCCTTAAATGCCTATATTAAAAAACAAGAAAGAGCAAAAATCGAGGACTTAACAGCAAATCTGGAGGAACATGAGAAAGAACATCAAACTAACCCAAAAGCAAATAGAAGAAGATAAATAACAAAGATTACAGCAGAGATAAATGAATGGGAGAACAAAAGAACAATAGAAAGAATCAGTAAAACAAAATCAGAAATAGAAGGGGTGCGTTACCACAGACCCTGAAGAAATAAAAAACAAGAGGATTCTATGAGCAACTATATGCCAACAAACTAGACAACTTAAGTGAAATGGACTGATTCCTGGAGACACACAAACAAGCTACACTGACTCAGGAAGAAATAGAAGATCTCAACAAACCAATCACAAGTAAAGAGGTTCCATCAGTCATCAAAAATCTTCCTACAAAGAAAAGTCCAGGGCCAGATGGCTTCACAGGGGAATTATATCAAACATTCCAGAAAGAACTAACACCAATCCTACTCAAATTTTTCCAAAAAATGAGGAAAAAGGAACTCTACCTAACTCATTTTATGAGGCTAATATCATTTCATACCCAAACCAAGTAAAGATGCTATAAGAAACGGAAACTATAGGCCAATCTCCCTAATGAACATAGATGCAAAAATTCTCAAAATATTAACAAATCAAATCCAACAACACATTAAAAGAATTATCCACCATAACCAAGTGGGGTTTATACCACGAATGCAAGGATGGTTCAATGCAAGAAAATCAATTAATGTAATACAGCACATTAACAAATCAAAAGGGAAAATCACCTGATCATCTCAATTGATGCGGAAAAAGCATTTGACAAAATTCAGCATACTTTTCTGATAAAAAACACTCCAAAAGATAAGAATCAAAGGTAACTACCTCAATATGATAAAGAGAATATATGAAAAACTGATAGCCAGAATCATACTCAATGGAAAGAGAATGAAAGCCTTCCCCCTGAGATCAGGAACAAGAAAAGGATGCCCACTGTCACCACTATTATTCAACATTGTGACAGAAGTTCTAGCTAGAGCAACCAGGCAGGACAAAGAAATAAAAGGCATCCAAATTGGAAAGGAAGAAGTAAAACTCTGATTATTTGCAGATGATATGATACTATACTTAGAAGATCCTGAGAAATATACAGCAAAGTTACTTGAGCTAATAAACAAATGCAGCAAGGTGGTGGGATATAAAATTAAAGTGAAAAAATCAGTAACATTTCTATACACAAGCAATGATCTAGCTAAGGAGTCAGTTAAGGAAAAAATTCCATTCAAAATAGCAACTAAAAAAATCAAATACTTAAGAATAAATTTAACTAGGGATGTAAAGGACTTGTACACAGAAAACTACATAACATTGCTAAAAGAAATCAAAGGAGATCTAAATAAGTGGAAAGATATTCCCTGCTCATGGATAGAGCTAAATATAGTTAGGATGTCAGTTCTCTCCAAATTGATCTACAAGATTCAACACAGTACAAATTAAAATTCCAACGGCCTACTTTGAAGATTTGGAAAAGCTAACTACCAAACTTATCTGGAAGGGAAAGAGACCCCGAATAGCTAAAAGCATCCTAAAGAAGAACAAAGTGGGAGGATCAACACTCCCTGACTTTAAAATCTATTACAAAGCCACAGTGGTCCAAGCAGCATTGTACTGGCACAAAGACAGAAGCATTGACCAATGGAATCAAATCAAGAGTGCAGAAATAGACCACTAAATCTATGGTCAACTGATTTTTGACAAGGCCTCCAAATCCTCTGAACTGGGACAAAATAGCCTTTTCAGTAATTGGGCATGGAAGTACTGGATATCAACAGCCAAGAGAATGAAAGAGGACCCCTATCTTACACACTACACAAAAATAAACTGAAAGTGGATCAAACACCTAAATATAAGAACTAGCACCATAAAGCTTCTAGAAAAAAATGTAGGGAAACATCTTCAAGACTTAATAATAGGAGGTAACTTCCTAAACTTTACACCCAAAGCACAAGCAACAAAATTAAAAATAGATAAATGGGAACTCCTGAAAATCAAATGCTTCTGCACCTCAAAAGATATTATCAAAAAGGTGAAGAGGCAGCCAACTCAATGGGAGAAAATATTTGGAAACCACATATCAGACAAAGGTTTGATTTACTGTATACACAAAGAAAGCATACAACTCAACAACAAAAGAACAAACAATCCAATTATAAATGGGCTAAAGATATGAATAGGCATTTTTCTGAAGACCAAATATAGATGGCTCAAAAGCACATGAAGAGATGCTCATTTTCACTGGCTATTAGGGAAATGCAGATCAAGACTACAATGAGATACCTCCTCACATCTATACAAATGGCAGCAACTAAACAATTAGGAAACTATAAATGTTGGAGAGGATGTGGAGAAACTGGGACACTTATGCACTACTGGTGGAAATGTATAATGGTGCAGCCACTATGGAAGACTGTTTGGTGGTTCCTTAGGAAACTAAATTTCAAGTTGCCGTATGACCCAGCAATAGTACTACTTGGTATACTTGGTATACCCAGAACAGCTGAAAGCAATGACACAAACAGACATCTGTCCACTGATGTTCATAGCAGTATTATTCACAATCGCCAAAAGGTGGAAACAAACCAAATTCCCATCAACAGACGAGTGGATCATTAAAATGTGGCATATACATACAATGGAATATTATGCAGCAGTAAGACAAAATGACGTCCTGAAGCATGTGACAAGATGGATGAGCCTTGAGGACATAATGTTGAGTGAAATTAGCTAGACACAAAAGGACAGATACTGTTTGATTCCACTTTTATGACCAGCAGAAAGGTATAATCAGAGACTTATAATATAGAATACAGGGAACTTAGAGATACATAGAAGCTATAGATGGGTGAACTGTTAGCTAATGAGGTTGAATTCCAATGTAAGGGAATAGATGGGAGTGAAGGTGAGTCTCTAGTGGGTCTAGAAGTAATATTATCATATTGAAGATGAACAAGATTGAAAAGGGTTGTGCAGATCTATATGTCCCACTGACTCACACTAGGAATATGAATGAGTTCTTGTAAGAATTACTTCAAAGATACGATGCTTGTATAAAGAGTGTTTAAGTCCAGGGTACAGAGGGAAAACTGCTATTGCATGCTATGAGCTATGTTCAAAAGGAAACTATTGGCACTACCATAGCAACAGCAGAGGTAAATAATGTGTGAGGGACAAGAGTTAAGAGGAGGTTTAGATCCCCTACTTAGCGAGGGTGTGTTTATTGGTTTTCTGTCTCTTGGGAACAATGAAATTATCTAAAATTGGGAATGTTGATGGACTGTGGACTTTGGGCCCTCTATACGATGCTCAGTGAATGCAGATGGCTGAAGGATACACTGATGGAGAAGTAAAATGGCAAACAATGGTGTATACTTATGAACGAAGGCTGTGCTGCTACAAAAAGGAACAATGTCGTGAGGCATGCAACAATGTGAATGAACATATGGGACATTTGGTGAAACAAAATAAGCCAGAAACAAAAAAACAACAATGGTATGGTCACCTTTATAAAATGCTTTTAAGAAAACGGGGCCTAGATTGTAAGCTTTTAGAGCAGACACATTAAGGCTGGAGTGGTGATTATTATTTCTGGATTTTGAGAGGCTTGTAATATATATAACCTGATATTTAGAGATAAGAATGAAGCTGAACAGGTTGGGGTTAAAGTAATTCAGAACACAGGGTAAGGAAGACAGTGTCTATATTTTAGAACCACACAAACTCTTTGAGACAATGGAAGAAAGATTTATTTGATCTGGAACTGAAATTTTCTGTAGTGCGTAATCTAACTCAACCTATCTGTACAGCTTATTTGAACAACTGAAACACAGGGAGCCTAGAATAAGAAAGGCGTCTTTTAATCCTGTATAGATTATTGTAATACCTGAATATATCCTAGAGTATATTAAGCAGATAATCAAAAAGTATTGGCAAAGTCCCTTGAAGGATGGGAGAAAGATTATGGAACTATTAAACCTTACCATCAGGGAATCCCCTGATATTTTGTCAACATTTAGGGACACCCAAATCAATAGGCCATTCCCTCAATCCTGAGGCTTACTCTTGTGAAACTTCTGTAGGTAGCGGAGAAGTTTAGACTACCCATAGGTATGCCTAAGAGTTACTTCTGGAGGACCTCTTTTGTTGCTCAGATGTGGCCTCTCTCTAAGCCCAACTCTGCAAGTGAAATCATTGCCTCCCCACCCCATGTGGTACATGGCATACAGGGGTGAAAGTCTCCCTGGCAATGTGGGAGAGGACTCCCAGGATTGAATCTGGCCCTGGCACTGTGGGATCAACAATGCCATTCTGACTAAAAGGGGGAAAAGAAGTATAATAAAGTATCAGTGGCAGAGAGAGTTCAAATTGAGTCAAGAGGCTACTCTGGAGGTTGCTCTCACGCAAGCTTCAGGTAGACCTTGCTACCTATCATAACCTGCCAACCTCAAACCAGGACCATTCCAGCCAATCCTAAAGAACACCTAAGGCAATATATAAGATTCCATAAGTGTTCCATGCATTAGAGTAACTCTCCAGAAACCTACAACCTCCAGATGTGTCCCTAGTCCAGATAAGTCCTGAAATGTATAGGGTGCAGCCTCTCCAGAACATCACATAGTTCCATCTCCCTAGCCCATATTAATGACTGACCCTTCCAATATGGAAAAGTTAGAATGGCCTAGCCCAATCACCCCTAAAGAGAGGGATGGAAAGTCAAAGGTGATGGTGGAGTTATACAGTGAAGATAGGATTTAACAAATGAATATGAATGCTGAATCATTAAATTGATATCTCTTTTACTCTCTAGTATTTTAGAGCAGCTAAAAGTAAAAACCTAAAATTATGGAAATGTAACCCATATAAAACTCTGCAATATGTTTTACAACTAATTGTGGTGCTGTGCTTTGAAATTTATTGCTTTTTTGTATATATGTTATTTTTCAGAGAAAAAAAGGCAATTGTGATGATAAAAAAATATTTAAGCCTTCTAGCCTCCTATATTCTAGAGCAGCTAGAAGTAAAATCTGAGAGGATGGTATGGTAGCTCATGACAAACTCTGGGATCTGTCCTGTAAGTATTTGTTGAAGTGTGCTTTAGAAACTATTGTTTTTTTTCACTTCTTTACTTCATATATATATATATATGTATGTATGTATATATATGTATATGTATGTGTATATGCTTTGTATATATGTTATACCATACAATAAAAAGTTAAAAAAAAACAGATCACTGTCTCAAATGAATAAATACTAACAAAGTTGAATCCAGCAATATAAAAAAAAAGGTATCATCATAACTAAGTGGCATTTATCCAAGGAATACCAGAATGGTTTAACAATCGGAAAATCAATTTAACAACTGGACAATGAATCAAATGTAATTCACCATATTAACAAAAGAAAAATGAAAAACCACCTAGTTCTTTCAGCAGATGCAAAAAAATTGCAAATACAATATCCATACCCAATACAACTTTCAGCAAACTAGGAATAAAAAGAAATTTCCTCAACCTGATCAAGGGCCTGTGCAAAACACCTACAGCTCACATCACACTGATTGGAAAACTTCTATTCATCATTAAATTGAAGGTTTAAGCTGGAGCAAGAGGCAATAAAAATAATAATAAAGGCTTCCAATGAAGAAAAGTAAAACTGTATTTGCAGACAGAATGATATTCTATATAGAAAATTCCAATAGAATCTACAAAAAAGCTACTAGAACTAATAGGGAATTCAGCAAGTTTGCCGGATATATAACTCAAATAGCAACCTCAATATAAAACAAATTATTTCTATACACTATTAATGAACAATCAGAAATTGAAATTTAACAAAATACTTTTTTCTTTTTTTTAAATACCGAAAAACATGTAACAAATGCAAACATCCACAAAATACTTTTTAACAAAATACTATTTACAAAATTTAACATTTAAATATTTTCAAACATTTAACATTTAAATACTTACAAAATTTAACTAAGTTTAATGAAACACTATTTACAAAAATATGAATGACATACCTAAATGTACAAGACCTATGAAACATTTTAACAGTTTTATTCACAATATTACAAAAATAGAAACAGCCAAAGTATCCATGAACGGGAGAGTAGATGAATAAATTGTGTGCATTCGTACAGTGGAATACTACACAGAAGTGAAAAAGACACACTGCTGAGACATGCAACATTAAGGAATCTCACAGACACTATTGTTGAATTAAAGAAGCAGACACACAAAAAAAGAGTACATGCACTATGACTGCATTTATATGAAGTTTAAATGGAACTTTTTAACAAAGGAAAGTTAATCAGTGATGATAGAGGTCAGAATAGTGTATATCTCTAGCTAGTGTGTATAGGGCAGGGGGGCAGTTAAAGAAGCGGTATTGACAAGGAGTAGGCCAAAAGGAACCTTCTCAGATGGTGGAAATGTTCTGCATCTTGACACTGTTGCTGGTAATACACTTGTATATATATTTGTAACACTTCATCCAGCAGTGCTCTTAAGAATATATTTCACTATATGTAAGTGATACCTCAGTAAGAAAATTCAAACAAAAAGAGAGGGACATCAGCCTTTCCTTACCCACTCATGAAGTCCCCAAATATGTAGAGGCCATTGAGATTTGGGGATTCACACCCACGGTAGACATATCCTCCAGTGACTGACTTCCCCACTGCATGGTCATAAGCATAGATCGGCAGAATGTCATCTGTCCAAAACAAGGAAAGACACTGCATGTCATAGTCAAAGATGGAAGATTCAAGGAGGACGAAGAGGATATTTAAATGGTAGGACAGGCAGCCAAACGAATCATGCCTATTTTTCTCAACAGACTAGCCAGGGCATGTGCGAGCTTCCCATCTGACTGTCATCTGCAGGCAGAGGGTAACTGAAAATTCCTGCATCTATGAGATTGCACCTGGATATCTACACATCCAAGTTTCTCCCCTAGATTGAGATGTCAGATATGCAAGTTCAAGGACTTGAGAAATACTGTGAGGATCTGGAAGTCTGCTTTGTAAGGTAGAAGCCAAAAAGACCAAGTAAATGGTACTTTATTTGAAATTGTACTTTTACTTGACTTTATATGGAATATCATTTTAGTGGGCTTTCCCAAATTGGGAAATAAAACATATAGCACACCAGTTTTCCACTGCCAATGGTTCTCAAAGAAGTATGCGTAAGAATCACGTGGGTCAGTCCTTTAAAATACAGACTCCTAGAACCAGCCTGTGCCCTCAATACCCTCAAGATTCAAATTCTGTAGGTCTAAAGTACAGCCCAGGAACCTCTTTTTTTTTTTTTTTTTGCATGGGCAGGCCCAGGGAATCATCCAACATGGCAGGTGAGAATTCTGCCACTAAGCCACATTCACACCATCCCTAGGAATCTACTTTTTAACAAGCACCGCCCAAGGTGATTTTAATGCCAATGGCTGGAGGACCACTCTTTAGGACATTCTATCCCACAGCACATAAACAAAGGCATGCTTTAAGGACCTTCAGAATGGGATGTCCACCTTTCCCTCCAACCCACCCATTCACAAAATCACCCAACCGACGCTCTTACTCACCCAAAGAGGCATTGTGACAAAGTTTTTTGTCATAGCATTCAAACCCTTCCTTTGCTCTCCAGCCATAGTTCCCACCTTTGACAATGAGGTTGATTTCTTCAAATCTGTTCTGACCCACATCCCCACAGAACATCCTGCCTCGGCCCTGGCGGGTGATGGGGTCCCCCCGGTCCACCGCACAGCGCCACATATTTCTGACCCCATAGGCATAGATGGTGGGGTGCACTCCTGGCTCAGAGAGGAACGGGTTGTCCAGGGGGACTCGGTACCGCTTGCCATCTGAGCCCGCTCCATTCACATCGATCCTTAACACTTTTCCCAGCAGAGAACTTCTGAAAGAAAGATGGTCGAGAAACAGGCACAGAGGACCTGGGAGACTGCCCAGGAGGGCCCACTGAGAGACCAAGCTAAGCAACTGCTGGGAATAACATGGAGATGCACAATATTTTTTTCTTTTAAATATGCCCAAGATGTTAAAGCTTGCCCTTTTTTTAAAATTTTTTGTTTGTTTGTTTGTTTTTTGTTTTTGTTTTTTGCACGGGCAGGCTCTGGGAAACAAACCCAAGTCTCTGTCATGGCAGGCGAAGACTCTACCACTGAGCCACCATTGCCCACCCTAAGACTTGCTCATTTTTAATCCAAAAAAAGAAACCAAGAGGCAGAAGTTAAGAGACCATCCTGGCCCATGTGATCCTATATAAGTTGCAACTTAAAGTTTTTTATTTGTATGATGGGAACAGTTTCCTTAAGGTTTTGTCTGATATTGAGAATTTTTAGAAATTGACCCCGTCCTTTCTCATATAGTAATGTGGTCAGTAGAAAGGGCAGTGGCGTTGAACAGCTCTACCAATGACTCTGGTCTCTGGGCCTCAGTTTCCTCAGTTATAAAGTAGGGATAGTAGCACTACCTTGCATTGTGGTTGTGATGTGAGGAATAAATGAATTCTTTATATATAATTTAACGCAATTCCTGACACATACTAGGTATTTTTTAAATGTTAGCTTATTATTGTTGTTGTTAATCTTAATATGGTTATTACTGAGAATAATGGAAGCCAAGTGCTTTCTGGGTGGAAAGGTGTGGCAAATGTCCTGCTAATATGTATTTAAAATTCTGAATTCTTCTCTACAGTGCACTGAGAGTCACACTGAACACCTATAATATTAATTACCCAAAATACACTGACTTTATATGAAATTTATAGGGCAGAAAACCAAATGCTCCTCCTACTGCCTCAATGGAGAGGACTACATTTTGCAGGAAGTTATTTTGGGTTTGGCCCTCTGGAGACTCCATCTCAGCAAAAATAGTCCATTTTAAAAGAGGGAAAGGCAGAGGGGTCAAGAATGCTGCCCCCATCCAACTTACTTGTTCTGAGCATTTCCAAACTTGCCAAAGGGGTCCCCAGCCTGTCCCCCATCCCCAGTGAATATATACATATAGCCATCCAGGCCAAAAAGCAGCTGCCCACCATTATGATTTGAGGCTGGTTCATCTATCTCCATGATGACCCTGGAAGAGACAAAGAAGCCATGCACAGGGTTTTGACACAAGCTGAGACTGCATCCTTTTGAGACACCCAGAAATGATTGGTCCAAGCCCACCAAGCTCTGCTTCAGAATTTCCAAAGATCACAAAGCAGCACAGCTTTGGGGCTCCGAAATGCCCTGTGTTTTCTAGTGTGATTCTTTAAAGGATCATTTTTCTTTCCTACCATGACCCACAAGCTATAATCACAGCAGCAGCATCCTTTCCTAGAGCTAGGCCTTCCTCTCTGCTTTTCCATGACTCTCAATCCCTTCCTTTAAGCAGTCTAGGAGGGGTTCGGCTGTGGATTCCGCATGGTCTTTTAAATCCCCTAACTTGTCTACAACGGAAAAGAGAGACAAGACGGAAAGAAGAGGGGGAAACGTGGGTGGTAGAGTGAAAAGAAGATGAACTTATGGTCAGCTGGAACTCAGTCCTTAATCTTACCACGAGGCAATAGGTTAAAGGCCTTGTGCCATGGTGTCCTATGAGGATGAGAACTCCCATATTCAAGGTAAAGGGCCTGGGATCTAATGGCCACTAATAAAGAGGCTGCTGTATTATTTATATTTCATATATTATAAATAATACATTGATACTATTTATAGTAATTTCTCAGTCCCTTTTAGAGCTGCTGGTCCTTGATTACTCTGCTGTGAAGACTAACAAGCCTGGGTCAAAATAGAGTAACTGGAAGGTGATGGCTATTCCCCATAAAGAGCCTTGGCATAAGAGTCCAACTTGAACTTCATTAATTAACAACTCCTTTCTCAACATTATAATCTAGTGGCTCTAAAACCATTAAAGTCCCCTATGTCACCTCAAAGGACTGTTGGCTTGATTTTGGAAAGCAGATACAGAGTTGCAGATTCTCCTAGGTATGTAGTCTCACCTTTCTGACTTCGGGTCAGCTCTGTTGGGATCAGCCCGAGACACCTTCATCTCACTAATCCGGATCTTTTCTTTTTTCTTCTTGCCCAGACATGAGTAATAAATATAGAACTTGCGGTTGCGGCGAAATTTAGGATGAAAAACCAATCCCAAGAAGCCTCTCTCATCTCCAATCCATGGAGTGGTCAACACAATGCTCTTGAGGTCCAGGAAGGGTTCTTCTAGGCGGCTCCCATCAGGCAGGTAGACCCACACAACTCCCACCTGCTCAGCCACAAAGAGGCGGTGAGTGCCATCTCCTGCGTGGGCCATGGAGACAGGGTTCCTCAGTCCGTTGGCCACCTCAGTTAGGCAGAGCTGCAGGCAGCCCCGGTGATCTTCAGCCACCGCACCCAGGTTGTGGTTGAGATGGTCGCTCCTCAGGACATTGGGGAAGCAGTAGTCCTTGTCAGGAAGGTTAAGCAGATGGCAGAAGCGGGCTCCGTCCTTTTCATGGGACTTGTGGAGGCGACGGTCATCGGTCAGCAGGGAGATGGCAGAGTGGCAGTTGGAATGGAAGGCAGAGCAGTAGTCGGAGCAGAGGCCAGGAAGGTTCCGGTGGGGTGTCTGAGGGTTCTCAGCATCATAGAGATGGGCTGCATATGGTGAGCACTCCTAGAAGGAAAAAGAGAGAGAGAGGCAGCTCTAGTAATCAGCCCCTGCATCACAACAACCTCTGAGCTGCCAGGAGCTGTCTGAATCAACTGTTTTGAAACTCCTGAGTCTAGTGGAATACTGTGCAACATCCAAGGAGGAGCAGGAGGGAGACCCTGGTTAATTGTGACAAATACCCGTGAGTTTCAACCTCCCTGCAGCAGCTACCGCCCCCCTTTCCCCCAGCCTCCTGGCAGGCAATAGTGGGGACTGGAGCTCGGGCTCCTGGCGCAGCTTGTCAGTGCCAGGGCAGGCCACAAAGACCTAGCCTTCCAAACTCAGGGGTTGTGTGATTTGACTGCAGATCTCTCACTTTGATCAACTACTTCAGATCGCTGGGGAGCTAGCCCTGAGTGGCACCAGCTCTGAAGACAGCCATTATTCCAGCCTTCCTTGGACAAAGGCAGCAGAGAAATCTTAAAGATAGTGACCTTCGTCAAAACTATGGAAAACAATTAAAGGGCTGCATTAACTGGGCAAGGGCTGAATCAAGAAAAAGCAACTTCAAAGCCATAGAAGGTAGTACCCTTGCTGGTCTCTCCCAGACCCTTTCACAATGCAGAGTAGAGCCAGCTTGCACGCCCCCATTGTAGGTCCTGACTCTTCCAGAGGGGCAGGGTGGCCCTTGTGTGCATAATGGAGTGCATGTATGTCAGTTGCCTCTCAGAGTTTGTACTGAGGCCAGAGAAGCTGCTTGCAGTTAAGACCGTGTGAGAAGGAGCCTGGGGCAAAGGACTACTCACATTAAGTCACTCTAAAGAGCACCCAGGAGGGGAAGGAGGCCTATTTCAAAGGGAGTAAAGGGGACTGTACTGGTTTGAATCTCTTGTGTACCCCGGAAAATATTGAATATCCTCATTCAATATTGTAGGGTGGGACCTTGCTGATTGTTTCCATGGAGATGTGTCTCCACCCATTCAAGATGGGGTTGCTTACTGGAGCCCTTTAAGAGAGAACCATTTCGGAAAAACTTTAGAGCTGACACAACCAGAGACCTTTAGAGATGGAGAAGGAAAACGCGCCCAGGAGAGCTTCATGAAACAAGGAGCCTGGAGAGAAAGCTAGCAGACAGCATGTTTACCATGTGCCTTTCCAGTTGTGAGAGAAACCCTGAACCTCATTGGCCTTCCTGAACCAAGGTATCTTTCCTTAGATGCCTTAGATTGGACATTTCTAATGCCTTGCTTTAATTTGGACATTTTCACAGCCTTAGAACTGTAAACTTACAACTAAATAAATTCCCCTTTATAAAAGCCTTTCTGTTTCTGGTATATAGCATTACAGCAGCTTTCAAACTAGAACAGGAATGTTCACTCTAACTCCTGTAAACTATAAATGGGGAAATCCTGAGACCTCCAGCTAGTGCAAGCTCAGGAAAAAAGCAGGCTCCAGGGTTCCAGACAGGCTCATCTAAGACAGAGGGGACCCTGCACTTCCCATTTGCCTTAGGCTGATCTTGATAGGAAGGCTAAACTCTGAAAGAGACCACCAGCCAAAGCAGAGCCAATTTGCAAAGACTATGAAAGGTACCTCTGATCTTGACTTGTTGGTTTTGATTAGCTCCTGGCATTCAAGAAAATCTGTGTTATACCACTAACTGGGCAAAAATTTAAGGAACAGATAGCTCAGGAACTAAATCCCAGAGTTAACACTTTAAAATATTAAAAATGATGATATTGTGAATTACTAATTATATATGTAGAATAGAATGATCATATGGTAAGAATGTTTGTGTTTGGTTTAAAAAATTAAAAAAATAATTAAAATATACTGTGTTCAATGCAACAATTTCAATACAACCCCAAACAAACAGAAAATGATGATCCATTCAAAGGAACAAGATAAAAGTCCAGAAATCATCAACAAAGAAGATTAGGAGGTTTTAGGCTTACCAGACAGACTTTAAAATATGATCCTTAATATGCTCAAAGAGATAAAGGAAAACGTAAAGGGAGAACTAAAGGTTATGAGGAAAACTATGAATGAACAATATGAGGATCTCTCCAGAGAAATATTGGAGTCAAAGAATACAATAACTGAAATGAAAAATTCCTTTGATGGTTTCAACAGCAGATTGGTTATGAAAGCACAGATGCAGATATTTGCACACCGGTGTTCATAACAGCATTATTCACAATTGTCAAAATATAGAAGCAACCCAAGTGTCCATCAACCAATGAATGGATAAATAAAACATGTTGTTTACATACAATAGATATTATTCCACCATAAGAAGAATGAAGTTCTGATACATGCGACAAAATGGATGAACCTTCAAGACATCATATTGAATAAAATAAACCAGACACCAAAAGACAAATTATGTATAATATCACTAATATGAAATAATTAGAATAAGCAAATTCACAGAGTCAGAAACTAGAATATAGATTACCAGGAATTGCAATAGAGATAGGAAGTGGGAAGTTAATTCTTAAATTGTACAAAGTTTCTATTTGAGATTATAGTGAATGTAATGAATAGCATGGAAGTATATATTTGACTGTGAAAGGTAAAATTTTAGGTTGTATAAATGTTAGCAGAATACAATTAAATAAAATATTGGATAGTAAACAAACACAGTGACGCTTATTGTAAACTATGGACTATAAATTGTAGCACAGTTTTAAAAACGTTCTTTCATGAATCATAACAAATGTACCATGCTAATGCAAGGTGTTAATAATAGGGTGGTGTAGTAGTTAGGTTCAGGTGTCAACTTGGCCAGGTGATGGTGCCCAGTTGTCCTGTTGCTGTGGACTTAAATTATTAACACATGAATTTCATCTATGGCTGATTATGTCTGCAGTTGGCTGAGGGAAGTGCCTTCCTCAATGAGTAAGGCAAGTCAGAAGAGAGAGAAACAGCTCAACAGAGTTCAGCACAGCCTAGCATAATGTAGCTCAGAGCTCAGAACCAGTTCAGACCCATATGTTTGGAGATGCAGAAAGGAATCACCCTGGGGAAAGCCATTTGAACCCAGAAGCCAGGAGCTAAAGGCCAGCCGTTATCACCGTGTGCCTTCCCATGAGACAGAGGAATTCAGATGAAAGCCACCTGCTTTTCCTCAGAAGAATGGAAATGTGTAACTAAGTAAGCCCCCTTTTTTTTTGTAAGTTTGAAATTTAATGCTTTAGAACCAAAGTTATGACTCATACATTAAAAAATGACAAAAAATACAGCACAAACATATGTATGCAACTGATGTAAATGTTTTTAAGTATACAAAACTCAAAAGCCATACAACACAAAATTATTATATATGAATACATAACTTCTGTACAACCAAAAATAAAACAGAAAGAATGGTAAAAAAAAAAAAAATACAGCTTATTTTATGTTCAATGAATGAAAATCAAAAGACTAACATCATTCATTGTAAATGAGCCCTTAGAAATCAGTAACAACATTAACTATTACTTCAAGACAAATGAAAACGTTACAAGAAAAATGAGAACATAGAGAAACGTGAAATACAATGGGCTATTAATGATGCAGTGATCAAGTTTGACATTGTTTGCAATATTACATTGTCAAAGATTAAAAATACTGATACATACATTTGTACAGTTATAGGAAATAGGGAACTGGTGAAGAGGACTGATGAGAAAGGGTAAGCCCCCTTTTTAAAAGCCAGCTCAGGGCGGTGCAATGGTGGCTCAGTGGCAGAATTCTCACCTGCTATGCCAGAGACCCAGGTTCATTTTCCAGAGGCTGCCCACGTTAAAAAAGAAAACAAAAACCAGTCCATTTCTGGTGTATTGCATTCCAGCAGCATTAGCAAGCTAAAACAGATGGTATATGGGAACTCTGTATTTTATGCATGATTTTCTGTAAACCTACAGCTTCTCTAATTTAAAAAAAAAAAGGATGGAGACTCTATATATCTCAGCAGTTAGACTGGTCACACTAGGGGCTGTCTGAATTTTTGAGTAAGCAGAAAAGAAATTGTCTAGAAAAGAATCTGCATCTATTACCAATTTCTCTTCTTTAGCACCCAAATTTTCTACCCAGTTAAACCTCCTAAAGGGCACAGCGGGAAAAATAACCTCTCATATTCTATATAGTATCTCCAGAATTTTAGCTCAAAATTTTATTCATTAATAAATATTTTTGAAGGACATGACACTAAACTTCTCAATCTAAATGTTGTACGTGTAAGATTTCCTTTATACAAATCTGAATCAATATAGCAAAAAATTCATATTTGTTGAAGCTGTGCTAATTAATTTCTTATACTTTTCTATATATTGAAATATTTTACAATTAAAAATAAAATAATTAAAATGGACATGGAAGATGTTACTTTCAGAGATCAGGCATCCACTGATTTCTTCGAGTATTTAAAAATATGTGTTAATTGCTTGCCATGTGTAAGGTACGAGGCTGGGGGCTATTTGAATTGAATTTGAATTGTGGCCATAAGGCAATCATGATTCTATACGAATAAGGATCCAGGAGGAGTGCAGATCCAACAGAGTACCTGCTACTCAGACTTCTCAAAACTATAAAACTTTTCAGGAGGGAAATAGAACATTGTGGACAACCAACTAACTCCCAGTAGTGATGAAAGAAGTAACTGGAATGAGGCAGGTTTTAAGCGTATAGGTAGGGAAGGAGAGTGAAGGAGAGCCCACCAGATCAAGAACCAGCCCCAGGTGAGTCCTGAGTGGCTCTCCCCAGTTAGCCAGCAGCATAGGACTGCTCATTTGTCTTGTTTCCATCATCCCCTAACAAAGGGACCAGCAGCAGTTCCAGCCGTATTTGAGTGCTCTTTCTCTTATTTGCCCTGATTGCAGATTGCAGAGCAAGCTTTTGATTATCAGGAAGAGAGAAAGAGTGAGGCCCGGTACCCAGGCCCCCTCCTAAAAGCCTGTAGCAAACCTGCCTTAGCCAAGGACAAAGGTCAAGAAAGTAAACAATCTCCCCAGAGGGGGAAGAATGTAACTAGGGAAGTAAAACATGGCATTGATGGTATCTCAGTCTTAAACACTACCCTTAGTAAAACACTAAGGTTTGATGGGTTATGCTAGAGACTCGATGGCCTCCTACTTTATGGAAGGTCTTGGTTCTGAAATCATATACTGACTCATTGATCTATTTCTAGTCCCTTCACACAGTGCTCATGGCTGGAAGGCCTCCACTGAAGAACTTCTCCTGTTAGTAAGTCATGTCCACTTCTGTGCCTCGTGTGTTTTTTGGTCTAGCAGCCACACCGTCCCATGCTCTGCACAAGCTTGATCTGGTGACCAAGAGTGGACGCTCACAGCGCCTCTCCTCCAGCTGTCAGCCTCTGTTAGGATCATCATCAGAGCTGCCGACTAGAAGCAAAATGAAACTTACTGACCTTGCCCACCCTTGGGGAGTGGAAAGAAGAAAGAGAGGAGACTGAAATAAGGATGAAAAGGCAGGACCCGAAGAAGGTTGTGGAACGATCACCACTACCATGGCACACTCCTGTCCAGCGATTTAGAGTTTGCATAGTCGCTTCCACTCAGTTAGCTCCATCGCTGTCATAGAAAGCTAAGGCCACAGGAAGAGTCATCCATATCAGATTCCCCATCATGTGCCAGGTACTGTCCTCTGCACTGGGAATACAGCAGTGAACAACATGCCTACAGCTGGTCACATGGACCTTTTCCCAAGGTCAGAAATCCATGAAGTAAGAGAGCCAGTCTGGAGCCGGAGCTGTCGTTACTACATGTGAGCATGTTGTGCTCCATAGAGTGCAGGGCTTGGTTAGAGTCTGAGCATCTAGACTCACGCTGCAGCACTGCTGTGCAAGTCAAGTGCAAACTCTTTGGACCTGACTCATCAGTAAAACAACAGTCATGACTGCCTGGAAGAAACTCTCTGGGGACACAGCACATGTGCGTCAGGGAGAAAGATGGCCTCGTAAAGCTGAACAAATTAGGCAAGGGTAGGACTGTCTTTTGCTGATATTATCCTTATTCCTCAAACCCATAGAACAGGAGAGCTGGTGAATTTGGCTTTTGGAAACCTCCCCTCCAATGGCAGGGGGTAGGGGAGGGACAGAGCGAGGGGGGGCACATTTTTACCAAAGGATATCTCAGAAATAAACTGTCTCAGTATTGCTCACACAAGCCCAGCTCTGCCCATGTGGTTATCCCAGAGTTAATTCTCCAGGAAACAGCCAAGGGAGCAGTGCTGGAGGTGAGGGTACAGCCCAGGGCAGCACTATTCAGGCAGCAGGCTGCTGTTCCAGGCTCTGCTGGACTGGGAAGCCCAGTTAACCCTGCCCGGGAGGCAGGGCTGGGGCAGGTAGGTGGTGGTTAGGATTACTGCTCCAGAACAGGAATTGTCTGTGGCTGAGGTGAGGAGGTCCCCTGCAGATGGCCCAGTAATTACACTGACGTGCCCAGGAAGGTCTCAGGTCAAAGGCCTGCCTGCGCTTCCTGTCTCTCATCCTCCAAAACACAAGCGAGCTCTTCCCCTGACACCCTCTATCACATGCTCTCCAATGCTGACTTCCCCGACGCCCTTAAACACCGTCTTCTCACAGCCCCAGTGTATGCAGCCTGCATCTATACTATACTCCAGCTGAGCTGGACTAATATGATGCCTCTCAGGGGTATGGATTCTGGCTGCTGGAGAGCCAGGCCAAGCAGGACTTCTGTGAGTTATTGCCGTTTAGTGGCTTGACGCTCTCTCACTTCAGCTCTGGAATCCTGGGCAGGCAGGGCCCTGGTGTGGGCTTTCCCCCATCACCTGCTGCACCATCCTTACATCCGAGCCCCCCTGCCACGAATGACACCAAGGACTGTACCCCAGCAGCTGGGGCCTCCGTGGGCTGGACTTCCTCCACATGCTCCCCAAAAGCTACAGGCATGTATTGTGCCCACTTCTCGGAGTACTGCAGAGGACCCAGATACTGGCTGCTCCGAGAGCCTCTGCCATACTCCAAGGGCCAGCAGAACCCCAGAGGGATAGTTCCAGGCAACCCACGGACACCAAACTCAGCACACCCTGGCCTCCGTGTGCCTATCCAAAGCCCTCAGCTCTCAGATAAGGTACCTGGCAGGTGAGCTTTGAAAGGGCTGGGTGCCCAAAGGCCCACACCATCCAGCACCCTGAACTGCTGGAGCTGGAAGTGCTCTTCTAAGCACCCCCCCGCCCCCGGCTCTGCTCAGGCCTACCTGGCAAAGGATGTCTTTAATGTAACCTCCGCACAGCTCGTGGCTCCTCAGGTCGAAGTAGTCCATGATGTCCCAGTACCGGGCAGCGATGCGGTGGTCCTTTCTCTGGTCACAGCATCCAAAGGCCTCATAGTCAGAGCAAAACTCAAGGTGCACAGGGGGCTGGAAGGGGGGCCCATAATCCAGGCACTGGGGGTGTCCCTGTAGCAAGCCTACGTGGCCCAACAAAACTGGGAGGCAAAGGCAGAAAATGCCAGAAGAGATAGAGAGCCAGGGGGCCTGCCAACTCTCACCACCCCTAGGAACCCACTTCCTCAGCATCTTGGCCTTGGAAGCACTCAGACTGCTGTGCTTGCTCAGACTGGCTTCCCTGCTCTGCCCCAGGGCCCTCCCTCTCTTCCTCCACCACTCTTCTCCCCACCTACTCCACCCCACTCCCATCTCGTTTTCTTTTCCTTCATTCTGTTCCCTCCTTTCAGCAAGCTCACTGAGGTGGTTTCTGGGAAGTGTCCCTTCTGTGAAAGGAGCGGGAAGTTTCCCTGTCCCACTAACCACAAAGTGGAGCTGGCACAGGTCTTGTCCTCTGTTGCTGAATTACTGGGGTGTGTGGTTGCTTAGCAAAAGATGCACGGTGTTCACAGCAGAGGTGCAAAACATTCCTGTGTGTAGGAACTGTGTAAGGGGAGACCAGGAAATTCACACTTTTGTTTCTTCACAGGCAGAGAAGCCCAGAGTCACAGGGAGAAAGCCACATAGTACACAGAACCACGTGTCAGCCTGGAAGGTAAGGGTCAAGTGTTCCTACAGACGGGAGAGCACCGCTGGGCCTCAGGTATAGGCCTGGGAAGATGGGGGGGTGGGGCAGGGGACTCCTGCAATCTGATTTTAAAAGTCTCAGGGCTAAAAGGGTGTATTCGGACTGGTAGAAAAAGAGCAAATTTCATTTACCTTATTTCCACAGTAAGGAGCAAGAAGAAGGAGGAGAAAGGAAAGGAAAAGGAAGGGGTGTGGCCCAGAATAAACAGGGAGTCAGTGAGGCCTATGCATCGTTTCCTAAGGCTCCCATAGCAAAGTACCACAAATGAGGCGTCGTCCCTCCCTCCCCTCTGACATTCTGAAGGCTGTAAATCCAAAGCCAAGGTATCCACACGGCCAAGCTCTGAAACCTGTACAGGGGATCCCTTCTTTGCCTCCTTGTTTCTGTTGTTGGCTGGCAATCCTGTTTCTTGGTTTGCAGCCACAGCGCTTCAGTCTCTGCCTCCATCATGACATGGCATTCTCCCCTTTTCTGCATGTTCAAATTTCCTCTTTTTATAAGACACCAGTCATATCAGATTACGGCCCACTCTAATTCAGTCTGGCCTCATCTTAACTAATCACATCTTTGAAGACCCACTCTACTTCAAGTAAGGTTTCATTCATAGGATCATGATTACGACACGAACTTGTCTTTTTGAGGCACACAATCTGATGAATTAGCACAGAACAAGTAATTCAGAACACAGTGGTAAGGAAGGCAGAGTCTATATTTTAAGGTTTATTTGATCTGGAACTGAAATTTTCTGTAGTGCATAATCTAATTCAACCTATCTGTACAGCTCATTTGAACAACTGAAACACAAAGAGCACAGAATGAGAAAGAGGCCCTTTAATCCCGTACAGAATATTGTAATACCTGAATACATCCTAGAGTATATTAACCAGATAATCAAAAAGTATTGGCAAAGTCCCCTGAGGGAGGGGAGAAAGACTACAGAACTATTAAACCTTACTATCAGGGAATCCCCTGATACTGTGTCAAACCTTGGGGACACCCAAATCAATAGGCCATGCCCTCGATCCTGAGGCTTACTCTTGTGATGCTTAAGAGTTACTTCTGGAGGACCTCTGTTGTTGCTCGGATGTAGCCTCAGTCTAAGCCCAACTCTGCAAGTGAAATCATTGCCCCCCCCCCCCCATGTGGGACATGACATCCAGGGGTGAAAGTCTCCCTGGTGACATGGGAGAGGACTCCCAGGGATGAATCCAGCCCTGGCACCATGGGATCAACAATTCCATCCTGACCAAAAGAGGGAAAAGAAGTGTAACTAATAAAGTTTCAGCGGCAGAGAGAGTTCAAATAGAGTCAAGAAGCTACCGTGGAGCTTGCTCTTAAACAAGCTTCAGTTAGACCTTGCTACCCACCTATCATAACCTGTCAAACCCAGCCAGTACCATTCCAGCCAATCCTAAAGAACACCTAGGGCAATATATAAGATTCCACAAGGGTTCCAGGCACTAGCATAACTTTCCAGAAACCTATAACCTCCAGATAGGTCCCTGGTCCAGATAAGTCCTAAACTTAGCCCAGCCTCTCCAGAACATCAGATAGTTCCATCTCCCTTATTATTGGCAGACCCTTCCAACATGAAAAAGTTAGAATGGCCATAGCCCAAACACCCCTAAAGAGAGGGATGAAAAGATCAAGGTGATAATGGAGTTATACAGAAAAGATAGGATTAACAAATGAACATGAATGCTTAATCATTAAATTGATATCTCTTTTAGTCTCTAGTATTTTAGAACTGCTAGAAGTAAAAACCTAAAATTGCGGAATTGTAACCCATGTCAAACTCTGAAATATGTTCTACAACTAATTATGGTGCTGGGCTTTGAAATTTATTTACTTTTTTTTGTATATATATTATTTTTCACAAAAAAAAGGGAAAAAGTTTATTGTGATGATAAAAAAACATTTAAGCCTTCTAGCCTCCTGTATTCTGGAGCAGCTGGAAGGAAAAGTGTGAGAGGACCGTATGGTAGCTCAAGACAGACTCTGGGATCTGTCCTGTAACTACCTGTTGGAAGATGCTTTGAAAACTATTGCTTTTTTATTTCTTTGCTTTGTATATATGTTATCCTATACAATAAAAAAGTTTTAAAAAGTTAAAAATGAAAAAAAAAAACAAAGCATAATATGGCATCCACAATTCGTTGGTGACTGTGCTGTTTCCAGTAGGCTCACTCTGCAAAGATCAGATAACTCACTGCTCTGGAAGCCTTGGGCTGGAGGAGCAACACTTGGTCCAGTTTCAACCAGTGAATTCATAGCCACTATCGCCTTCTCAGAAATGTGAGGTGACCCTGTAACGTGAAAATGCATTCCCCATTTCATGTAGGACCTGGGAGTATTTTTTGTTACTTTCATTGACATTTTTGCCATGAAATAACTGAGTCCAAGAAAACTGCCTCCTGTTTAGAAAGTAATTCTAAATGACTCTAATTAAAGAATTATAGCACATTAAAAAAAAAAACTTGGACATAATAAAACACAAACTTTCCTATCTACCCAGGACATGTTCAAATCAGATTTTATTGTTTTTAGTTTAGAGTCACTGCAAAGATTAGGAAGAAATGATCAGTTGGCAGGATCTTTTCAGATACAGTGACAGCATGTTTCTGATTATAAAATATATAACATTTCAGATTTAATTACTAATAGATGTGATTATATATAAAAATTAATCAGGCAATAATTAATTTGACAATAGATGCATTAGTGTCAATTCAAGTAAATAAGTACCATTATATGCAAAGTATTATGCTGGAAGTGGAATGTTTAACAGAAAACTGATACATAATAAATTCTTTCAAGTTTATGCTCTGAGAAGAAAGGAAAAAATAAGTGTCGCAATAATGCAAGGCATGTTATAGTAAAATAACGATAAAGGAGGAATTGTCGTTAGGGATCCAAGGTGAGAGAAATGACATCAGGCCGGAGGAGACAAAGAAAATCTTAACGAAGGCTGTACAGGGTTTTTAGATAAAGTATTGATTGTTAGGTGTGATTCATTTGTATTATACACTACAATTCACAAAGAACTTTCTCATGTTCCATCTCATTTGGTCCTCAGAATTCTATTAGATAAGCAGTACAGATATTAGATATTATCATTACCAATTTTTAGACAATTCAGATATAATTCACATACAATTCACCAATTTATAGTGTGCAGTTCAATGGTTCTTATTTGTGCAAACATCGCCACAATGAATTTTAGAACATTTTCATCACTTCCAAAAAAAAAACCCATTCCCTTTAGCTATCACTCCTCTCCATCACTACCCCCACCCCACCCCCACTAACATATCCTAGTTCTAGGCAACCACTAATCTACTTTCTATCTTTAGATTTGCCTACTCCGGACATTTTATATAAATGGAATATTATGTGTGATCCTTTCCTTTTTTAAAAGGAATCTAAAGTGCATGAAATGGGGTTCATCACAATGCTTGGGTCATAATAGTCAATATTAGTAACACCACTTAATCCAAAAAATTAGACCATTAATAATTTACATCCCCTAATGAGCTTTTTCCTATCCTATCCTCCTGACTTCACCACTCAAAGCTAACCATTTGGAATTTTATCATTCCCTTCATTTTTTATATATAGCTTCATCACAATCTGCATGCATCAATAACATTTTAGGCCTCAAATTTGAACTTTATAAAAAAATTTGAATTCTGTGCAGCCATAAAGTAGCATACTGAGACTCGTGTTTTTCATTCAACTTTGAGATTCATCTATGATGATACATAAAGCTAGTTTATTCTTTTATACACATATTACTCTACCACAATTTATCCATTCTCATGCTAATGGGCATTTGTGTCTTTTTTGCAAGTTTATTTTGCTGTTCTTTTTCTCTTTTTTGGTGCTGTGAACAGTTCTGCTGTCTCCTGGTATATTCGGGCAAGCACTAAGAATGGTACTGGTAAATGGCAGAGTAAGAGTTTTCTGAAATGACTGCCACACCTTACAGTTCCACCAGCACTGTATAGGCCATCAATCCACAGTCGCGTCAAACTTAGCACTGTTAGACAGCTTCATTTTTGTTAATTCAATGGGTAAAACTGGCATTTCGTTGTGCACTTGATTGCACTTTCCTAATTATTTTTATTACCCATCGGTATTTCCTCCTCTGTAAAATACCTGTTCACGCCAGTGATGGTTTGAAGCTGTTTTATACCCCAGAAAAGTCCATGTTCTTTTAATCCATTTCTGTGGGTACAGACCTTTCTAAGTGGGACCTTTTGATTAGTTTACTTCATTTGACAAGTTGTTCAAAGGCAGGTATTAATCCTTTTACTGGAGTCCTTTATAAGAGATGAAACCCAGAGAGCATAAAGAAAGGCCCCAGAAAAGCTAAGAGGACCCACAGAAACTCAAAGAAGTAGACAATGGAAGCAGAAGCTGAAAGCAGTGAAACCCAGGATGAAGGACCAGCCAGTCATGTCTTCCCATGTGACAAGAGGTGTCCCGGATGCCAGCAGCCTGTCTTCAGAACTCAGATGTTTTTCTGTTCATGTCTTGAAACATTTCCATGGCCTTAGAATTATAAACTTAATAATCTAATAAATCCCCATTGTAGAAGCCAACTCATTTCTGGTATATAGCATTTTGGCAGCTTTAGCAAGCCCCCTTTATTTTTTTTTATTGAATTCTTTGGCCTGTTTTTAATGATTTGAAATTCTTATTTTTTTTAATCTTTTGCCAGTTTATATGTGTTATCAACAAACATTTCTCACCGATAGTAGACTGTATTTAATTTCATTTAAGGTGACATTTGATAAAAAAAAGTTTTAATTTTAATATAGTCAAATTTGTATCTCTTCTGTCCTAGACAAAATATATGAAGCAATTGTTTTCATGAAGTGGACAACAGGTACACACGACTGGGATCACTGGCGAAGGTGTACATGAAGTCCCACAATTTCCAGCTTCTCTGATTGCAGACAACTTCCCAAGAGCAGTGCACTGAGCTGCAGTCCAAGCAAAGCATGGCAGACCCTATGAGCTGAGAAGTCAGAGATCAGAGATCAGAGTTCGGGGCAGCCAAGAGACAAACAAGAATCTTCAAAGACAGTGCATCAGGAGAGAAATGTGCAGAAAGAACATCCCAAAGTGTGCAAGGGCCGCCTTCAAGTTCACGGCTGTTAGCTGGGCTGTACATAAATTTAAAGATGGGTGTATTTTACAGTGGGAGGCAACTCATTTATTATGCTATGTTGGTATGTCAGAAACTTTCAAAAGAAAACCAGTAGACTTTAAATTCTCTTTATTTAGTTCCTGTTACTAAAAGTGTCAGTGTAGTCATGATGTATAGCTAATTAGTGGTTAACACTTATTAAACAGTAATTGTTAGCCAAGGCATTATATATTTTTTAATTCTTCGTAGCAATTCAATGTGGCAAATCCTATTGTTTCCATTCTACAGATTAAGAAACTGAGACTAAGAGAGCCGAATAGGAGGCCTAAGAGTCACAGAACTATCAAATGATAGACCCAGGATTCAAACCAAGTCCCCCAAGGTCTTACTCCTGGCATAAACTTGCCAAGATATTACTTCCAATGGGATAGGCATATTCAGTTATAACTTTCATAAAATTTGTTCAGTTTAGCACAATAATTTTTTAATGAGCTAGAAATTCTACTAGGTGTTGGTGATATGGAGATAATTAAGTCTAGATAACATATGAGACAGGCAGATAGATGTACAAATATAAACAATGCGGTCATCTGATAAAGAGGCTGTATAGGGACTAGTGAGGAAGGGTGGGCCCACCAGCCTACCAAGGTTCAGCTTTAGTTGACAGCCTCTGGGTTACAGCTCCCCTCTATCTTCTCCTTGCTGCCTAATAGTTCAATGCTCTGCACACACACTGACTAAACCAGGAGGCAATGCAGACAGGAGATGATAATGCGTCTTTGAAACCACGCTTATTTGGTTACAGTCCCAGCGCCACCACTACCAGCTGTGACCTTGGACACGTTAATTAATCTCTGAAGGATGCCACTTTCCTTCGCTGTAAAACAGGAATAATTCACAGGGTTGTGATGATGGTATGATGAAATATAAAGCCCAAAGCACTCAATACATTCTAGCAACTATTATTATTCACGAAACTGGCTTTAACGTCAGTGCACCTAAAAAATTTCACAGGTGTTGATTCTCACTGCTCTTATTGCACAATTAGATATGAACATATGTGATATTTAAATTCTAGGAAACTAAGCTTTGTGTGGAAATCAAAAAACGTATCTACTCATTTCTCTTTTCCTCACACCTACATTCTCACAGAGGTAACAAGAATTCATGAATTCTATTTTATAGCTTTTGCCAAAAGTTCTCGGGAAGTCGAGGCCCTGATGATCTTGGCCTTGAGATCTCTGTTCACGTCACCTGTGAGTCTCACTCCTGCACTGACTTAGATGCCTCATCACTCACTCCTAGGAATGAAGCTGCTCTATCCATGCGGTAGCTTTTAAATTAATTTATTTGGGTTCTATGGGAACCTACCTGGTTTCCTACATACCTTGTAAGGTCAGGTACTTCTCTGTTGATAGCCCTTTCTTACTCAGTATAAAAGAACAATGAAATGTAAGTCAGTGACAAAGCATAACTTGCCCCCCCCCCCATTTTCATACATATGGTTTAAAATTGGTAGGAATAGAAGCCAATGGGAAAAATGTGTCAACTGCTGTCAAAACAGCAGGCTTGTAAATTGTAAGCCTACATGGAACTAGTTATCTAAACAGTAAATGTTTAAGAGCCAAGACATGTTTTGACGGAGCACTTACAGTTATCCAAACATGTTATAAAGCTCCATTCATGTTCAGATAAAGCTGTTCTTGGCTTCTTAGCCAAGCTTTCCCATTAGTTTACTCTGGGACCCTGGGACCCTATTTCACTGGCAGAGTTTCCTCCACTGTCCAGCTGTCTACTGCTGCATCCTGGTTTCCAAAAGAAAAAAGAGAGGGCACATATGTTCTAAAGCATGCCTGGATTGCCACAATAAAAAAAAACAAAAACAAGTGCCTTTTAATATTAGGCCAGTGCCAGCTGAAAGTACCTAGCCCCCTGTATGCCGTCTGACCCAAATTAATCCTCTTTCTCTCAGAACATCACTTAGCCCCAAACTGCCATGTCTTAACACCAAAAAAGAAAGGAGTCCTTTTTTAAAACCCTTGTCTTTCCAAAGTTTCTCAACAGAAGTCATCATCGATATATTTCTTCATAGTTGTAAATCTAACATGGATCAATTAGAGACTAAAACAATATAAATTCATTCATTCACAGTACCACAAGTTACATTTTAGGAAAAATTATCTGCAAACAGCAATAACTGTTGTGGAGCTATATAGCTATATTCTCTGAAGAAACAAATATAATCATTTATTGAAAGAACTATTCCTTAATGAAGGTGTTAGATTTAACAGTACAAAAATAGAAACATGCATGTTTACAAAAAACTTTCTCAAGCTGTAATTGAGAATAAAAGAAAATATTTTAAAATATAACCTTATTGTAGCCATATAAACCACCTTTTTGAAACACCAAATAAATGACATATTAAATAACTATCTACTGAGCTATTATTACATTTAAGGCACTATAAACAAGAAATGACTAATAATATCAGAGTCCTGGATTTACAATACTGTATTTTTTCACAGATTTCTTCAACTGCTTAATTTTCTTCCTTAAGACTTGATGACCTTGTTTTGAAACATACCGAAAATATCTACAACCTAAAAAAACAAAACAAAAAAGTGTCAGAGCAGGAACCCAGCTTAATTCAAGAGACTGACTCAAGCCCCACACTAACACCTTGACAGAAAAGAGGTGTGCCCATTTTCAGGCATAATAATGCCTGATATTCATAGGTATTTTAGAACTGGCAAAGCACTTTGCTATGATGTTCACTTGACATTTACAACAATGCTGTAAGCAAACAGATGTTACAATAGTCATTTCACAGGGACAGTTTACCAAGGTTAATTGCTTGATCTAAAGTTACACAGAAAATAAGTGACAGAACTGGAAAATGGGCCCAAGTCTACAGACTTGGCTCAAACACACTGTATTAAGTAGTAGAAAATCACAGTTCTAATAGCATTTCTGTTCCTTTTCATCAGTGTATTAGAAAGAAAATTTTAAATTACACTCATTTTTTACTCTTTCCTACCACAAAACCTACACTTCATTAATCTTAGTAACCAATTAAAACATTCATCAAAAATATTACTTCCAAAAGAATAGAAGTTATATCTAAAACAGAATTGAAGAAGAATCCCTTTAAGACACCTTAAACATCTTAGGTAAAAGATTGCTTGCGAGTGATCATTGTGAGGTTTACCTTCTTCATTTTGGGACATATTTTGCAGTAGTTTCATTTCAATGACTGGCTAACTTTTCATATTCTAGTGGTACAAAGCAAGTAAAAGTTTATCAGCCAAAACAGTCTTCAAAAAAAACCCATTAATTCCTGTTTTCCTTTATGGGGATTTTTGATAAGTTATTAGGATGTATTCTTTTTCTTAAGAGGGAAAAATATTATTTCTTTACAGTAACAAATAAATAAATATACAACTAGTATAGAATAATAAGCTCAATAAAAAATATTGTTTCTATTTCCAATAAAGCAAACAATCTATATTTGTTTCTATACATCAGTGCCAAATAGTCATTTGCTGTGGAAAAAGTCTGTATGCTATACCTTAATGCCCCCTAAAGACACTCAAGTTAAAGCATGGGAACCAATCACAATGAGCAATAGTGATAAAATCACTCGTTTTTAACTCATGGGGATTCCTTACAAGCACATCACCTGGTCCCAACTCAGGAGTGGTTCTTTCACTCAACCGTAAATATCAAGCACCTAATATCCCTGGGCATTGTGCGAGGTAAGATTTAACATAACGACTGTCACACACTTGTAATTTCAAAATCATCCAAAAGTTATGTATAGATTAAAGGAAACAAAAAAGTACCTTTTCCCAACAGTATTCCAGCTACCAAAGCTTTCTCACAAGCCAAAGCTTCATCCTCTTTCCAATCACTTTTTGCCCAAAAAGAGCTGAAGTGAAAGCTTGGCCACCAGTTTTTCCTGCAGTTCCACTCATCTTGAACCCAGGAAATATGACTTCTGGAAAAGAAAAATGTCAAAAGGGAAGGTCCATGATGGCAACAGATCTATACTGTCAAAATTTTAATTTAAGTAGAGTCTGTGAAAAGATGACAAGGAAAAGGTTTCAAAAGTAAATTCTGAGTATGGCCATGACACATGTAATTAGCAATAACATGAAAGCAAATCCTTTTTTTCTGTTCTCTTCTACCTCTATTTTCCCTTTTCCATTTAATTAAATAGTCAGCCCCATATAATATAATGGTTAAGATCACAGACTCTGAAGCCAAACTCCTGGATTCAAATCACAGATCTATTTCCTATCTGCGCGACCCTGGGCAAATTGCTCAACTTCTCAGATATTAACGGTACCTATTGTATAGCACTGTTTTTAAGTTAAACTGGTCCTATAATATAGCAGGTCTCATATAAAGCTTTTAGCACAGGGTCTGGTACACAATTAATGTTAACTATTATTATTACTTAAAAAGTAACCTTAAAACCTTACTTAAAAATTACATGTAACTAAGATGTACTAACCAAAACAAGATACTATTATTGTACAAGCTTTACTTTAAAAGTTACTTTAAAATCTTACTTAATAAGGGGCAGGATGGTGACTTAGTGAGGTGTGGATTTTAGTTCATCCTCCATAGCAGCTAGTAAATAGCCAGGAACAGGACAGAACAACTGCTGGGGCCACGTCAGTGACCGGACACACAGCGTATACCAGTCTGGACAAGTTTGACTGGCTGAGCCTCACATGGAACTGCAGTCCTCAAAGCTGCTGAGGCCCACGTCCCTCCCCCACGGGCAAGGCAGCCTGGTTCCCCAAGGGGAAAGGAAAAAGACTTTATTAGCAACAAGGATTTAGCTCAACCAAGCTCTACTTGCAGAACTAATTAACAAACTCAGACTACTGAAAATAGATCCCCAGTACAGGTAAACCTGGAATAGGCACTAAAGGTACTAGGAGTTTTGGCCCCAGGAGAGAGGGGCGAGGCTGACCAAAAAAAAGAGGCTTTTTGAGTTGGACAGCACAAAACCCTGCAAAAGGACTGGAACCCAAGAAAAGTGGGCACACAGAGCCTAGAGATACACAGAGCCACCTACTAACTTAAGCTCTTGACTAATGAACCCAAGGAGCTTGGTGTGTGTGTTGGGGGAGAATGGGTCCTGCTCTGAAAAGGTTTTTTTTCCCACTCCTTAACAGCTCATTAGATAATACTGGAAGGCTTCTCAGGCTCCAGCAGTGCACCAGGCAAGAGAGGAATTAAGCTTGTCTGAGAGACAAAGTAATTAGTCAGGTATAGGAGTTAATTCCCTGAAGGCTGAACTTCCCAAGAGAAAGGTGGGGCCCAGCTCAAGTGGAATCTCTTCCTCAAGGAATTCAGGCCCCAAGGACTGGAAAACTGAAGCAATTACTGCCAACCTACAACCTCACCTCTGCCTCAACCACACCACCAGCAGGGAGAGACTGTTGAAACTAAAAGCACCACATCACTTATGCTGGTGGGAAGCCAGGGGCAGACAAGTGCCACATACTGGGCAGGATAGGAAAAACACAGAGTCTAGAGGCTTCTTAGTCTGACAACCTGCTGGGTCTCATCCTCAGAGAAAACTGGTGGCTACGCTCTCCTCCTGAGAAGTGGACCCGTTCAGTCTGGGGAAATGTGACTGGGGTCTATCATATCTGAGGACACACTCCTTAACAAAAATAGAACAGGCTTGATGTAGGCAGGGCAAGAAACAGAAAAAGAAGAACTGAAAAGTTCTGATGAGTTAAACAGAACCTATGCTAGAGGTCTAGAATAAGTTGAATTGAAATGCCAAAGAACAGACAAAGAATAAAGCCATCCAGCAAGAAAATGCTAGGTAAAAGAGGGAAAACAACCTTCAGAGCGCACTAATTAAGGAAGTCAAATGCCTAAAGCCAGCAAAAAATAACGAGTCATACTAAGAAAACTGAAGATATAGCCCAGTTAAAGGAGCAAACCAACAATTCCAATGAGATACAGGAGTTGAAACAACTAATTCAGGATGTTCGAACAGTCATGGAAAATCTCATAAAAAATCAAATCAACGAGTTGAGGAAGTATATAAAGAAGACACTGGGTGAACAAAGAAGAAACTGAAAGTTTGGAAAAAAACAAATCACAGAACTTATGGCGATGAAAGGTACAACAGAAGAGATGAAAAAAAAAATGGAAACCTACAAGAGATTTGAAGAGGCAGAAGAAAGGATTAGTGAACAAGAAGACTGGACATCTGAAAGCCGACACACACAAAAAATATTAATAAATATCTATTAAAAAGAACAATTAACAAGCAGATATAACCATCATAAATATTTATGCACTGAGCCGGAGTGCTCCAAAATACATGAGGCAAACACTGACAACACTAAAAAGAGAAATAGACACCTCTATCATAATAGTTGGAGACTTCAATTTCCCACCCTCATCAATTGATGGACCATCTAGACTGAGGATCAGTAAAGAAACAGAGAATTTGAATAATACAATAAAGGAACCAGACTTAATGGACACTTACTGAACATTACACCCCACAACAGCAGGATACACATTTTTCTCAAGTGCTCATGGATCATTCTCAAGGATAGACCATATGCTGGGTCACAAAGCAAGTCTCAATAAATTTAAAAAAATAAAATCATACAAAACACTTTCTCAGATCACAACGGAATGAGGTTGGAAATCAATAACAGGCAGAGGGCCAGAAAATTCACAAATATTTGGAGGCTAAACAACACACTCTCAAACAACCAGTAGGTCAAGGAAGAAAGTACAAGATAAATCAGTAAATATCTCAAGAAAAATGAAAACACAACATATCAAAATTTATGGGATGTAGCAAAGGTGATGCTGAGAGGGAAATTCATTGCCCTAAAGGCCTATATTAAAAAAGACAAGCAAAAATTGAGTAATTAACTGTTCACTTAGAAGAACTGGAGAAAGAACAGCAAAACCAACTCCAAGCAAACAAAAGGAAAGAAATAAAGATAAAGGCAGAAATAAATGAAATTGAAAACGTGGAAATGAACAGAGAAAATCAACAAAAGAAGAAATTGGTTATTTGAGAAAATCAGTAAAACTGATGGACCCTTAGCAAAGTTGGCAAAAAGAAAAAGAAAGAGGATGCAAATAAATAAAATCAGAAACGGAAGAGGAGACATAACCACTGACCCCACAGAAATAAAGGAGGTAATGAGAGGATACTATGAACAACTCTATGATAATAAACTAGAAGACGTAGATGAAATGGACAACTTCCTAGAAAGACATGAACAACCAACATTGACTCGAGATGAAATAGATGCCCTCAACAAACCAATCACAAGTTAACAAATTGAATTAGTCATCAAGAAGCTCCCAAAAAAGAAAAGTCCAGGACCAGACGGCTTCATGTGTGAATTCTACCAAGCATTCAAGAGAGAATTAGTACCAATCCTGATCAAATTCTTCAAAAAAATTGAAGAGGGAAGACTACCTAATTCATTCTATGAAGCCAACATCACCTTCATCCCAATATACTACAAAAGAAATTACAGACTAATCTCTCTAATGAATATAGATGCAAAAATCCTCAACAAAATTCTTGCAAATCAAATCCAGCAGCACATTAAAAGAATTATACACCACAACCAAGTGGTATTTATCCCAGGTATGCAAGGATGGTTCAACATAAGAAAATCAATTAATTTAATACACCATAATCAAAAATTCAAAGCAGAAATTATCGTCTTGATTGACGCACAAAAGGTATTTGACAAAATTCAACAAATTCTTGATGAAAACACTCCAAAGGATAGGAAAGAAGGGAACTCCCTCAAAATGATAAAGGGAATATATGAAAAACCCACTGCTAACATCCTCAATGGGGAAAGACTGGAAGTTTTCCCCCTAAGATCAGTAACAAGACAAGGATGTCCACTGTCACCATAGTTATTCAACACTGTACTGAAGTTCTAGCCAGAACAATTGGATAAGAAAAAGAAATATAAGCCATCAAAATCGGAAAGGAAGAAGTAAGAGTCTGTTTGCAGATGATATGATACTATATGTCAAAAATCCTGAAAAATCCACAGCAAAACTTCCAGAGGTAATAAATGAGTACAGCAAAGTGGCAGGGTACAAGATGAACATGCAAAAATCTGTAGTGTTTCTATACACTAGTAATGAGCAATCTAAGGGGGGAAATCAAGAGAACAATTCCATTTACAATTGCAACCAAAAGAATAAAATATTTAGGAATAAATTTAACTAAGGATACATAAGATCTATACAAAGAAAAGTACAAATCGCTAAAAGAAATTATAGAAGACCTAAATAAATGGAAAGGCATACCGTGTTCATGGATTGGAAGACTAAATCTAGTTAAGATGTCAATTCTACCTGTGTTAGTTAGATTCAGTTGTCAACTTGGCCAGGTGAGCATACCTAATCTTGTTGCTGCGGACATAAGCCAACGGTACGTGAACCTCATCTGTTGTCAATTACATCTGCAGTCAGCTGGGAGGCGTGTCTGCTGCAATGAGTGACATTTGACTTAATTGGCTGGTGCTTAAATGAGAGATTGCAACGTAGCAGCTTGGCATTCCTCATCTCAGCACTTGCAGCTCAGCCCAGGCCCTTGGAGATGGAGAAAGAAATCACCCCGGGGAAAGTTGTTGGAACCCAGGGGCCTGGAGAGAAGACCAGCAGAGACCATCCTGTGCCTTCCACGTAAGAAAAGAGCCTCAGTGGAAAGTTAGCTGCCTTTCCTCTGAAGAACCAACAAAATAAATCCCCTTTTATTAAAAGCCAATCCGTCTCTGGTGTGTTGCATTCCGGCAGCTAGCAAACTAGAACACTACCTAAGTTGATTTATAGATTCAATGCAATACCAATTAAAAGCCCAAAAGCTTATTTTGCAGAAATATAAAAAACAATGGCAAAATTTATCTGGAAGGGAAGGATGCCCTGATCTTGAGAAAGAAAAACGAAGTCAGAGGTCTCACACTACCTGACCTTAGGGAATATTCTGAAACTATAGTGGTCAAAACAGCATGATACTGGCATAAAGATAGATATACTGACCAAAAGAATCGAATAGAGCGTTCAGATGTAGACCCTCTCATCTAAGAACAATTGATCTTTGATAAGGCCATCAAGCCAACTCACCTGGGACAGAGCAGTCTCTTCAATAAATGGTGTTTGGAGAACTGGATATCTATATGCAAAAGAATTAAAGAGGATCCATATCTCACACCTTACAGAAAAATTAACTCAAAAAGGACCAAGGACTTAAACTTCAGAGCTAAGACTATAAAACTTTTAGAAGAAAATGTAGAGGAATATCTTACAAAACTCCTAATAGGAGGCGGTTTCCTAGATCTTACAGCCAAAGCACGAGACTGAAGAAAGAAATAGGCAAATGGGAACACCTCAGAATTAAGCACTTTTGTGCATCAAAGAACTTGGTCAAGAAAGTAAAAAGGCAGCCTACGCAATAGGAGACAATATCTGGAAATCACATATCAGATAAGGGTCTAGTAACTAGAACACGTAAAGAGGTTCTTCAACTCAACAAAAAGACAAACAACACAATTTAAAAATGGACAAAGACATGAGCAGATACCTGTCGGAAGAGGAAATACAAATAGCTAAAAGACACATGAAGATGCTCAACTTCACTGGCTATTAAGGAAATGCAAATCAAAACCACAATGAGATACCATCTTACACCCACCAGAATGGCCATTATCAAAAAACAGAAAACGACAAGTGCTAGAGAGGATGTGGAGAAAGAGGCACACTTATCCACTGCTGGTGGGAATGTCAAATGCTACAATCACTGTGGAAGCAATCTGGCAGTTCCTCAGGAAGCTATGAATAAAACTGCCATATGAATCAGCAATATCATTGTATCTATTCAGAGGACATGAGAGTAAGGACATAAACAGACACTTGCACACCCATGTTTTTAGCAGCATTATTTACGATTGCCAAGAAATGGAAAGATCCCAAATGTCCATCAACAGATGAGTGGCTAAACAAGCTGTGGTATATACATATGATTATGCAGCTGTAAGACAGAATAAAGTTATGAAGCATGTAACAACGTGGATGGACCTTGAGGACGCTACGCTGAGGGAAATTAGCCAGAAACAAAAAGACAAATACTGTATGGTCTCACTGATATGAACTAAATTTAATAAGTGAACTGGAAGAATTCCAGTTAAGAACAGAGGTTATTAGGAATTAGGAGATAGAAATAGGGTAGAGATTGGGTAATTGGTGCTGAAGGGATATAGACTGTAAAACAGGACTGACTGTAAAAATTCAGAAACGGATAGCATAATACTACGTGACTGTAGCACAATAATGTAAGTACAGTGAATGAAGCTGAATGTGAGAATGATAGAGGGAGAAGGGCTGGGGGCACATATGAAACCAGAAGGAAAGATAGAGGATAAAGACTGACATGGTATAATTTAGGAATGCCTAGAGTGTACAATGGCAGTGACTAAATGTACAAATTAAAAAATGTTTTTGCATGAGGAAGAAGAAAGGAACGTCAATATTACAGGGTATTGAAAACAAATGGTCATTCATATTTTAAAACTTCAACTTCTGTACGAAACTAAAGAAAGAAAAGGTTTTTTTGGTGCAAAATATATATTTTAACTAGCGCACTTCCTAATTTAACTTATATGGACAGTTTAACTGAACACCATAAGTACATAGAATAGGGGATGAGATTTTGTTGTTTTACCCAGGTTAGTGTGATGCCCCGATAAATCCCAGAGTGATCTCAACAGTGAGTAAAGGAGTATTTGCAAAGTCCCCTTGGGGGAAAAATTCAACTTTCCCATTTGGAGAATTCCTGATATTCTTGCAAGCAGTGGGGGCAACAAAATCAATAGACCGAGCCCTCAGTTTCGGGGTTTGCCCCTATGAAACTTATTCTGGCAAAGGATAGACAAAGTCTACTTAAAATTATGCCTAAGAGTCACCCTCAGAGAACTTTTTCTGTTGCTCAGACGTGGCCTCTCTCTTTCTCAGCCAACATGGCAAGAAAACTCACTGCCCTCCCCTCATCTACCTGGGACATGACTCCTAGGGGTGTGAACCTCCCTGGTGACATGGGACAGAAATCCTAGGATGAGCTGGGATGCGGCATCAAGGGATTGAGAAAACCTTCTCGACAAAAGGGGTTACAGAGAAATGAGAGGATATAAAACGTCAATGGCTGAGAGATTTCAAACAGAGTCGAGAGGTTATCTTGGAAGTTATTCTTATGCACTGTATGGACATCCCTTTCTCGTTTATGGTGTATTGGAGTAGCTAAAGGGAAGTATCTGAAACTGTTGAACTGTGTTCCACTAGCCTTGAATCATGATTGTATAACTATATAGCTTTTACAGTGTGACTATGTGACTATGAAAATCTTGTGTCTGATGCTCCCTTTATCCAAGGTATGAACAGATGAGTAAAAAAATGACAATAAATAAATAATAGGGGGGAAAAGGGATGAAAAAAAAAGTGTCAATTGAAATACTAGTGGTCAATGAGGGGCGGGTAAGGGGTATGGGATGTATGAGCTTTTTCTTTTTATTTCTTTTTCTGGAGTGATGTTCTAAAAATTATCATAGTGATGAATACACAACGAAGTGATGATATTATGAGCCACTGATTGTATATGCTGGATGGACTGTATGTGTGTGAAGCTATCTCAATTAAAATATTGAAAAACAAAAACTTACTTAAAAATTACATGCTATCAAGAATTACTATCCAAAAGAAGATGCCATTATTATACAAACACATAAAAACACAGATTTGACAGCTGAACTCAGGCAATGCTAGGTGTTCTTCAGTAATTTAATTTAGCAAATATTTATTTAGCACATCTGTGCCCCCGTGGTAGAACATACAGAGGTTCAAAAATGAACAGTAAACTCACTGATTCGAAATAAACAGAATAAACAAACTTACAGAGTCAGAATCCAGAATATAGGTTATCAGGGGATGAGGTAGGGATAGGGAATGAGAAATGAAGGCTTAAAATATACAGGGTTCTTATTTGGAATGATGGAAAAGGTTTGGTAATGTTAGCGATGGGAGCACAACATGGTAAACGTAATTAGCAGCAATGAAATATATATCAAAATGTGGTTAAAAGGGGAAATATTAGATTGTATGTATGGTAGCAGATCAAAATTTTTATAAAAATCCATGGAACTACACAAACTGTGAACCCCAAATTAAAACATGGACTACAATTAATAATACAATTATAAAAATGTGCTTTCATCAACTGCAACAAATGTTCTACAACAATGCAAGGTGTTAATAACTGAATGGTATATGGGAATCCTATATTTTATGCACAAGTGTTCTGTAAACCTAAAACTTCTCTAATAAAAAAATTTTAATGAATGGTAAAGAAAATAAATAAATAGTGCATTTCTCTGATTCCAAGAACTTATAATAAGGGTTTACAAACGCTTTAGAATGGGAAAACTGGATTACAGAAAGTACATCAACATATCACACTCAAAACATTTTACAATCAGCACTGTTCTATTTCAATGTCAAGTCAGACCTGAAGTCTGAAACAAGTTGTCACTAACACTGAATTTCCTAACTAACAAAAATAGATATAGTAAAGAAACTTAATTTTGTGATACTCTTTTTTCTCATTTACAAAGAAAAATGACAAAAGCTACTCTTTTTCTTACTCAAAACATGGCACTAGGGTGGTGTGACAGTGGCTCAGTGGCAGAGTTCTCGCCTGCCAAGCTGAAGATACGGGTTCCATTCCTGGTGCCTGCCCATTTAAAAAAAAAAAAAAAAAACACGGAACTAATGATATAATGATATGAGGATGAAAAGTACTTTTTGGATACTTGCTCACAACGGACTTAATAAATATTTCTGAAATCAATTACAGAGCTATCTTGTGAGACCCTACAAACCTTACTGAAAACAGATGGGAGGAGAGCTGCCTTCCATGTGATCTTAGAAGCTGATAATGACACGTGACTACCGTGGAACAAATCAAATCTTCATAAAGAGATTTACAAAGAGTCTTTAGCAAAGAGTGGTCCCTTCTAGTCCTTATTTTCAACTTGAAAATACATACTTATTCCCTAGCAGTGTAGTACTATGGTATAATATTTATTTAGATAGCACAAAATATATTCATGGAATTTTTGTAAGTTATACTCATGACTTTTATTTTTTATATCTTTTTTTAGCTTTTTTATCATATAATATTATATACAAAGCAAAGAAAGAAAAAAGCAATAGTTTTCAAAGCACTCTTCAACTAGTAGTTACAGGACAGATCCCAAAGTTTGCCATGGGCTATCATACCATCATCTCAGATTTTTCCTTCTAGCTGCTCTAAAACATTGGAGGCTAGAAGGAACACATTTTTTTAATCATCACAATTCACTTTGTGTGTGTGTGAAAAATAACATATATACAAAAAAGCAATAAATTTCAAGCACAGTGCAACAATTAGTTGTAGAACAGATTTCAGAGTTTGCCATCATAGGTCACAACTCCACAACCCTAGGACTTTACCTCTGAGGCTCCAAGACACTGGAGATCAAAAGAAACATCAGTATAATGATTCAGCAATTGTTCTAGTTTGCTAGCTGCTGGAATGCAATATACCAGAAACGGAATGGCTTTTAACAAGGGGAATTTAATGAGTTGCTAGTTTACAGATCTAAGGCCGAGAAAATGTCCCAATTACAACAAGTCTATAGAAATGTCCAATCAAAGGCATCCGGGGAAAGATACCTTGGTTCAAGAAGGCCGATGAAGTTCAGGGTTTCTCTCTCATCTGGAAAGGCACATGGCGAACGCAGTCAGGGCTCCTCTCTCGGCTAGACAGGCACATGGCGAATACGGTATCATCTGCTAGCTTTGTCTCCTGGCTTCCTGTTTCATGAAGCTCCCCGGGAGGCGTTTTC